>NW_012267357.1:703589-717729 GCF_000151885.1 Dipodomys ordii | reverse complement strand
GGAGGAGGAGGAGGAGGAGGAGGAGGAGGGGGAGGAGGAGGAGGAGGGGGAAGAAATAGGCTGAGAAAGTACAGTCATGGATAACTATAATTATACTTTAATAAAAGTTATAAGAGCCAGGCACTGGTGGCTCAAGCCTATAATGCTCATTACTCAGATTGAGATTTAAGGATCAAAGCTTGATGCCAGCCTGGGCAGAAAAGTCCAAAAGATTTTTTTATTTTTACCTTTGGTCAGTCATGCGGCTTGAACTCTGGGCCTGGGCACTGTCCCTGAGCTCTTCAGCTCAAGGGAAGCACTCTACCACTTGAGCCACTGCACCACTTCCAGTTTTCTGGTGGTTAATTAATTAATTAATTTTTTGGGGGGGGTTCCGGTTGTGGGGCCTGAACTCTGGGCCTGGGCGCCGTCCCTCAGCTCTTCAGCTCAAGGTTAGTGCTCTACCACTTGAGCCACAACACCACTTCTGGCTTTTTTTTTGCTTATGTGGTGCTGAGGAATCGAACCCAGGGCCTCATGCATGGAAGGCAAGTGCTCTACTACTGAGCCATCTTCCCAGCCCCTCTGGTGGTTAATTGTAGATAAGAGTCTCACGGACTTTCCTGTCAGGGCTTGTTTTGAACTGTGATCCTCAGATCTCAGCCTCTTGAGTAGCTAGGATTACAGGCATGAGCTACCAGCACCCAGCTTCCATGAGGTCTTTTTTTTTTTGCCAGTCCTGAGGCTTGAACTCAGGACCTTGTACTGTCCCTGAGCTTCTTTTGCTCAAGGCTAGCACTCTAAGATCACTTGAGCCACAGCGCCATTTCTGGCATTTTTTTGTTTTGTTTCATTTTATTTTGTTTATGTGGTACTGAAGAATCAAACTCAAGGCTTCACGCATGCTAGGCAAGCACTCTACCACTAAGCATATTCCCAAGCCCCATGAGATTTTTTTATTAATTAATTTTTTTGTTGGTCCTGGGCTTGACCTCAGAGCCTAGGCACTGTCTCTTAGCTCTTTTGCTCAAGGGTAACACTCTACCACTTTAAGCCACAGTGCCACTTCCCGTTTTTGAATGATTAATTGGAGAGAAAAGTCTCATGGGGACTTCCCTGGCTTCAAACTGCAATCCTCAGATCTCAGCCTTATATGTAGCTAGGATTATAGGTGTGAGCCTCCAGTGGCCAGCCCAGCCCACAAGACCTTTTCTTCCCCCCATAATTTTTTTAAATTAAATTTAATTGTAAAGGTGATGTTACAGAACAGCCCACAATTAGCATCATCTTATATGGTCATATGTACATAGCTATTGGACCTATTGTGATCCCCTGCTAGGACTATTCTTGATATATAATTCTTACAAATGAGGGAAACCATGGAGCCTATGTTTCTCTGGTTCTGGCTTACTTCACTTAATATGATATTTTCTAAGTTTTTCCATTTCCTTACAAATGGGGCAATGTCATTCTTTCTGATGGAAGTATAGAATTCCATTATGTAGCCGGACATTGGAGGCTCACACCTGTAATCCTAGCTACTCAGGAGGCTGAAATCTGAAGATTGTTGTTCAAAGCCAGCCAGAGCAAGAAAGTCCCCATGAGACTTTTCTCTCCAATTAACCACTCAAAAACTGGAAGTGGTGCTGTGGCTCAAGTGGTACAGTGCTAGCCTTGAATACAAAGAGGTTCAGGAACAGCCCCCAGGCCCTGAGTTCAAGCCCCACAACCAACAATAACAAAAAAAGAATTATATTGTGTATATATACCACATTTTCTTGATCCATTCATCTACTGAGGGGCATCTGGGTTGTTTCCACATTTTATTTTATTTTATTTATTTTGGGTCCAGTTGTGGGGCCTGAACTCTGGGCCTGGGTGCTGTCCCTCAGCTCTTCAGCTCAAGGCTAGCGCTCTACCACTTGAGCCACAGTGACACTTTCGGCTTTTTTTCTTTTTGCTTATGTGGTGCTGGGGAATCGAACCTAGGACCTCATGCATGCAAGACAAGCGCTCTACCACTGAGCCACCTTCCCAGCCCGTTTCCACATTTTAGTTATGGTAAATAATGTTGCAACAAACATACTTGTGCTGATAGCTTTAGTGTGGCCTTGTTTATAATCATTTAGGTAAGTGCCAAGGAGTGGAATTGCTTATGCTTATCTCCAATTAACCACCAGAAAGCTGGAAGTGGAGCTGTGGCTCAAGAGAGTAGGCTCTAGTCTTGACAGAGATAGTGCTCAGGCTCTAAGTTCAAGCCCTAGGATAGGCATAAAAAATGTTATAAGGGGCTGGGAAGGTGGCTCAGTGGTAGAGCGCTTGCCTTGCATGCATAAGGCCCTGGGTTCGATTCCTTAGCACCACATAAGCAAAAAGGAAAAAAAAAGCCGGAAGTGGCACTGTAGCTCAAGTGGTAGAGCGCTAGTCTTGAGCTGAAGAGCTGAGGGACAGCACCCAGGCCCAGAGTTCAGGCCCCACGACAGGACCCCCCCTCAAAAAAAATGTTGTAAGAATATAATGTATCACCGGGCCAGTGGCTCACACCTGTAATCCTAGCTGCTCAGGAGACTGAGATCTGAGGACAACAGTTCAAAACCAGCCCAGACTAGAAAGTCTGTGAAACTCTTATCTCTGATTAACCACCAGAAAACTGGAAGTAGCGCTGTGGCTCAAGTGGTAAAGTGCTAGCCTTGAGCTGAAGAACTCAGGGCCAGCACCCAGGCCCAGAGTTCAAGAACTATGATGCACAAAAATAAAAACAAAAAAGCAAAAACCACCAAAACTTCCCAACAAGCTGGGCACTGGTGGCTCATATCTATAATCCTAACCACTTAGGATGCTGAAATTTGAGGATTAAGGTTTAAAGCCAGCTCTAGCAAACTAATCTGAGGAAGTCTTATCTCCAATTTACCAGCAAAAAAGTCAAAAGTGGAGGTATGTCTCAAGTGGTAGAGCATCAGCCTTGAGAGAAAAAGCTGAGACACAGAGATAGCACCCAGGCCCTGAGTTCAAGCCCCAAGTACCAGCAAATACACACACACACACACACACACACACAGAGAGAGACGCACACTTGTGTAAAACAACAACAAAAAGTGAACTACATCAAAATTTGAAGTGTCTGTTCGTGCTGCTAGGGGTGTAGATCAAGCGATAGAGCACTTGCTTAGCACATACAAGGACCTAGCTTCAAACCCCAGTACTACAAAAAAAAAAAAAAAGCCAGGCTGGTGGCTCACGCCTGTATTCCTAGATACTCAGGAGGCTGAGATCTGAGGGTTCAAAGCCAGCTCCAGCAGGAAAGTCTGTGAGACTCTTATCTCCAATTAACCACCAGAAAACTGGAAGTGGTGCTGTGGCTCAAGTGGTAGAGCACTTGCCATGAGCTGAAGAACTGAGGAACAGCACCCAGGCCCAGAGTTCAAGCCCCATGGCTGACAAAAACAAAAAAGTCTGTTCATCAAAGGATACAAAAAACAGAGTTAAAAGACAATCCACACAATGGAACAAAAGATTTGTAAATCATATACCTTATAAGGGAATAATACTCAAAATATTATTAAAAGAACCTCTAGAATTTAAGATTCTCTCTCTCTCTCTCTCTCTCTCTCTCTCTCTCTCTCACACACACACACACACACACACAATGTTATGCATTCAGTTCTGCCCAGTTAAAATTGGGCAAAGAGCTGAATGGATATTTCTCTGAAGATATGCAAATAGCCAATAAACACATGAAATGATATTTCTAGTCATCAGAGGCAGATCAAGTAAAAAAAAAAAGAGAATGAATTATCTTCTTAAGTCCATTAAGATGGATATTATCAAAAACATATATGCAACCAGAAGCCAGTGTCTCATATCTGTAATCCTAGATACTCAGGAGACTGAGATCTGAGAATCATGGTTTGAAGCCAGTTCAGGCAGGGAAATATGTGAGACTCTTATCTCTAATTAACCAGTAAAAAGCCAAAAGTGGGAGTATGGATGAAGTGGTAGAACACAAGCATTGAGAGAAAAAGCTAAACAGAGCAAAAGCCCTGAGTTCAAGACCTCGGCCAAGGTGCACATACATATGCATACACACAAACACACACACACACATACACACACACACACATACACCAGCAAAAAGTCATGGTGGAAGTGGAGCTCAAGTGCACAGTGCCAGTTAAGAAGCAAGGCAAGCAAAAACAAGACCCTAAGTTCAAGCTCAAGTACAGGCAAAAATTTTTTTTTTGCCAGTCCTGGGGCTTGAACTCAGGACCTTGTCATTGTCCCTGAGCTTCTTTTGCTCAAGGCTAGCACACTACCACTTGAGCCACAGCACTACTTCTGACTTTTTCTGTTTATGTGGTGCTGAGGAATTGAACCCAGCGCTTCATACATGCTAAGCAAGCACTCTACCACTAAAGCACATTCCCACTCCTTACAGCCAAGAATTTAAATTTTTTTGTGCAATAAATATGAGAATAAGATGGACTTACTGTTACTTATATACCACACATTAAAATGCATAGCTGGGCACTGGTGGCTCACACCTGTAATCCTAGTTACTCAGGAGGCTGAGATCTGAGGATCGCAGTTCAAAGCCAGCCCAGGCAGGGAAGTCCATGAGACTCTTACCTCCAAATAACCACCAGAAACCCAGAAGTGGCACTGTGGCTAAAGTGGTAGAGTGTTAGCCTTAAGCTGAAATGCTGAGGGACAACACCCAAGCCCAGAGTTCAAAGTTCAAGCTCTATGACAAATAATAACAATAACAATAATGGAAGAGGCACTGTGGCTCAAGTGATAGAGCAGTGTCTTGAATTGAAGAGTTCAGGGATAGTGCCCAACCCCAGAGTTCAAGACCCACAACCGACAATAAAATAAAATGCACAAATTGTCAGGTATCCCTGGCTCACCTTGTAATACTAGCTAGCTACTCAGGAGGCTGAGATTTAAGGATCACAGTTCAAAGCCAGCCTGGGCAGGAAAATCCATGAGACTCTTATCTCCAATTAACCAAAAAGTTGGAAATGGTGCTGCAGCCCAAAGTGGAAGAACACTAAGCTTGAGCACAAAAGCCCAGGACCCCCCCACATACACACATGCACACACGTACACACGCACACACAATGTACAAATTATCTGAATATAATGGCAAATTCCTGTAGCCCAGCTATTTGGGATGCTGAAGCAGGAAGATTACTTAAGCCCAGGAAACTTCAGGCCAACTTGGGTAACATAACAAGATCCCATTGTGGATAGGGGGAAGCCCAGTGTCAGTGGTTCATAATTATAATCCTACTCAGTAGGATGAGAGATGAGAATTGCTTATTTATTTATTTTGCAGGTACTGGGGCTTGAACTCAAGGCCTGGGTGCAGTCCCTGAGCTTCTTTTCCCCAAGACTAGCACTCTACTACTTGAGCCACAGAGCCACTTCCAGCTTTTTCTTTTTCTTTTTCTTTTTTTGTCACTCGTGGGGCTTGAACTCTGGGCCTGAGTGCTGTCCCTCAGCTCTTCAGCTCAAGGCTAGCATTCTACCACTTGAGCTACAGCGCCACTACCAGTTTTCTGGTGGTTTACTGGAGATAAGAGTTTCTCAGACTTTCCTGCCCAAGCTGGCTTTGACAGCGATCCTCAGATCTCAGCCTCCTGAGTAGCTAGGATTACAGGCGTGAGTAACTGGCACTCGGCACTTCCAGCTTTTTCTGATGGTTTATTGGAGATAAGAGTCTTACAGACTTTACTGTCTGGGCTGGCTTCAAACTGTGATCCTCAGATCTCAGCCAACCAAGTAGCTAGGATTATAGATATGAGCCAACAGCACCCAAGACAAATTGCTTTTTGGAGTCGGCCTTGGTAGACAAATCTGAGAGAGACTCTTACTTCCAAATAACCAGCAAAAAGCCAGTAGTCAAAGTATGGCTCACACCTGTAGTCCTAGCTACTCAAAAGACAGTGATCTGAGGACTGCAATTTCAATCCAACACTGGACAGGAAAGTCTGTGAGACTCTTATTTCTAGTTAACCACCAAAAAGCCAGAAATGAAGCTGTGGCTCCAGTGGAAGAGTTCTAGCTTTAACACAAAAGCTAAAGGACAGTGCCCACAAGCAGTGGTACCAGCATGGAAAAGAAAAGAAAAAGGAAAGGAAAGACTGAGCAAGAAGCCCTGAGTTCAAGCCCCAATACTGGCAAAAAAAAAAAAAAAAGTACAGATTATAGTTGAAGATGTACTCAGAAATAAATTCAATTTATAATCTTAAACTATTTTCATTATCAAACAACAATAATGAATACTAATAAACCAAAACAAACCTGAAACAGGTGAGCACACAGGCATCTAAGTCCCCAAACCAAAATGACCAATAGAATATGGAAATTAAAGGGATAAAATTCACATCCTACAACTGAGATTTTCTTTTTTCTTTTTTCAGTCCTGAGGCTTGAACTCAGGGTCTGGGTGCTACCCCTGAGCTTTTTTCTTCTTCTCAAGGCTGGTGCTCTACCACTTGAGCCACAGCTCCACTTTCAGCTTTTTGCTGGCTAACTGGAGATAAAAGTCTCATGGACATTCCATCCCAGGCCTGGCTTCAAACTTCAATCCTCAGGTCTCAGCCTCCTAAGCAGTTAGGATTACAAGCATGAGCCACTGGTGCCCAGCTGGAAATTACTAATAGATGTGTAAGTTCAGAGAGGACAAGATTGAAAATTAACCTGATAGGCTAGGACACTGTGAAGTTCCTTATTGTGCCTTCACCGCTGCTTGGAAAAAGAAGATTTACAAAAATCTAAACCTTCCCCTGCACACCATTTAGAAAGAAGGTCAGACTGGGGGAAACAAGATTGCTTTGGCCTCTGCTGGATTACAAGCCAGAACTGGGCAGCTGCCAGTTGGCTTATAGCAGACACTTGGATTTCTTTTGCTGCTCTAAGGAAGTGAAAACAAGTGCAGTGCCCAGGCAAAAAAGCAGAACAACGCATACCCCAAAGACTCAGCTCACACCATATCCTGGGACCAGTTTGTATGGAACATTGAGAAAATGTCAGGAGAAAGACCATCTTGGAACTGCAGTAGGACCTTAAATGGTATTTTGGGACCTCCACATTTAGGACAATCAGGGGTAGGTCACCCAAGCAGTCTTCAGAGTTGAGGTGGGTATGGATAAGAAGCGTGGCTGGTAGAACTAGGTGATAGTGGCTCAGGGTTTGTATCATGGCTACTCATGAGGCTGAGATCTGGAGGATCATGATCTGAGGGCCACCCTAGGTAGGAGAGGAGAAAGGGGAGAAGGGGAAGAAAGAGGAGGAGGAAGATGATGAAGATGATGACGACAACCACGACCACAACGACCACCATGATGATAATGACTATGCCAGCCTATGCACTGGACTCCAAGGCTGCCTGAATGGGTCACTGTCACAGATGGCTTACCCCTTGGCGATTTGCCCTCTGGCCTCACCCAGTCTCAACCCAAACAATACTGAACCTGTGAAGTCCCTAGCTCAGAAGAGGGAAAAATCGGTGAGTACAAAGACAATTTAAAATTAACTAGGAGACAACAAAAGATGTTTGCTGATGAGCTGTCTTCCTGCAGCATATCTATCCCACATAATCTCTTTTTCTTCCATATTTCTGGTGTAATAAAACTTCTCTATCACTTTAGCTAAATAGATATATAAATATATTTATATACTTTATATAAATATATTATGTAAATAAATATATATAAATATATTTACATTACACATACACACATACCTGTTTTACGGGTTTGGTGAATAAACATCTGGAATTTATTTTTCAAACACAGATACCCAGTGACTTGGTTTCCTCACAAACAATAGCTCCCTGCAGATGGGCAAATGTCAAGGAAATGTCACCAGTAAGACGGAGAAGAGACGTGCTTGGCTGGGGCAGGTCTGACAGGGAGGCTGTTCTGCTCACTGAGCTGGCTATCCCAGATATAAGATGCAGAACACATGCTGTGAGGCCCAGGAGGGTGATCTTAGTGTTAGCCAAGTTCTGGCCTCAGCCAAGGACTACAGTGGGTAGGGTGGTGGGTGAAGCTTCAGTGCAGAGGAGGAAGACAGATCCCCAAAGGTCCTGGCCACATATTCCTATCTTCTCCAGGGCCACGGAACAGGTCACTTGCCCTGTGGATATCCATGAGGAGCCCCCCCCCCACCTTTCTCAGATAAACAAGTGAAGCTTATATTGTAATGTGTCTTGGAGGTCAGGAATCCCAGGACTCACAGCCTCCTTTCCCCAGTGTGTCCAGAAAAGCCCACTTTCCAGCAGCCCCAGTTCTCAGTTAGTATGTAGCTAGTATGAACACATCCCTGGGCCTCCACACCTACCTGTGTATCTATCTCCCCTTACATACCTACCTCATACTCCACATCTCTTTGTCCCCTTATTTCTCTTTTTTATTTCCTTTTTATTCTTCTCTTGTCCCCTCCATCCTTACCCCCTTCCTCATCCTGATCCTCTTCTCACCTATCATCCAGTCAGCCCCTCAATATACCAGCCAGGACCTCAATATACTACTCTTTCCATAGTGAACAGACTGGGTAGCCCACAGAATGCTCCGAGGAGCACAGTCAATTCCTCAGTAAGTTCTAGAGCCCCTCTCAACAAAGCCCTCTGCATAGGGGTAGGGAAGTTGAGGAGCCTCCAGCTATGCACAGGGGGCTCAGCTCTCTGGCTGCTGCTCACTATGAGGGTCCCTAGTCTTTTATTTGCTAAGTGTTCATCTGATACTGCTGACAGTGCTAAGCCTGGGAAGGCCAACCTGGGGATAAAGAAGAGCCTAGTGGGTAGG
This sequence comes from Dipodomys ordii, assembly GCF_000151885.1. Taxonomy (NCBI): domain Eukaryota; kingdom Metazoa; phylum Chordata; class Mammalia; order Rodentia; family Heteromyidae; genus Dipodomys; species Dipodomys ordii. The sequence continues at coordinate 708,937 of NW_012267357.1, read as the reverse complement.
TCCAAGTTTCTAGATAAACTATCAGGAGTGGAGTTCCCTCTCTTTTTTTGGAGGGGGGTGTCTTCAAGAGGGTCTATACTCCCATTTTACAGATGAGAATGCTTCACTGATGGTGTGGTTCCCTAGCCTGTCTTGTCTTCCCAGAGGGGACCAGTCTTCTGTAGGTTTCAGGTAAAGCCCCACCTACAGATGTGGGCCTGTCTCAAGAGAAAGGCTATTGTAGCCCCCCTCCCCTCATGGCTTCTCTCCTAATCCTCATAGAAGTTTCCCCATCATATCTCTGCTCTCAGTATACATATCCATGCTCTGCTAGGACCTCAAGGTCAAGCCCAAGCCCAAATTGTGCAAATAGAGAAAAGAGCTCTGGTGCATGAGATGTTTACCACGGCCACCCTGATTGTGAGAACTGAGAAGAGTAGAAATGTGCATGACAGGAAAAGGGACGTGTTTCCGAAAGCCTGTCTGGGAAAAGGGAAAGGATGAAGAGGGGGTGGGGGAAGCAAGGTGTGTCACAGGAGAGGCTGGTTGAACTCTGCATGACATGTAAGTAAAGGGAGAGGATCCCATCTGCTCCCACTTGCATTGGCCACATATTTGAAGAGCAGCAATAGAAAATGCAGTGAGGGAACAATGGGACCACAACCCATATCAGACTAGCAAGCCTCATGGAAAGGCTGAGGTGTGGCTTGGTGACCAAGTGCTTGCCTAGGATGCACAATACCCCCAGAGTCCATTCTCAGCACCACAAAAAGACAAAAACAAAATCCAAAACCCCACATGGTAAAGGACAGATTGAGCTGGGCTGTGGACATAGTCAAACATGACCTCCTTTTTCATTTTCCACCTTTTCTGTAAGCAAGCAGATACTGATCTATTTTTAAATAATTAAAGGTACAAAGAGGGATGCTGGTACTTCAGATACTCAGCCTCAGTCCATTGGTCTCATGTCTCCTGGGCACACAGGGGAGCCTGGCCCAGCTGAATGCCAGAGGAACATCTGTGGCATCAACAAGCCAACGCCTTGACTCCAGGCCTGGGATATGTGCTGGATCCTTGGAGAAAAGAAATTTACTTTTGAAGGGTAGGTCTGCCCAGGCTGAGACCCTCCACTCATGCCACCCCAGAGTCCTCAATGGCCCAGGCCTCAGTTTCCCCATCTTGTACACTCGGTGCCCCTCTGCACATAATGGCCCAGATCCCATCCAGCTGGAACTGGTCATAGGGGCACTCAGCCCCTCCCTCTAGGGCATAAATGGCAGGTTCCAAGGAAGACACTGTTGGAAGCCATCTCTGTAGTCTCATTATCTGGCAAAATGCAGAGAGCAGCAAGTACAATCAGAAGCATGAGCAGCCTAATGAAAATGTCAAGGAGAGTGAAAATGGTTTGGGCCAAAAAAGCCTGGGACTCAAGGTTCTTCAAGCCTGAGTAGATACAGGACCTTCCTGTAGGCTTCCTACTTGGCTGAGACAATTCCTGACAGTGGACAGGAGCACCCAGCCTGTGTCCAAGAGTCTCAAGGGGTTTTATGAGTAGATTCCCAAGATCAGTCCAGGCAGCGAAGGTGAGTACACTCTGGAGTGACTATGTGAAGCCCAAGCAGAGGCCATGGAAGGCAGGGTTGCTCCAGGAAGGCAAGCAAGGCTGTGGAGGCTGGGTAAGTATGGGAGTGGGAGGTGGGTACCAAAATAGCCATCCCATAGCAGACTTCAACACTGCTCAGGAGAACCCTCAGGCACAGCCACGGATCTCACCTGGTGGCTACAGTACTACAGGGCATGCCAGTTTGACCCTGCAGCAAGGGTCATACCATCAGCCACAAATCATCCTGAGCAAGGGGTGGCAGGGTGAAGGCAGCTGCCTGCACTAGCCTGGCCAGCCATGTGGGCTAGGTCCTTGCATGGCTGACTGTGTTCACCTTGTTCACCAGAACTAGGACACAAACAAGACATGTGTGAGGACCTGGCCAGGAAATAACTCAAACTTGGGTAAGGCTTTCACCAACCATAGTCAGCACATGGCATTAAAGATCCAGACAAATGTAAGTTGAATCAAGGTGCTTTTGAGGTTATGGGATAGGATCCCTATTGAGCGATCAGGCCGGCCTGTTCTCAACCATGCTGAGAGGGTCAACCTGTGCAAATACCACCAACTCCAGGGGAACCTGCAGTGGCTCAGTCAACATCCATACAAGTATATATGACATATGATTGGGACTCCGAAAACAAAAACTGATGGTGCCACACATCCCTCCCCAGGTACTGTTTTGTTTTGTTTTTTTTTTTGTCAGTCATGGGGCTTGAACTCTGGGCCTGGGTGCTATCCCTCAGCTCTTCAGCTCAAGGCAAGCACTCTACCACTTGAGCCACAGCCCCATTTCTGGATTTTTCTGCTTGTGTGGTGCTGAGGAATCGAACCCAGGGCCTCATGCATGCAAGGCAAGCACTCTACCACTGAGCCACCTTCCCAGCCCCTCTGGTGGTTTCTTGGAGATAGGAATCTCACGGTCTTTCCTGCCCGGGCTGGCTTTGAACCAAGATCCTCAGATCTCAGCCTCCTGAATAGCTAGGATTACAGGCGTGAGCCACCAGCACCCGGCTCCAGATACTGTTTTTTAACCAGAGCAGAGAGTGTTGGCTAAGGTCTGAGTACCCATCACAAGTGACAGCAAACCTGAGAACATGAGGATGTCGAAACATTTCCAATTTCCAGTGACATAAGGCACTATTATGCAAGAAACAGTTTGTATGCAACAGAAAAAAAGTAAACCCTTGCCTGTCATTTATGTCAAAATAAATTCTAGATAGATTAAATCTTGGATGTAAAAACCTAAAGTGGAAACACCTACTAGAAGACAGATGCATATTTATCTGGCTACAAGTTGCACAGAGCAATGGAATAACTAAAAAAGGAGAAAAATATTCAACATTTTGCTACAAAGTATGAAAAATTCCTGAACATCAAAAACTGTCATAAACAAAGATTAGAAAGCTGAGAAAAATGTGCAGTAGGCAGTTAGATGAGCAAAGAATTGATATCTTTCACATAGAGAGACTTAGACCAAGTGCTGAGAAACCCATCAAATCACAGGGGATCCTTGGTGTGGGGCCAGGTTGGATTGGTGCTGATTTCTGAGAGGGAAGGGAAGGGCTAGCTTATATGCAGTGAGAGGCATGTGTCCTCGCTGGCCTTTGTCACCTAGATTTGGCTCAGAGTATGTCACCCCCTCCCCCATGCTGCCTCCCCCAGGAGTCCCACTATTCATCACCACCTCCCAACTTCACATTCATTGTGTTCCCTAATGTGTTCCCATTATTCATTGTGTTCCCATTATTATCTCTATCTCCCACCAGCAGGGAGCTCCTCAAGGGCAGAGCTGGGCCTGGTGTGGCTTTAATAGCCAGTGTCCAGCATTAGACTTGGTGAGCAAAGGCTAAGTGAGGAAAGATGTGGGGAGAGACACATGGGTGCTTATCATCAGCTCCTGTCTGACGTTAGGGCCAAGGCACACTTCTCAGTCTTCTACCACCCCAAATCCCAAGGCTCAACACAGCAAGGTGCCATAAGCCAGAGCCCAGTTCTGCTAGCCAGTCTGTGAAATGGGGCCTAGTCCAAAGCAGAGATGGTATATTGCTGCTACCTTTAACTTTAACACACAGGACAGACATGAGTAATCAATTACCACAGCAGTTTTGAAAAATCAATCACAAACACTCCAGGCAAACAAAACAAAGGAAGAAAGAGAGGAAAGAAAGAGGAATGGAGAGGACCAGAGATAGATGGGGAGAAGACCAGGAACTGAAAGTAAAGAGGGAGAAAGGGGGAGAAAAGGAGCAAGCACAGCCAGGTGCCGGTGGCTCATGCCTGTAATCCTAGCTACTCAGGAGGCTGAGATCTGAAGATCACAGTTCAAAGCCAGCCCGAGAAGGAAAGCCCATGAGGCTCTTATCTCCAATAAACCACTAGAAAACTGAAAGTGGCGCTGTTCCTCAAGTGGTAGAGCACTTGCCTTGAGCTGAAGAGCGCAAGGACAGCACCCAAGCCCAGAGTTCAGGAGCTGGGAAGATGGCTCAGTGGTAGAGTGCTTGCCTTGCATGCATGAAGCCCTCGGTTCGATTCCTCAGCACCATATAAGCAGAAAAGGCCAGAAGTGGGGCTGTGGCTCAAGTGGTAGAGCGCTAGTCTACAGCTGAAGAGCTGAGGGACAGCACCCAGGCCCAGAGTTCAGGCCCCACGACCGACAAAAAGAAAAAAAGAAAGAAAGAAAAGACAAAAGAAAAGAAAAGAAAGAAAAAGAAACCAAGCCCAGAGTTCAAGCCCCACGACCAACAAAAAAAAAAAAAGGAGCAAGCACAGCAGAGTAGATGAGAATGATCAGGTTGCTTCAGGTGTGATTAATCTACTGCTTTCCTGCAGATGCTATTGCCAGAGTTGTGATTTAATGTCTGGCTAACCTGGCCTTCATAAGGTATGGTGGAATTCATGAGGAATTAAAAGGGGTGCAGGCTAGCTCTTCTTCCCACTACTGTTGCCAGAGGCTGTATCTGTGCTCAATCAATGTCATATCCCAAGGTCTAAATGCCCTAGACCAGTGATCCCTGGACACAACCTGAGGCTCTCCTGGCTCGGTGGACTGAACACTTAGATGCCCCACCAGAGACTGCCTCTTCAACACAGAAGCCAGCAACAGAACTGGTTCCTACAGGATAGCCTGCCAGCAGTTTTCTATACCCAAGGTCTTTGGGAAAAGGCAAAATCAACTCAGACTACCCTGTCCCTCCTTTGTGCTATGACTCTTAGTATAGGGCACTCAAGCATCCAAAGGCCTCAGTGCTTCTGGGTCTGTGGCTACTACCATCTCCCCAACACAGTCCTTGTGGGCCATGCCTCTACCCCGGCACTAGGTATCACTGAAAATCCACAAGCCTGGCATCAGCTAAGCCTCCCAGAGTCAGCCCTCAGTAGGAGCTGGGCAGATAACTAGCTAGGGAGTGAGCACTAGTACTGGAGAAATAGAGTGACCAGGGAGGCACCTGGGCTCACAACTGTAACCTTAACTAGCTACTCAGGATGCTGAGGACTCAGGATCAAGGTAGGATCGTCCATAAAACTCTAATCTCTAATTAACCACCAAAAAGCTGGAAATGGGGGTATAGCTCAAGTAGTAGAACACCAACTTTGAGCAAATAAGCTGAGGGACAATGACCAGGCCCTTAAAGCTTGGTACCAGCACAAAATAACCAGGATAGATGGGTGCTGGTGGCTCACGCCTGTAATCCTAGCTACTCAGGAGGCTGAGATCTGAGGATCGCGGTTCAAAGCCAGCCCGGGCAGGAGAGACCGTGAGACT
>NW_012267357.1:647322-702744 GCF_000151885.1 Dipodomys ordii | reverse complement strand
TGGTAGAGCGCTAGCCTTGAGCTGAAGAGCTGAGGGACAGCGCCCAGGCCCAGAGTTCAGGCCCCACAACCGGACCCCAAAAAAAAAAAAAGAAAAGAAAGCTGAGGTGAGGTAAGTACTAGACTAGGCAGGCTGTTTCAATACAGATCACTAAGGCTGGCATCCAAGCTGAGACAGAGATCATACCCTAATGTCCAGACCAACACTGACCAGCAATCTACCAGACTGGTCCCACTGCAGGCTCATCCTCAAGCCAGATGTTAAGCTAGTGGCTGTTAACCATACTTGAGTCATAAGAAAATCCAACCAGGGGCAGCAGCAAGCCCCTGTCCAACCCCAAGGATATGCCCACCCAGGGTGAGGACACACTGACTAGAGTCTACTCACTCTCAATTATACCTACCATGCCCACTAGGAAGGGTAATTCTGCAGTCTAGTATAGAAGCAATAGCCTCAGCCACTTACCTGTCTTAAGAGCAGATCAGCATGTCCTAATGCTCATTCTGTGGTCTCTGGCTCCTGTGGAAAAAGCAGAGGGCACTGTGTGTAAGGCCACCCTGGCCGGGGTAAACCCTTCTGGACTAAGGTGATCTTAACTGTACCCAAGGAGGATGCTGGTTATCCCTGACCCTGAGGTCAACTGCAACACTCCGGATATAACCATGCACTCTTGTGTACTTTCTTGTTCCCATATACAGCTGGTCCTGCAGTTACCTCAGGTCAACTTCCCTCATGAGCATTTCTAAATACTGAGAGTTCAGATGTGTGAACTATTAGTGACCTCTTTCTTGAAGATTCCAGAAAGCTGAGCTGTTTTGTCTTGGTAACAGCACATAGGGAGAGCTCCTACACTAGGCACAAGTAGGTTCAGGGTACTGTTATTCACGTAAGAGGAGTCTCAACCCCCCTACTGACATCTGTAGGATGTTTCTCCTAAGCTGACGGATCACACCCAGCTAACATCCTGGTCAACAATGACCAGCAACCTAGTAGGTTGGTGCCACTACAGGCTTGTCCTCAAGCCAGATATCAAACCAGTGGCTACTGGCCATACTTAGAAAATCCAACCAGGGGAGGCAAGGATGCCCTTATATCCTTCCCTGTCTAGCCCTGAGGCTGTGCCCACCCAGGATGAAGCTGAGCAACAGTACACATTGACCAGAACTAGCCCATCCACTATTAACTACACTCACAAAAAATAGGATACTCTGCAGTCCTGAGTGGGAAGGCAGGTCCTAGTTCTCAAGACATCAGTGGAAGGTAGATTACTAATGCTAGAGCTAGCCAGGTATGATCTGAGACCTGGCTCTTCAGTCTGCAGTATGCACAGTGTATGGGCTATAGCAAAGGATAAAGTGTTGCCAGTGACTCACTCAGGCCATGGCCCCACCATGGGAAGAAGGAACCAAGTTTGTGTCTCATCCTGGTGACACGTTTCCTCTTTTTCTTTTTGGCCAGTCCTGGGGCTTGAATTCTGGGCATGAAAATTGTCTCTGAGCTTTTTTTTTGCTCAAAGCTAGCACTCAGAGCCACAGCTCTACTTCCTGCTTTTTTGTAGTTAATTGGGGATAAGAGTCTCACATACTTTCCTGCCTAGGCTGGTGTCAAACTATCTTCAGCTCTCAGCCTGCTCAGTAGCTAGGATTACAGGCATGAGCCACTAGGACTGGGCTTCAATTTCTTTACTTTTGTCTGAGACTGGGACTTGAACTTGGTACTTGATGCTTCCACTCATTGGCTGGCATTCTGTCATCTGAACCACGCTTCCAAACCCTCTCCTCTCTCATGACATCCAGCTCAGGAACACTGCCAGAGCATTTCATGTCATGAAAACCAGGATGGCAAAGATACATGGGAAGGAATGGGCCACTGATGAAAGGCCACCTTTGGAAGGAAGGGTGATGGGAGTTCTTTCCTCTCTGCTCTGAAAGTGGTTCCCAAATTTTTCTAAGCCTCTGCTCAAGCTTCCTTTGGGTCACAAAAGTGGTTTCCCTGCACAACAGCTCCTTCATCATGCAGAAAGGCTTCAATTGGAGGTGAATAAGGTATAAGGGTAGGATCATGGAGTCAGGAGGAAACCAAGGGTAGGGAAGAACTGGAGGCCTAAGTTAGACATGTCCTGGGAATACCTGGGTGTATGAGGAGTAGGTGGGAGCTGCCCACTGATACTCTCTCCTGCTCCTACCCTTTAGTCTGAGGCTCAGCAATCAGCCCCTGTTCAGAATATGACATTTCTGGGACATCTGTGTTTTTAGTTTAAATGTTCGTGTAGGTTTTACCACATAGAAAACCCTGTGAGTTTGTTATCAGCTCTAAAAACAGACAGGTTCTCCACAGACATGTGTCAAGGCTCACATGGATTGTGAGCCTACATCTCACAAATACTGACTATGTGAGGTGGCTCCCATTGGTATAAACCAGACTATGCATGCTGGGCAGGCAATTCAGGGCTACATAGGCCCAGAGAAGATCAGGTTAGCCTGCCTAAGCATGAGGTTGCAGCCCTGTGGGATCTCTTTGCTTTCTGCCCTATGAACAGAAGTGATACTAAAAGCAAGTAGCAGGGAACATGCCCCAGTAGCCAACATAGGCACATGTGCATAGAATTGGGCAGGGAAAGTTAATGCTGCTCAATGTCAACATTATCTACCACAACAAAACTGTTCCTCCTGCAGTGGACACTGAACACATTATGAACATATATCCATATCTACTGTGGACATGAAGACAACAGTCCATACTTAGACCCTGCTGTGGTAGCAGGATCTAACTGGCCTCAGGCCTCTCCTTAGGTATAAAAAGCACTGCAAGGGGGGCTGGGAAGGTGGCTCAGTGGTAGAGTGCTTGCCTTGCATATACAAGGCCCTGGGTTCGATTCCTCAGCACCATATAAGCAGAAAAAGCCAGAAGTGGCGCCATGGCTCGAGTGGTAGAGTGCTAACCCTTGAGCTGAAGAATTCAGGGGCAGCGCCCAGGCCCAGAGTTCAGGCCCCACAACCGACAGAAAGAAAAAAAAAGTACTGCAAGGCTAGGAAGGTAGCTTAGTGGTAGAGTGCTTGCCTTGCATGCATGAAGCCCTGGGTTCGATTCCTCAGTACCACATACACAGAAAAGCCAGAAGTGGTGCTGTGGTTCAAGTTGTAGAGTGCTAGCCTTGAGCAAAAAAAGCTCAGGGACAGTGCCTAGACCCTGAGTTCAAACCCTAGGACTGGGAAAAAAAAAAAAAAGAAGAAGAGAAGGAGGAGGAGATGGTGGTGGTGGTGGTGGTGGTGGTGGAGTAGGAGGAGGAAGAGGCCGTGTTCCAAGGATCCCTGACGCCTCTCCAGCTCCACACCCCATGGACAGCCCATGGGAAACAGAGCTCTGGCAACCCAGATGGGCATAAGGGTAAGTTTTGGCAGACAGGGAGAGGCTGAGTGGAACATGTCTTACTTACCATTGGAAGTCCTATGGTAGTGCCTGATGCCCTCTGCTGGCCATACTCAGCTCCTGACTGCTTTATTAGAGGCTGACAGCCCCTCATTGGAAATAGGGACAGGGTTGCCTCAGTGGAGAAAGAAGGATAGGGGCTCCCTTCGAGGGTATCTGCCAGCTCTCTGGCATTACTTTCCCAACAAACAAAAACAGCCTAAGATATGCAGACTAATTATTTGGCTGGGACAGCCCAAGAAGATTCAGGATCCCATATCCTAATTCTGGGGCTCACTGTCTTGAGGGAAGCCTAAGAAGAAAAAAAGAGCTGGGTGCCGGTGGCTCACGCCTATAATCCTAGCTACTCAGGAGGCTGAGATCTGAGGATCACGGTTCAAAGCCAGCCCAGGCAGGAAAGTCTGTGAGATTCTTATCTCCAATAAACCACTAGAAAACTGGAAGTGGTGCTGTGGTTCAAGCGGTAGAGAACTCGCCTTGAGCTGAAGAGCTGAGGGATAGTCCCCAAGCCCAGAGTTCAAGCCCCATGACTAAGAAAAAAAAAAGAAGGAAAGAAGGAAAGAAAGAAGGAAGGGAAGAAGGGAGGAAAGGGGGAGGGAGGGAGGGAAGGAGGGAGGGAAGGAAGGAAGGAAGAAGAAAGAGAGAGAAAGAAAGAAACAAAAAAGAAGGAAGGAAGGAAGGAAATACATTCGACATTCTCACTCAACAAGAGCCACTGCCAAGCAGTCTTGAGAATGGCTTATGACCTACTTGGGTACCTGGGGATCTCCCCCACTTCCTAGCCACTAGGCTCTTTAGGAAGAATGCATCCTGAACCCCACCTGAGCTATGACCCCTTTTCCTTGTGCTTTGGCTAGGTATGGAACATGAGGACTGGACAGCTCCAGCACATCTAGTGCCTGTTTTGGTGCCCTTAGTTCCAGCTGGCTCTGCAGGGGATTTCCTTGTTCCTGCCTGTCTCAAACTTGTGTTGTGGGTCCCTATCCCAGTCCTTTCTGTCTCTTGAGAGAGTGAAACCAATTAATCCTGAATCTTAGGGCAGCACAAACAGGGGTAGGACTTCAGCCCTGCCCTAAGGAAAGCTAAGAAATGTAAAGGGTGTCTGGGACCAGAAAGGGGCTCCCTCTGGAGAGGATACTAGGTGAACACAGGGAGCCAAGCAGCCCAGATATGGTAGGGGGCAAGGGCAGCATCTCTGACTTAGCAGGACAAATGGTTAGACCAGGAGGAGTAATATTATTCGACTTCCACTTTTTCTGTTCATGTGGTATTGAGAAGTTGAACCCAGAGCTTCATCCCTGCTAGGCAAACACTACCATCAAGCCACATTCCCAGCCCCTCCTTTTTGTCATTTCTAAATACATGTGAATCTAGAGGGAAGAAAGACCCAGAGTCTTCCGTTCCATGTTCACTTTGACACATGACACACGATATAAAAATGGTTTTCGCTGTCAGCCTGTCCCTGACGCCTATAATTCTAACTACTCAGGCGGCTGAGAACTAAGGATAGCAGTTCGAATTCAACCTGGGAAGGAAAGTCTGTGAGACCCTTATCTCCAATTAACCACCAAAAAAAAAAAAAGCTGAAAGGAGCTGTGGCTCAAGTGATAGAGCTTTAGCCTTCAACGGAAAAGGTAAAGGATAGTGCCTAAGCCCTGAGTTCAAGCCCTGATCTGCGTTTAAGCCCCAGTATTAGCATACAAAAATGGGAGGGGGGGCAAGTTTTATGTGCACTCACTAATTATTTTTAAATTAAAAATAGGAAAGGCTCTGGCTCAAAGCAACTCCTTCTCTGGCTAAGTACCAGTGACCAAAGGCTTATGTAGGGATGAGGTGGGGAGGAGCCCAGACCTCAACACTAGACTGGCAATCCCCAGGGAATCTCCGGAGGCAGTAGGAGCAGCAGTAGTGCTGGAACATCCCTTCAGCATGGCCATGCCACCGCGTTTTCCCGCGGCGTGTCGATCTAGTTAAAGTTCCCCGGCCTCGCCAACCCTCTGGCCCTAGGAAAGTTTCCGTGGCCGCCGGGCCCCGTCCTCCAGACTCCGTGGTCGTGCGGAGGCGAGCCGGCGGCCGAGCTGGGTGGCGCTCAGCTGGGGGCTCGGGATGCGGGGCGTCCCGGCCAGGTCCCGCACGGCCTCGAGGCCGAGCACAAAGGAAACCGCCCCAGCTGACCCCGGGTCTCCAAGGCCGCCGTGTCGGTGAGGCGCGCGGCACGGGTGGGGCTGGAGAGGGCCTCTATCGCCCAGCTCCCGACCCCCGCTCAGACCCCGACTCGGAACCCAAGACTCAGTCCCTTCTCTCCCGCGCCACACCACACAGAACCCTACCCCGCCCAGCCCCGGTCACCGCCCCCGCCCCAACCCCAGAATCGTCCCAGGTTTTCAACCCTCAACGCAGGCCTTGGCCCCGGACCCCGCCCACCGGGCGAAGCTTACCTGGAGCGCTGCGTGGGCGGCTCCGCAGAGCGGCCTCCGCCCCCAAACGGGCGTCCGCAGGTCCCTCCCCCGCGGGGAGCGACGTCCCCCAGGCTGGGCGCGGTGCAGGTCTGGGTCACCGGGGCCGCAACTTGAGTCGGTGCGAGGGCGGCCCCTCCCTTTTTCCCTCCCCAGCCCAGCGTGCAGCCCGGGGGCCAGCCCTCCCCGCCCCTAGCGCACGCCCCTAGCGCGGCCCGTGCGCAAAGCCAGCTTGGCCGGCTTCGCAGCCCTCTGCCCCGCCCCAGACAGCCGCAAATTTTCCTATTGGTTGAGAGAACCTATGCATCCCGGCAACCGGTACCGATTGGGTGGATGCGCAGAACAGGCGCCTTGCTACTGGGCCGTTGGAATGTCAGTCTCAGCCGACGACCGGTCCCCTCGCGGAGAGGACGCGGCCCGGGCACCTGCCTGGAAAACTGCAGCAGCTGTCGTGGCTAAGGGTTCGGGGCTGCCCCCTCCTGGCGGCCTTCGGAGGGTGTGCCCAGACCGTCGTGCCCCAAACGGGGGGACTGGCGCGGCCCGTGCAACCTAACCCAGAGTCGGGCTGCGTTGTTTCCATCACCATCCCACTTCGCAGGTATCCTCCAGCTCCTGCTGTTTGCCGGGAACAGCGCGTCGAACCTTTCTATGGGTATTTAATTGTATTCCTCACAAAACCCGCTGGGAAAGAATTCTGCTGCTGTCCCCATTTTACAGTTGGAAAACTGAGTTCTGGAGGTTCTCACATGGTTTAAGCTTAAATCCAGTTATCTACCACTCTGGGATCTGGGGACTCTCGTGGTCTAATTGTTCCATGGTCCCTAAAGCTGGAGCAAGATAGCAAGGCTCAGATGGAGTAGCCCTACAGTGTTTCCAAAGGCTGGAACCATTTATCCTCCTTCCCCCCGCCCCCCAACAGCCCTTATATATAAAGACCCCTTGGTCATGCTTTACTCTACAGGGCCTCCATGGGGTTCCTCCTTCTAACTTCCACATGGCAAGAGGCAGTTGATACAGTTCTCTGCTGAGGTAAGACACCCCATCCCGCGCTCTGTGTGTGTGTGTGTGTGTGTGTGTGTGTGTGTGTGTGTGTGTGTGTGTGTTGGTCCTTGGCTTGAATTCAGAGCCTTTGCACTGTCCCTGTACCGCAGCTCCACTTCTGCTTTTTTTGGTCCTTAAATAGACTTTGGACTTTCTGGCTGGGGCTGGCTTTGAACCTCACTCCTTAGATCTCAGCCTTGTGAGTAGCTAGGATTACAGGCCTGAGCCATTGGTGCCTGGCCCTAGTGTGTGTGTGCTTGAATTCAGGACCTGGGCTCTGTCCCTTAGCTTTTTTGCCCAAAGCTGGTGCCATACCACTTTGGCAATACCTCTACTTCTGGCTTTTTGCTGGTTGATTGGAGACAAGAGTCTCTTGGAACAGGGTGCTGGTGGCTCACACCTGTAATCTTAGCTACTCAGGAGACAGATCTGAGAATCACAGTTCAAATCCATCCGGGGCAGGAAAGTCTGTGAGACTTTTATCTCCAATTGACCATCAAAAACTGGAAGTGGTGCCGTGGGTCAAAGAGGTAGAGTGCTAGCCTTGAGCAAAAAGAATTCAGGGACAGCTCCCAAGCCTTATGTTCAAGCCCCACAACTGACAAAAAGAAAAAAAAAATTAAGTCTCTTGGACTTTTCTGCCTAGGGCTGGCTTCAAACTTTCATCTTCAAGTCTCAGACTGCTGAGTAACTAGAATTATAGGTGTGAGCCATTACAGCTTACCTCTAGTGTCTTATTGTTCTCTGTCCTACCTGCAATTATGGAGAAACACTGTAGGGCTCTACCCATTTGAGCTTAGCACTGGTAGTATTTCCATCTCTGTAGTGGCAAGGCGCACACATAGATGTATGTGCCCACTTAACTTTGGGATGTTAGGGCAACAGGCTCTATCCAGTGGGGATCATGTTGAGGGAAGTGCTTAGTCTAAATTTTCTTGCCCCAAGCACACTTGGAGATGAACAATTCCTTTGTTCTCTGCATTTCTAAGACCACCAGGGAAATCAAACAGCCTACAGGGAGTTTCATAGATGGTAGGGGACAGATCAGGATCCAGTTTCATCCAGCTAAGTAGAAAGTCCAGTGTGTTCATCTAAGATAGTTATTGGTCAGAACAAAGAAAATGAAATGGTCTGGAACAAGAATTCCCTACAGGTACCAACTATAAGGTCCATCTATGTCCTGGCAGTCATGGCCAATCGATCCCAGAAGCTTTTTAGAGCCAAAGCAGTCACTACTAATCTATTGGCATTGCCACTTGAAAGGAAATCCATTTGGAATCCTGGCATAAGGCTACTGTTTGCAGTTCTGGGATAGCATCCTTTCCTAGCAAACAGGTGTCACCACAAACAAAAATGCTCTCATTCTGTGGAGAAGCACCAAGGGAGACATTTTGACTTGGATATTCCCTTTCCTTTATATAGGAGTGGATTTATTAAGTTCAACTGTCCCTATGCATCTATCTTTATGATATCAGACCCTGGTTTTCCTGGGGCCCTTCTTGTGGTTCAGCACCACTTCCTCCCACACTTGCTGATGGTAGCAAGAGGGCCTGGGTAGGTCTCTACTGAAGGTTAACAAAAGGGAGATTCAGCCTCCCCTTTATCCCCTCCTCTAGTTTCCAAAGACTTGTCTTTGAGCCGGATCATCAGCTTCATAGAGAGGATCAGGGCAGAGCCAGCTCAAATAAGTCTCAGGGCTGCTATCTGGCAGTCTGCCCACCAGACTACAGGCAGAGATCAGAAACAAACCAGACAGGGCCAGTAGCCAGGTAGCCTGCCTGCCTCTCATTTTTTCCAACCAGCTGCTAGTCAGTTCTGTAGGAACCATATTGTAAAAAGCCATGGAGAAAAAGGTTGCTGAATGTCAAGAACAATCTTCTGACAGTTGCAGGTGTTTAGCGACTAAGAAGGTTGCCACAGGAAATAGTCAGTGCCTTAGTGAGGAGATGTGCAAATGAGAAATGAGATGTCAATTAACTCCTTGCAGGGCTCAGGTACTCATGCTAAAAGTTACCATGTTGGGGCTGGGAGTGTTGCTCAGCAGTAGAGAGCTTATCTACCAAGTGCAAGGCCCTGGGTTCCATCCCCAGCACCACAAAGAAATATGAAACACTAATAAAGTTATTTTAAAAAGGGGTGGGTGTTAGCGAAATGAGCTCCTTTCCCATAGCTTAGTACACTTCTTCCCTCTCCACAGCTTAGCATGCTCCCTTCCTAGGCAACACTTGGCCCATTTAGTGAAGGCAGTAAATAATCAGCCTCCAACTCCCTTTACCTTGGGACGGTACTTCTCTGGGACAGCTACCAACATATAAAGCAACAAGAGCCCCTTAGAGTGACTTTCAGATCTGGGCAGCTGCAGGGCCCCTTATCTACTATTTGGACAGCAGCCATCAATCCTAGTCTGCCATGATGAAGCCCCTGGCCCTTATGTCCACATCAGGGTCTCTGCCTCCTCACCCCTTCTAGCCCCTCCTAAACATCCTAGGTTATATAGGTCACCCCAGACAATAGCTGGTGCTGCTTCTCACTTGTCCCTCATGAGAAGGGGTCTTGCTGGCCTCTTTCCTAGCTATAAACTTTTCTTTGTTCCCTGTACCTGGATGGTTGCATAGTTTTCTTGCAAAGTCCAAATAATCTAACAGTGGGGCTGGGACTGTGTCTTAGTGGTAGAGTGCTTGCCTAGAATGCATGAAGCCCTGGAAGCCCTAGGTTTGATTCCTAAGTACCACATAAACAGAAAAAGCCAGAAGTGGTGCTGTGGCCCAAGTGGTAGAGTGCTAGCCTTGAGCAAATGAAGCTCAGGGACAGTGCCCAGGCCCTGACTTCTAGCCCCAGGACTGGAAAAAAAACAAACAGAAACAAAAAAGAACTTACCTTGTCATACTTTTTGTGTGTGTACCAGTACCAGAAATTGAGTAAACTTAGTCCAGGAGCCACATGTTGTATGTGACAGTGGAATTTTTTTTTTTTTGTGTGTGTGTGTGTGTGTGTCTGTATGTATATATGCACACGCGCATGTGCTGGTATTGGGGCTTGAAGTCAAGCCCTCCTGCTTTTGCCTGACTTTTTTGCTTAAGGCTAGCACTCTACCACTTGAGCCATAGCTCTACTTCCAGCTTTTTACTGGTTAATTGGAGATAATATTCTCTGTGAGAGCCTGAAAATCCAGGTTGTGAGACCCAAAAGGATTGGGAGTTTGGAAGGTCTTCTCCCAGAACACTGGGAGTTTCCTAGAATGGTCAGTCAGTCTTGGCTTACTGGCAATTCAGATTTCTACCCTGGGTGTGGGCTAACTCTTCCTTAAACTGTGTGGGATTTTGCATATAGACTTAGGTTTATGCAAATTATAAGCTATTTACTGTTTAGCTCTCCTTCCCCAAATAAGAAAGTTATCTACCACTTACATACAAAATATTGTCACACATTGAAGTTTGTACGTTACTTCCTTGCATAAGACCAGTAAAAACCTTGGTGATTGGAACCTTGGGATCTGTTGCTGGCAGAAGGCTACAGGTTCCCTGATACCCCAAACCCCAAACTGGTCTCCTTTATTGTCTTGCTCCTAGTCACTACAGATTAAGGGGCATGCAGCAGGTTGCAACAAGTCTCATAGACTTTCTTGCCTGAGCAGGCTTTGAACCTCAATTCTCAATCTTTCAGCCTTTTGAGTAGATAGCATTATAGGCTTGAGCCACCAGTGCTGGGCTTTGTCAGTGAAATTCAAACCACTATCTAGCATATTACTACATCCTTCTTTATTATTGACAGGGAATTCTAGCTAATTTGTGTCCTCTTCTGGGGGACATGAATTGGTGCTTTTGGGGCAAACCATTGTGCATCTGTTTGCCCCATGCCTCAAGGCATGATCATTTATGCAAAGTCCCAGGTCCTGTTGTCCAACACCATTGCCTCTTTGGCCCTATGGACAACATGGTCTGGCTGCTCAGAGGGAGATCAGTGGCACTAGCCAGTGATTATGCTAACAAACTGAGTGGAAGAACAGCATGTCTGGCTAGGTCTGCCACCTGCTGGCCATGAGACTTGGGGGGTGTTTGTGAAGCAGGAAGGATAGAAGAGACGAAATTATATTTTTGACAAATTATATTTTTGTCAAAATATATTTTGACTCAGAAGTTAAAACCAGGAAGTCAATTGAAAAAAGCAGATTACTCACCCACTAAGCCTCCTTTTTTAATGTTAAGTTACAAGATTAGGAACCTTTGAGGGGCTATCTAAATCTTTTTCCTTTAAAATGTAGTAGGGGTGCTGGTAACTCACATCTGTAATCCTAGCTATTCAGGAGGCTGAGATTTGAAGACTGTGGGTTTTTGTTTTTGTTTTTTGTCAGTTCTGGGGCCTTAACTCTGGGCCTGGGCTCTGTCCCTCAGCTCTTCAGCTCAAGGCTAGTGCTCTACCACTTGAGCCACAGCGTCACTTCTGGCCTCATGCATGCAAGACAAGCACTCTACCACTGAGCCATCTTCCCAGCCCCAAGGACTGTGGTTTGAAGCCAGCCCAGGCCAGAAAAGTCTGTGAGACTCAAATCTCCAATAAACTATCATAAAGCCAGAAGTGTAGCAGTGTAGAGTGCTAGCCTTGAACAAAAGGTCAGGGACAGAACTCAGGCCCTGAGTTCAAGCCCTAGAACCATTAGATACACACACACACACACACACACACACACACACACACACACACACACACACACACACACAACGGAAGCTACTAAAATCACACACACATTCACACACATGAAGTTACTAAAAGGAGAGACTATCTAAATCTGCTTTCTTCTTTGAAATGATAAAAATCTGGTGGCTGAGAATGTGGCTTAGTGGTAGAGTGCTTGCCTAACATGCATGAAGCCCTGGAAGCCCTGGATTTGAGTCCTCAGTACCACATAAACAGAAAAGGCCGGAAGTGGTGCTGTGGCTCAAGTGGTAGAGTGCTAGCCTTGAGCAAAAGCTCAGGGACAGTGCCCAGGTCCTGAGTTCAAGCCCCATTACTGGCATCAAAAGCAAATAGTAAAAATGAAGTGTTGTAGGGGTGGAGTTTATCTGCCTTTTCGGTTTACTTCCTTGTTTTAACTTCTGAGTCTGCCCCTTATAATTGTTTAAAATAATATAATTTCCCTGTCTCCTCGTCTATTTATCCTCCGTCACTGATGCTGGGATGTAGGGATGTCAAGAGAGTCGTGGCTGCAGTGGGGAGAGGGTCAGCAAAAGCAAAAGGTTGGATATCAGGACTGTGGATGGCCAGATCCAGAGGTTGGAATTTGGTTGACAAAAGAGGGGGAGGCCAGGACTGAGGGGGCGCCGGTCTGAGCTTCCCTGTAACCCTCCCAGAAGAGCAACAGGGTAGCTGGTAACAGTGTCAGCGAGGGCATGGTTTCAGGGGCTACTGCGATCCTCGGAGGAGAACCTGCGCACTGAGGAGCAGCGGAGGCCCGGAAACCAGGGGGTCACGAAGAGCCCCGACGCCCGCTCGTCCCAGACTTGGCGCAGCCTTGTGGGCGGGGCACCGGGAGGGCTGCGGAAACTGAGCGACCGCGTGAACAGCCAACATAGTTAAAGCCTGAGGCACACAGTCCCGCCTCTCTAACCCCAGCCCAATGGCAACTGTTCTGGCTGAGGACGGGGCGGGGCCTGGGTTGGCTGCTGCGGCGCGCGGGCGCGGCACCCGGAAGTCGGCGGCGGCGGAGGCGGTGAGTGTGCGGCGGGTGGCTGGGGCTGGTGGACTCTGCTCCTGGCGGGGCCGGCCCGAGCTTGGGGGTGCTGGGATCCGAGGCGCGGTTGAAGCTAGGTTTATCGAGGGTTGGGTGGTT
The DNA here is from genome assembly GCF_000151885.1 of Dipodomys ordii. Classification (NCBI taxonomy): domain Eukaryota; kingdom Metazoa; phylum Chordata; class Mammalia; order Rodentia; family Heteromyidae; genus Dipodomys; species Dipodomys ordii. The sequence goes on along the minus strand of NW_012267357.1, from coordinate 689,991 downwards.
CGCATCCTCTCGTCCTGCCTCAGTTTCCCCTTTCCAAGGTGTAGAATGGGATTCGAACGGCCTGGCTCGGGTCTGTCGGGCACGAGGAGACCAGTATGACTCCGGCCAACGAAAGCATCCCAGGCGGCATTGGAAGGCTTTTTCTATGATCCCTGCCTGGAGAGGGTGCGGGCTTCACGGGTAGGCATGAGATGATTCCCTGCGGGGAGGCTGAGAGTTGTTGGAGCCAGGAGCTGCGTGGTCATTGTAGGGTGGTGGGCTTTGGCCTCGTCCAGCATCAAGTACTGCACAGGAGCCGAGTCACGATGCCCCCTCCTTCTGGCCTCCTGGGGGGCAGCAGGCTAATAACTGCTGTACCTCTGAGTGGGCAGCAAGTGCTGGGTCATTGCTGTACGTGTATGAGAATTTTCCTGGAGGCATCCAGTGTGGGCAGGGCAAGGGCTGCCCTCAGACCAGACAGCCTGGCCTCACAACAGGGTTCTGTAATAGCCTGGGCTTTACCTGTAGCATAGGGCTGTGGCTAGGACCCGTTGGCCTGTCCCCAGCACCTGTCCTGTGCATCCTGTCTTTCTGCTAGGCCATAGCTTTATAGTGAGCCTTCTGTCCTCGTACAAATCCTGAACCTCAGGTTTCCTTCCTCTGGAGAAGCAGGCCTATTTTGCTGCTCTGGGACCTGCTGTTTTGCCATCACTGGGCTTTCATGAGGTAGAAATGATAGCTGCTGAAACAGACAGCTGGATGGCATTCTAGAGCAACTATTTCTTAGCCCCCAGCCTCTTTGCTTGAGAGAACTCAGGCTAAGGAGCAGGGGCTGATACCAAGATTGTTAAGTGCTAAAGCTGGCTCTCAGTGCTTTTGCTCTTCCTGAGTCCCCTCCGATGAGCCATCTTGTATCAGGTGACCTGTTACGTGGGGCCAGCTAGTGAAGTTGGCTATTGGTGATTTGCCACAGCAAAGCCTCTGTCCCTTCCTAAGGGACACAGTTACACAGCTGGGCTGGGTGGGAATCTCTTTGAGGACCCTCTATCATGGATCCCCAGTTTGTTCTCTTGGACTATAGACACCTCAGTTGGAGCCTCTGCTTGCTCTGGTGTGTGATGACCTAGCATTTCCCTGCACAGAGGTGATTGGTGATCCTCTGCCCAAGTTGCCCAGCCCCTGCAATTTCATTGATGTCTTCACTTATGCATCATTGCACAGGCCAAGGTTCATGATGGGTATATTCACATGCAGTGTTATGGGGTGGCTCTCATGCCTGCTGTGTGTGTGCGTGTGTGCATACGTGTATGCTGGTTCTGGAGCTTGAAATCAGGGCCTGGATCTGTCCCTTAGTTTTTTTCATGTAAGGCTGGTGCTCTAGCACTTGAGCTACAACCTGTTTTTCTGACTTTTTGGTGGTTAATTGGTGATAAGAGTGTCACTGTTTTGCTTGGGCTGGTTCTGTATCACAATTCTCTGAGCTCAGCCTTCGAAGAAGCTAGAATTTCAGTTGTGAGCCACTGATGCTGGGTGGCTGTACCAGAAGATGAATTCTGCAGGCACCCTGATGTCTGCCCATGGGTACTACTGCAGAGAATGTATGAAGAGAGGGGCTTAGGAGAGAAATGATGCTAGACTGGAGGTTAGCTCGAGGTCACCTAGGCGTGGCCCACACTTGTCATTGACACTACAGGTGGGTAAGAACTAATGTGTCAATCATCATATAATAGTAGTACATCAGTCTAACACTTGTTTGTCTAGACCACTGGAGTTGGCAATAGGATCTGGGAACAAGGTCACCCCAAAGCAACTGAACTGACCTTTGAGGCTGTTACTTCAGGTTTTCTCTCCCTCTTTTCTCTCAACTTTGTTTTTAGATTGCAAAAATAATATATACAACTTAAAAAAAATGCCCTCTGTGTCCCAGCTGCTGCCCCCCTCAGGGTATATCAGCAACATCTACATCATGCTAACTTAAATGCTTGCCTTTTTCTTCCTTGGCAGGTTTGTTTAGAATGCCTTAATTTTTATTTTTATTTTTTGGGTGCCAGTCCTCTGGCTTGAACTCAAGGCCTAGGCAATGTCCCTTAGTTTTTTTTTTTTTTTTTTTTTTTTTTTGGGCTCGGGCATTTTCCTTTTTTTTTTTTTTTTTTTTTTTTTGCTTAAGGCTGGAGCTCTACCACTACCACTTGAGCCACAGGTCTACTTCTGGATTTTTGTTGTTGTTGTTGGTCATGGGACTTAAACTCAGGTTCTGGGCACTATTCCTGAGCTTTTTTTTTTTTTTTGTCGGTTGTGGGGTTTGAACTCTAGGCCTGGGCACTGTCCCTGAGCTCTTCAGCTCAAGGCTAGTGCTCTACCACTGGAGCCACAGCGCCATTTCCAGCCTTTTCTGTTTATATGGTGCTGAGGAATCAAACCCAGGGCCTCATGCATGCAGGTCAGGCACTCTACTGCTGAGCCACCTTCCCAGCCCCTATTCCTGAGCTCTTTTGCGCAAGGCTAATGCTACTCACCACTTTGAGCCACAGCTCTACTTCCAGTTTTCTGGTGGTTAATTGGAGATGAGTTTTCCTGCCTTATGAACCATGATTCTCAGATTTCAGCCTCCTGTAGCTAGGTTTACAGGTGTGAGCCACCACCGCTTGGCCATTTCTGGATTTTTGGTGGTCCATGAGACATGGATTTTTCTTTTTTTCTTTTTTTGGCCAGTCCTGGGCTCTGTTCCTGAGCTTCTTTGGCTCAAGGCACCACTTTTGGCTTTTTTTGTTTATGTGGTACTGAGGAATCAAACCCAGGGCTTCATTCATAAGAGGCTTCATGCACTCTGCCACTAAGCCACCTTCCCAGCCCAGACATGGATTTTTCTACCTGGCTAGCTTCAAACCTCAATCTTCAGATCTCAGCCCGCTGAGTAGCTGAGATAACAGGCAGGAGCCATTGGCCCCTAGCCTCTTGTTTTTACACACCAGGAGCAGCAGCAGGGACCACCTTGAGGCTGGCCTGTTTCTTGCTGTGGGGAAGCCAGGCATTTCTACCAGGAGGAGCCTGAGATGCAGAGGCTGCCCTACGTATAGACTTTCCATGCCCACCATCTGTGCGGTTCCTTTGAACTATGAAGGGACAATGACAACCTAGTGTGAGGCTGAATTAATGTCCTCAAAACAATGTGAAGATCAGAAAAGAGAATATCACGGTAGAAAGTTTGTCATGGTGAGATGCCATGTAATAGCTAAGATGAGAAAGTGTAGCTTGCTTGGCTTTTGCTGCTGATAGGGGGAGGGCAGGGCATTGGAGTGGGATTGGCCAAGGATTTCCAGACGTCAGGGTTTTCTCAGCCAAGGCCCTAGGAACAGTGACACTGTGTTCCCATGTGTGTTTACCACCTCTGCTGGCAGCTGCCAGAGCCCACATCACATCTTATCACGTGTCTGTGTCTGTCCTGTTCTGCTAAAAGAGCAGCTCTGCCCCCAGGGGCCACCACCACAATATAGCAGCTGTAGAAGGTGGGGCAAAGTGGGGTTGAGTGCCTGGCTGCACAGCTCTGCCTCATTGCTCTCTGGGAACCTGAGGAACCTTGTCGCTCTGCCAGCCTCTGCAGACTGTTGAGCTGGCTGGCTTTAAAAACATATTCCTACTCGTGGACAGTACAGGGCATAATTAAGTGGGTCAGCAGACTGTAGGGCTCAGATAACTTGTCTAGAGCCTCTGTACATACAAGCTGTTAGACCATCCTGCCCTGGAGCGCTACTTTTCCATGTCTAGGTCCCTTGGCCCTGTGTCTCAGTAGAAATACCTCCTAATCCCTTGTGCACGTCCCTGCACTGTCATTCCTGCACTGTGATTTTGCACATTCTTTCTTTGGCCCACATGCTCAGTTTGCCTTTGTAGTTGACCAAGAGAAGTATCCTTATGTCACCATAGGAGGGACCCAGGGTCAGCTGTTGAACCGTGCTTAGCCCTGAACCAGGGTGTTTTGCACGGGTCTGATCTGTCCTGTCATTTGAGTGTGGGCAGCCCACTCAGGCTCTCCCTGCCTTCTTCTTGTTCTTTACCTCCTTCGTCTATATCAGTGGGGGGCTGGATGGCTATTTCTTCTGATACCAGCTGTGTGTGTGTGTGTATGTGTGTGTGTGTGTGTGTGTGTGTGTGTGTGTGTGTAACTCAGGGCTTAGTTACTATTCTTTGGCTTTTTTCTTCAAAGCTGATGTTCATATCTGGCTTTTTTTGATGGCTAATTGGAGATAAGAGTCTCAGGAATTAGTTGAGTTTCACATAGCTTACACCTGTAATCCTAGCTACCTAGGAAGCTGAGATCTGGGGATCACAGTTCAAAGCCAGTTTGGGCAGAAAAGTGCATGAGACTCTTATCTCCAATTAACTGCCACAAAAGCTGGAAGTGGTGCTCTGGCTCAAAGTGGTAGAGCATTAGCCTTTTTCTGTTGTTGTTGGTCATGCAGCTTGAACTCTGGGCCTGGGCAGTGTCCCTCAGCTCTTCAATTCAAGGCTAGCACTCTATCACTTGAGCCCCTTCCTGGTTTTCTGGTGGTTAATTGGAGATAAGAGTCTCACAGACTTTTCTGCTTGGGCTGGCTTTGAACTGTGATCCTCAGATCTCAGCCTCCTGAGATCTGAGATTGGTGGCGTGAGCCACCAATGCCTGGCTGAGCGTTAGCTTTGAGTGAAAAAGTTCAGGAACAGTTCCCAGGCCCTGAGTTCAAACCCCATAACCAACCAAAAAATAAACAAACAAAAAGTCTCAGGTATTTTCTTGCTTAGGCTGGGGAAACAGTTGGAGGTCATGAGATAGGTATGTGGGTGCCCATATCTACCAGCCACAGTACAGATCTGGAAGAGAAAGGCCTGGGGTCAGTCAATATCCAAAGTGGTGGTCCATTGGTAAAGGCCAACAGTTGTAAGACATTTAGCAGCCAGAAGATGCTCCTGGCAGGAGCATTTCCTATCACCACACACCTGATGTCAGGTGCTAGTGCTGGGTGTGTAGAAGGAATTGGCCAGGTCTGCACATGGGACACAACCTATGTGCTTGCTGCAAAATCCTGACAACACATAGCCCTCCAGATGGGTCTCCTGCCTTACATTGTCATTGGAAACTTGCCCTACAAGAGTGTGCCCATGGGAGGCCCTGACAATGGGGGCAACAACTAGGTTCTAGTCCATCCAGTCCCAAGGAGCTGCTGTAGCAGAACATAGGGAACATAGGATTGTGGCATGTGGAAGCAAAGGTGGGCCGACAAGTGGGCTGGTGGGTATGGGGCAGTGGTATGCAAACACTGGAGAAGGTAGATAAGCAGCTTGGCAGGTGAGGCTGGCAGCAGGTAGAGTCTAGAGGACATCTGTGATGCATTCTAGGCTCTATCACATTCTGTTGAGGCCTGCCCTGTGTAGCCCATCCTCTGGGCTAGCAGTGACAGTGTAGCCCATGGGTCCCTCTTGTTTCCCTGTGTCATGTTGTGTGGTCTGTGGACCTCTTTCACCCAGCTCTCACTGGAGGGACTGCCATCACCATGTGCCAGGCCTGCCTTTCTTGTTTTCTTGTCTCCTTTTACACAATACATGCAGTGAAATTTAGATCTTGGCTCACCTGGAGTCTTCTCATGGAGAGGACTTTGCCTCTTTCCACTTGGCCTTTTGTAACAAAGGACTGGTTTCTCTTGAGAATTCAGGGAAGGAGGAAGGAGTCAGTGCCTGGCTGGAGAGGGACTTTCTAGGGGGCTTGATTCTCTCAAAAAGGATGGTGAGAGAGTTCTTGAAAGCACTATCACACATGGGCAGAGAGTGCCTTGAAAGCCTCTGTTCCCAGCCAGCACTAGTACTAAGAATAACTCTAGAGCCAAATACAGGATCTTTTTTCCTGTTCTACAGAATTATCAGGATGGTAGACCAGGGAAAGTGAAGCTGACATACTGGGAGGTTCCCACTGGCATTCTTAGAGGATAAGAGGGAGGCCCTTGGTGGTGGGGTGCCAGAGTTTTTTCTTTTCCTTCCAATCTTACAAGTCCTTTGGGCTGGGGCCCAAGTGTGCCCAGGGATACCAAGTTTGTGGAAAGCTCTGGTGTGTGTGTGGTGGTGGAGGTGTCCTTTCAAGTGGTAAATTGTACTGTGTCTCCTACAAAGGACTGGCTGCATCCCAAGTTCAAACATAGAGATGGATATTTAGCCCTGGCAACCTTCCCTCCCCTTCTCTAGCAGGGTCATCAGTGGCAGTGCCAGGTTCCAAGTGGTGTTATTCCTGGGCCTCCCTGAACACAAGCCACACATGTCCTGTGGGCATTTGTTCTAGAAAGGGCTGGACCCTGAAGGAAGGCAGGCTGCCTGGACCAGTGCCTACTTGCACGTATCCACTTGCTCAGTGTGGAGCCAGCCATGGCACCTGGATTCTGGTCAATGCTGAGGTGACTGGAGATGGGGAGGCCCTGATACCCAAGAGCTGTTCACAGAGAACCCCTGGACCCTACTGGGATTGGTAAGTGATGACTGTTGCAGGGCACTGAAACCTGAAACTTTTCTCATCATATTTGCATAAGAGGAGCCTTATGCAAATGTGACATGGACAGAGTCACACAGCATGTATGTGCATCCATCCATCGTGTGCCTGGTAGACAGTAGCGAAGGGAACAGTTCTGTATGAGCTGGGAGCACAACCACTGCTCCTATCTAGGCAATTTTTTTTTTTTAATTTTGAGACCAGCCTGAGCAAAAAGTTACCAAGACCTTATCTCAAAGAACAAGTCTTGCCTATAATCCCAGCAACATTCAAAGCAGAAGTAGGAAGATCATGGTCTAAGGCTGATGACTGGCAACCAAAACCTTACCTGAAACAAAAAGATCTGCAGATATGTTACAAATGATAGAGCACCTGCCCCTAGCAAGCATGAGGCCCTGGGTTCAAAACTGCAGTTTTACAAAAAATAAATAAATAATATATATGTATAAATATGTAAATAGTAGGAAAGCTTTGACCAGTTTGACTTAGAGATTGAATGTAACTTTGTTTTTAAAATCTTGCTGCTAAACTCATGCTTAAGACACTAATTTTCTATAAGCACACCAAAAGTGAAAAATAAACATGAATAACACATGAATCTCAGGATGATAAGATCTGAGGATTGAGGTTCAAAACCAATCTGGGCAGAAAGGCCCATGAAACTTATTTCCAGTTGACCACAAAAAAAATAGAGAGGCTGGGAAGGTAGCTCCGTGGTAGAGTGCTTGCCTCGCATGTATGAGGCCCTGAGTTTGATTCCTCAGCACCACATAAGCAGAAAAAGCCACAAGTGGTGCTGTGGCTCCAGTGGTAGAGTGCTTGCCTTGAGCTGAAGAGCTGAGGGACAACGCCCAGGACCAGAGTTCAAGCCCCACGACCGACCAAAAAAAAAAAAGGAAAGAGAGAAGGAAAGCTGTGGCTCAAGTGATAGAGCACCAGACTTCAGCAGTAGGAATAAGGGACAGTGCCCAGGCCCTGAGTTCAAGCCCTAGTACCAGCAGTTAAAAAATAGGTAAATAAGTAAAAATCAATAACAGAGTCTAGGAGAGTTCAGGAACAGACTTCCAAATTGGACTTTCCAATGAAAGTCCTGCCTAGTTTCCTCAGTAATGTAACAAGTGAAATGTTACTAATAGGGAAGCCCACCTGAGCCTAGTGTCTGTGTTTTCATTGTGGGTCAGTCACATAGGCTTGGCTGATTGGTGGCTGGCCTAACTTAGTATCTATCTAGTCTCTTCAGAAGTTGGCTGATAGCTTGTGGTCCAAGATTTCTACTGGAAGTCACTTGGTTAATGTACTGTCTGCTGTTGTCCAAGGCTTCAGGTAAATAAGGACACTTGTGCTAGGCAGGACATTCTGAGACTTAGAGATTACTTTGTAGTGACTACCTAAGGCCAGTGCTTATGTCGGAATGGGGGAAGCCCATGGCACACACAATTGCCTATAACTGGCTAGGCTGTAGGTGGGAGCATTTGGCATAGGTACACACTGTACTTCTTCCTTGGGTGTTGCTAGTCAGGCAAAGGAGAGAATTAGAGCCCCTTGTTCAGTGGTCAATGGGAGGTGCTGATGTTCAGGCTTTTTTAATGCACCCAGAACTAGGGGGTACAATTTTGGCCCTTGTTAGGTACTTTCAGAGAGAACATACCCTTCAGACTGCAGCCTCTTGAGTTTGGTAAGACTTCACACTGTGGCCCAGCAATGGTGGCTCACGTCTATAATCCTAGCTAGTTAGGAGGTGGAGTTCTAAGCATCACAGTTTGAAGCTGGCCAGAGCAGGAAAGTCCCTGAGACTTTTTTTTTTTTGGGTTGGTTGTGGGGCCTGAACTCTGGGCCTGGGCGCTGTCCCTCAGCTCTTCAGCTTAAGGCTAGCACTCTACCACTTGAGCCACACTGCCACTTCTGGCTTTTTCTGCTTATATGGTGCTGAGGAATCGAACCCAGGGCCTCATACATGCAAAGCAAGCACTCTACCACTGAGCCACCTTCCCAGCCCCGTCTGTGAGACTCTTATTTCCAATTAACCACCAGAAGCCCAGAAGTGGATCTGTGATTCCAGTGATAGAACACTAGCCTTGAACAAAAGAGCTAGCTCTTGGACAGTGCCCAGGCCCTGATTTCCTGCCCCATGACTGACAGGGAAAAAAAAAAAAAAGTTAAGGGATGGTGCCAGGCCCTAAGTTCAAGCACACACACAAAATAAATACAAGAAAGACTTCACACTAGTCCTTACTCCAGTCCCATTTATATGTTAGCAAAGCTCACAAGGGAGCAGGAGTGGTAGTACACACCTGTAATGCTAATGCTGGGGAAGCTGAGGCAAGATGATTGAAAGTTCTAGGTCAACCTCAGCTGTAGAGTAAGACCCTGGCAAAAAACAACACAAGGGCTGGGAAGGTGGCTCAGTGGTAGAGCGCTTGCCTTGCATGCATGAGGCCCTGGGTTCGATTCCTCAGCACCATATAAGCAGAAAAAGCCAGAAGTGGCAGTGTGGCTCAAGTGGTAGAGTGTTAGCCTTAAGCTGAAGAGCTGAGGGACAGCGCCCAGGCCCAGAGTTCAGGCCCTATAACTAGACCCCCCCCAAAACAAACAAACAACCAAAAAAACCCCACAAAAGCTGGTGCCGGTGGTTCAAGCCTGTAATCCTAGCTAATCAGGAGGCTGAGTTCTGAGAATTGCAGTTCAAAGCCCAGGCAAGAAACTCTGGAGACTCTTATCTCCAATAAACCACCAGAAAACCAGAAGTGGTGCTGTGGCTCAAGTGGTAGAGCGCTAACCTTGAACTGAAGAGTTGAGTGACGGCGCTAGCCTTGAACTGAAGAGCTGAGTGACAGCACCCAGGCCCAGAGTTCAAGACCCACAACCCACAAAACAAAAAACAAACTTCCCTGCCCCTCCCCAGACCTGCTGTCAGTGGCTCATACCTGTAATTCTAGCTACTTAGGAGACTAAGATCTGAGGATCATGGTTAGAAGACAGCCTGGTAGGAAAGTTCACAAGACTCATCTCTAGTTAACCATCAAAAAAGACAGAAGTATAGCGATGGCTCAAGTAGTAGAGTACTCACTTTGAGCAATAAAACTCAGTGGCTTGGTAGAGTGCTTACCTGGCATGCAAGAAGCCCTGGTTCAATTCCTCAACTACCACAAACAGAAAAAGTCGAAGTGGCCCTGTGGCTCAAGTGGTAGAGTGCTAGCCTTGAGCAAAAAGAAGTTCATGGACATGCCCAGGCCCAGAGTTCAAGCCCCAGGACTAGCAAAAAAAAAAAAAAAAGCTTGGGGATAGCATGAGTTCAGACTCAAGGATTGGCGTGTGTGCATGTGCACACGCGCGTGCGCACACACACACACACACACACACCTACACAAGACAAAACCACTCCCAGGATCAGCTTTATATGTAATTTTGATTGTTACAAAGATTTCCTGGTTGTCATGTTGCTTGTTCAGCAAAGAGGAGTGGATGTGAGTTGTGGAACATGGTGTTGCAAGAATACCATGGTGAAGAGACTCCAGGGTTGCAGAGTTTGGGATTCCCTGGGGATGGTCAGCTGGCCCTGCTCCTGGGAGGTCAGTGAGGAGGCAGGCCACTGTGAAATGATGTGGTTTCCAGGTGTTGCCATGAAGTGGCTGAGCAGAACATTTTGTGGACCTGCTGGGGTAGAGCAGGTAGATGGACCCATTGCTGTAGGTGTCCTGGTCCTTGAGAATAAGTATAGGTTTCAGGAAACCCACTTAACACAGCAAGTCTAACCAGCAGCCTCCTTCCCCAACAGGCCTTCAGACTCACCTTGCTACATCCTTGTTCTGTGTCCTTAAGACATGCTTCCTGAGCTCTCAATGATAGATGTCACCTGTGGACTTGAGGCTCCGGGAAGGAGCTCTTTCACATCCTCTCTCTGCCCTCTGGTGCTCTCAGCCAACCTCTTCTAGGACAATGTGGCCCCTGTGTCATTTCATTATAGGTGGAGGCTTCTCCCCACTTCCTACCTGTGTCTCATTGTGGCTGTGAGACCTGGAGAAGGGATTAGAGGTCTGGGGAGCCCTTATACCTGAAGAAAACTGCATGTGACTATCTGAGCACAGTTGGTAAAATGAGCCATGTATGCAGATTGCCACTGGGGCCTCCTTAGCCATCTGGGCAAGCAGCATCCATCACAGGACACAAAAGTGGAGCACAGCTGCTTTCTAATTCTAAGACCCCAAGTCCAGGCTCCTGAGGCCCATGGCAAGTCTCTGGTCCTTCTGCCTTGATCTCCCTTTACCTGCTCTCATCTGGTTCAGCCTTGGTCACCTGGGTCTCAGGGGTAATTCCGTAATCCTGCATGGTCTTCACTATTCTGGCCTTTCTCCAGCTGCCAAGGACATGACATGTGGCATTCCACTGAGTTCAGTGTTTGAGCTTGTGGATGGAGCCAGGCAGGGTGGAGCTATTACGGAGAAAATCAGGCTTGTTTCTGCCCAGCTGAGGTGTCTTTTAGGTGAGGTCCTTGTGGAACATGTAGATGATAAGTAAGATTAAGCTCCAGTCTCACCTGTGGCACCTGGGCTCTGATGGCCATGAAAACCACAGGAAGTTGCCCTGAGTCACAGCAGCAAGATTAGAATGGCCTAGAGTTTGTTGGGTGGTTCTGGTTCCCCACATGTCCACTTGCCCTGCACACAGTGCATTCACCTGGAAGCCAGAGGCTGTGCCCATGGCCAACCAATCAAGGTAGATTTTGCCAGGCCCTGATGAAAGGTGTCCAAGGTTAGTAGGAGTAGAGGAACTTGGGTCTTCCTTGGTGGGTCCAACGTTGGACCCAGGAGTTTGCTGAGGGAGCTTCTGGGAGTCTAGGTAAGGAGGAGTTGCAGTGCAAGGTAAAGAGGAAAAGAGAAGGAGGTAGCCTGCTGGCCAGAGCCAGGTGGAGGGACCAGTGGGCAGCGGACCTGGCTTGAGTGGGGGGCGAGGGATTGGAGAGAAAGGCAGTTCCTGATGGTCCCCTCCCCAGGGGCTGGCTTTCCTCTGGTCCTTCCCTCCTAATGACCACGTCTTCATCAAGGCTACAGTCCTGGGCTCTGCGCCAGCACCTCTAGCTCGTCTTCCCAGAGACCTGTTGAGGACTTTGCTGAGGACTTCAGAGCCCTCCCCACCACTGCTGTCTGGAGGACTGGTCTGTTTCCTACCTAGGCCTGCTAGGATGACAGGCTCCTGCGCTGAACTGGAAGAGGAGTCTGATTATCAAACAGTGGCCAAAGCTGCCCCTGTCAGTGGCCCTACCTAGTGGCTGGGCATGTAGTTCAGGAAAGGCTAAAGTAGGTCAAGGCCAAGAGGGTTGGCCTCCTCTGACACTATAGAACAGTATTTTCCTGGTGGGCAGTTCTCAGAATAGGGCCTTGGGCAGCCCCTGGCCCCTGGGCCAGTGGGATTCCAGGAAGGCCTGGCTGACAGGATTTCTCTCAGTGATCACAGCTTGGTAGGTGTTTATGTCAGAGAAAGACCAACTCCCCAGGGATAGGCATTTGTATCTTCAGGACATGTGGTGGCTTCTGGGACCCTCTATCTACAGCACCTGGTGGGAGGGGCACCTGGGGCCCTCCTGAAGCCCAGCACGCTCCATCTCCTTGTACTATTACTGCTTAGGGAACTGGGGAATGGACCTAGCCCCCTTCTGACCTCTGGACCTCAGCCATACAGGGCCTTTCTGCAATGAGCATCCCTTTGAGGCAGTAGTCAGCAGCCCATCTCCCATCATCCTGTGCTGCTGCAGATGGTTCTTATCACCATGGTGATGCATCACCTGCATAGCCCTCACTTACTCTCTAAACTAGGGGACTAGTCCTCAGATGGCCATCATTGATGCCTATCCTGTGGTAGACTTGGCACGAAATAGACCAAGGAGAAAGGTGAGTAAGCAGAGGAACTGCTGAGCCAAGGCTTAGTCCTGGTGGGATACCTCTAGGGCCAGATGGGCATATGTCCCTTGGGACATATGGGGACTGTAGGGACAGTAGAGATAGTAGGAGACAAAGTGTTCATAGATGATAAGGTGAATCCAGTGAGTGGGAGACAGCCTGTATTGTCTACAGGAAGGCCTCATGAACTTGGCAGCTTCTCTGACATTGAGCTTAGGTCATGTCTGTCCACTGCAGATTGTGGATTAAACCCATCATCTTGTGGTACTGCCTCTTGTGATAGCTAGATCGGTTGGTGCTTGTTCTGTGAGTGCTGAGACACAGTCTATAATGGTTTTATTGCTGCTAATGTCAGCTAGGAGCTCGCTCTGCCCCCAGAGGTAGGGCTTGGGCCTTTACCAGAGCCAGTGATTGTGGGGGATCTTCTGTCCTAAAACAGTGAGCCATAGCCTTCCCCAGCCTGTGCTTGTATAGCTACTGGGAGAGGTTTGAGGACCCTCACCAAGGACAATGTCCTATATGGGTGATTGGAAGCTCAGGGCAGAGGAGCAGAAATGCCATGATCTATTGAGATGCAAAGTTAGAATGGGCTGAGCCTGGGCACCTCACCCACTAGGGACCTGACATAACCCAATTTACAGGCTTACAGTTTTAAGTTCTCGTGGGTACTGCCTGCTTGACTTCTGGCACTAGGGACACTGAATAAACCCTCCTTAGTCTCCAGGGTACCCCAAGATAGAACACAGCATGACCTGGTCTCTAGGGCTCCTCAAGATGTGGCACAACCCTCTTGGACCTCTAAGGTGCTTTTTCTCTGGAGCTCAGTGCCCTCTATTACACATATATGCTTACATGTAATCACTTGCAGATAGTATATTTGTATGAATACACACATCCATGCACTTATACACATTGCAGACTCCTATCTGTGAAGGTACATTGAACATATATATATTCTTTTTTTTTTTTTTTTTTGGTGCCAGTATTAGGATTGAATTCAGGGCCTAGGTGCTGTCCCTGAGCTTTTTTTGCTCATGGCTGGCACTCTTATCACTGGAGAGCCAGCTCCACTTGCAGCTTTTGGGTGGCTAACTGGAGATAAGAGTCACACAGCTGGGCTGGGAAGGTAGCTCAGTGGTAGAGTGCTTGCCTTGCATGCCTGAGGCCCTGGGTTCAATTCCTCAGCACCACAGAAGCAAAAAGAAAAAAGCCGGAAGTGGCGCTGTGGCTCAAGTGATAGAGCACTAGCCTTGAGCTGAAGAGCTGAGGGACAGTGCCCAGGCTCAGAGTTCAGGCCCCACGACCGGACCAAAAAAAAAAAAAAAAGAGTCACACAGCTGTTTTAAATGGTGATCCTAAGATCCCAGCCTCCTGAGTGGCTGGGATTACAGGAGTGAGTCACCAGCTTTTTGCTGGTTAACTTGGAGATGAATCTCAGATTTTTCTGCCTAAGCTGTTTTCAAACATCAGTCCTCAGATCTCACTCTCCTGAGGGTAGCTAGAATTACAGGTGTGAGTCACCAGCACCCAGCTGGCTATTTTTTCTTATTAGTGTACATTAATTGTATAGGGGGGTATTGTGTCATTTCCATATGTGTCAACAGTATATGTCAATCAGCCTCACCTGTTATTTTCCTCCATCCCACTCCCTTACGGCAGGCTTTATTGTTGCTTTTATCCATATAAATAAACTATTTTTACTGTATTCATCCTCATCTGCCCTCTTTGTTAGCCTTCTTTACTCCCACTGGTGCTCACCTCCCCATCTGAGCCTGATTTACTTTTCTATCATTAGACCTTTCTTAGAGGAATCAGTAGTAGAACATTTGCTTGGCTGCCCATTTCCAGCTGTGGGTGCCAGCTGCACATTTCAGAGAACTTTAGGTTCCCTTTCCAGAGTTACTGGTTTAAGATCTAATCTCAGTTTTTGACTCAGAAGTAGAAAATACCTTTTGGGTTCCAGAAGTCCCTGGGCTACAGGGTCTTTGTGGCAAGGAACTATGAACTTAATCCACACCCACCTAGAACCCAGGGCTGGCACACAACTCTCCTTGTCTGCTAATGTGGGTGCATGGAGCTCTTAGGTCTGTAGGTGGTGGGCATGTGTACTGGATGAAGGCCTGCTGGGGACACATGCTGCCTAGCATCCCAGGTGAGTGGGGTGTGCTGGGGGTGTGGTGCCATGGGCTGAGATGGCTTGTGGGGAGGAGTTGGTGCCCTTGCAGAGAAGGGTTTGCCACACATTGGCCCTAGCTATGTGTGTGAACGGTTCCTATTCTTGCTGCTGTTACCTCCTCCAGCACCCACTCATCACAGGGCTAATGAACTCACAGGTGAAGCACCTGATTCTCACTTGTCCAGCCCCGCTCATTGGTGATGGCCTGTTCAGGGACATTGTAGGTTCAGCAAGACCCTGCTGTCATCTGTTCTGTTTTTCTTTTTCTTTTTTCTTTTCTTTTTTTTTTTTGTGTGTGTGTGTGCCAGTACTGGGACTTGAACTTGGGGTCTGGGCACTTCCCTGAGCTTTTTTCACTAAAGGCTAGTGCTCTAGCACTTGAGCCACAGCTCCACTTCCAGCTTTTTTGCTGGTTAATTGGAGATAAGAGTCTCTTAGATTTGTTTGTTCAGGCTGGCTTCAAATTGTGATGTTCAGATTTCAGCCTTCTGAGTAGCTAGTATTACAGGCATAAGCCATCAGTGCCCTGCTTGTTATCTGCTGTTTATTCAACTCATCATTTCCTTTTCCTACAGACCTCGTGACCTCAGAGACGTGGCCCCTTACAACTCATGTGCATCATCTTCTTTAAGTTCGATCCTCACCCTGTTTCTAAAAATGCATACAGGTAACACCCTTGTTTTGCATCTGCCCTATTCTACTAAGCCTTAGGTGTCCAGCTGGTTCTTATCCTGCCACATATAGGAGAAAGGGCAGGCCATAGGGTGTGTAGGCCAAACTCTAGATGGCAGGAGGCCAGAGGACAAGCTGCCCAGGCATGTGCCTGTCTTCTTGGACAGTAGTCACTGAATGTGGAGTTACTGGCACAATGCTTCTGATAGCAGGGGCTCAGTGTTGAGATAAAAGATCAAGAGCACCGAGCGCCAGTGGCTCACGCCTGTAATCCTAGCTACTCAGGAGGCTGAGATCTGAGGATCTTGGTTCAAAGCCAGCCTGGGCAGGAAAGTCAGCCTGGACAGGAAAGTCCGTGAGACTCTTATCTCCAATAAACCACTAGGAAACCGGAAGTGGTGCTGTAGCTCAAGTGGTAGAGCGCTCGCCTTGAGCTGAAGAGCTGAGGGATAGTGCCCAAGCCCAGAGTTCAAGCCCCATGACTGACAAAATAAAAAAAAAAAAAAGATGAAGAGCCTCTGAGCCGCACAGAAGCAGACTTGGATCCAGGCTAGGGGCGCAGCTCTGTGGACTCTGATCAGGGCCAGGGAAGCAGAAGTGGGTGGTGGTTATAGTGAGACCCTGGTGAGCTGATTGGTCTGAGGTGCAAATGAGAAATCGAAGTGGTAATGTGGTAATAAAGTCATTAGCATCTAAGGAATTGTGGCTTTTGAAATGAGGACTAGAGTTGCAGGAAAGGCTGAAGGATCAGCTAAGGAGGTAGGAGATAGAGGACAAAGAAGGGTGAGTCTGGAGTCAACCCTACTTACTCCCCAGCTATGGGCTCCTGACCATGCCCTTCCATTCCTCAGGACATGCCAGTGTTTGTCCACATAGAGAGTGAGGCAGAAATTTAACTCACAACCAAGAATGACGTTCAGAGTCAGGTGCCGGTGGTTCATACCTATAATCCTAGCTACTCAGGAGCCTGAGGTCTGAGGATCGTGGCTCAAAGCCAGTCTAGCTAGAAAGTCTGTGAGATTCTTATCTCCACCAAACTATCAAACAAAACAAAACAAAACAAAAAAACAACCAAAACCCAGAAATGGAGCTGTGGGCCCAAGTAGCACTGTGCAAAAGCAGCTCAGGGATAGCACCTAGGCCCCTGAGTTCAAGCCCCAGGATCAGCACACAAAGGAAGGAAGGCAGGGGAGGAAAGAAGGGAAGGAGGGAAGGAGACAGGCAGGCAGGCAGACATTTAGACTTTCTATGCAATTACTTGGGAAGTTTTCGTTATTTTGAACTGTGCTTTCTAAATGACCATTTCTACCTGGGTCTCACATTGAATGGCTGGGCAGGATTGTACAGACACTGTTCTGCCTGACATAGTGGCTGAACCTTCTTACTTGAGGCCAAGAACTGGTGAATGAAAGTTCAGAATTTTCCCCTCCTGCAGAGGTATGGGCAGTAGGGACAAATTAGTCATAACCCATATGAAGAGCAGCCCTACCCTAGGAGTTGAGATGGGATACCCAGGACAGAGCCACATCCTTCCCCAGGTTAAGATTTCAGACCTTGCCAGAAAGCATATGGCTATGACCCATTAGCTGTCTAAGAAGTCCCTGAGTTCCATGTTGGCAGAACTTACTGGAAAATCTGCCTTCTGGGGTTCTGGCAACTGTCACAGGGTAGAGGTTAGGCAAAGGTACTGGCCCCTGGGTGCCAGTAGCTACAGTGCACTGCAGGAGCCTGTGGAAGCCAAATGGATTGCAGGAGCTGCCTGAGAAAGCAATTTTTGTCTCTTACTGTCTCTTTAACCTCCTATGTTGATAAAGCCTAACTTTGGGCCAGCTGCAAAGTTCAGCTCCATTGTCACTGAGCAGGCAGTGAAAGGTGAATTTGGACAAAGCTTCCTATATAGCCTTACGGTCCCTGAGTCTATCATTGGAGATAATTATTACTTCCTGACTTCTCTCAATTATGTTTCCCAAAGACTATACCTACATTTAAACTGAAGATGGGAAGGAAGAGGGAGAAGGAATTGGCAGGTATTTACAACACAGGCAAGTAGGCAGTCAAGAATTTTTTTTTTTATTGTGAAAATACTGTACAAAGGGGTTACAATTACATGGGCAAGATAATGAGCACATTTCTTATCAAGCATTGTAGCCTCCTGCTTTGTTTCCCCTTCCCATCCCTCCCCCCCCACCCCGCCCCCCTCCGCAGTCAAGAATTGTGTAAGCAATAGAGTACTGGTGGCTCACACCTGAAATTTAGCTATTCAGGATGCTGAGATCTGGGGATCAAGGTTCAAAGCTAGCCTGGGCAGACAGAAAAAAGATTAGATTCTTATCTCCAATCAGCCATAAAAAGGCTGGAAGTAGAGATGTGGCTCAAGTAGTAGAGTTCTCAGCCATGAATGAAAAAGCCAAATGAGAACTCAAGGCCCTGAGTTCAAGCCTCGGTTCTGGCAATCAATCAGTCAATCAATTAATTAATCAGTAGAACTGTACAAGTCAAGTTGTGGCACACCACCTGTAACCCTAGCTACTCAAGAGGCTGAGGCAGGAGGATCATGAGTTCAAGGCCAGCTTGAGCAACATAGTGAGGATAGTGAAGTTCATCTTAAAAAAAAAAAGCCAACTGCTATGGCTCATGCTTATAATACTCAGGAGGCAGAGATCAGGAGGATTATAGTTCAAGGCTAGCCCAGGCCAAAACAAACCAAAAACCCTATCTCAACCAATAAGTTGGATGTGATGGTGTGTACCTGTCATCCCAGTTATCTTGGGAGGCTTAAAAATAGAAGAATTGTGTTTCAGTCTGGCACAGAGGGAAAAAAAAAAGTGAGATTCAGATTGAAAACTAAGTCAAAAAAAAAAGTGGTAGTTCAAACCCTAAGACTGACAAAAAAAAAAAAAAAAGAATTGTTGCAAGAGTCAAATTATTCTCATTCCTAAATGGTTACTTAGGACCTCATACTCAGAGGTTACCCACAAGGCAAGCTCTGCCCACCTTTTGCTGCTAGTAGAGGCTCTGTTTCCAGCCAGTCCTGGCCAAGCAGGGCCTGGAAGAGCCCAGGTGGTGAATGGGAAGCCTGGGCTCTCTTCAGAAGTCACCTTGACCTTGAGTCAGCCTTAGGCCCTGAGGATCACTCTCTTTGCTGTCTCTCTCCTGCTATTTGGCAACAGTAGATAGCTAGGAAACAGGCCAAAATAACTTGAAGTGAAAATGTCCATTGGAAAGCCAGGCTTCATTCAGAGCTTCCATTGTGGCTATCATAGCTGGCTTTAGGTGAGGCAGAGGGTACTGTCCGTTTGGGTTTGAAGCCATACCAGCAAGAGAACAGACCCCAGACTAGGGGTCACCTGCAGCACAAGACGTAAGAGGCTGAGTCCTGTTCTCACATTTCTGTGTTGGAATCTTAACTGCCATTTCTCCAATGTGACTACATTTGGGGATTTTAATTGATGAAAAAATGAGGCCAGGCCAGTGAGCTTTTATCAGTATGATGGGTTTCCTTATGAGAAGAGATTAGGATACAGACACACATACAGAGGGAGACTAGTGTGAACAGAGATAGAAGGCACCTAGGACAAAGGTCTCAGAAAAACCAACCTTGCTGGCATTTCAGTCTTGGACTTCCAGTCACCCCTCCCCCCCAGCCCCAACTGCAAGTCAAGGAATTATCAGTATCAAAGTCATCTAGCCTGTGATGGTCTCTTCTAGTCTCTATGAAACTAATGTAGTAGGGGGCTGTCAACTTGATGTCCTAGAGGACTTCCCTGCCCTCATGTCCTCACAATCCCAGGAAGCTTGCCTACCAGCTTACAGGACACTAGTGTGTCCTTGGCAGAGGAGGTTAACAGCAGTCTGTTGGCATTCTAGCTCAGTACATGGATGGGTATTACTGCCAAGACCTGCCTTGTGAGTTTGGCTATTCCAAATAGCTTTGGCATTCAGACCAAGGTGGCCTTGCTCTGAGAGGAAGAACCACCCCCTGGTGACCATTCAGGAATGAGAACAATGTGACTTTTTTTTTTTTTTGTCAGTTATAGGGCTTGAACTCAGGACCTGGGCACTGTCCCTGAGCTCTTTTGCTCAAGGCTAACACTCTACCATTTGAGCCATAGCACCACTTTTGGTTTTCTGAGTGGTTTGTTGTAGACTGGAGATAAGAGTCTCACGGACTTTCCTGCCTGGACTGGCTTTGAACTGTGATCCTCAGATCTCAGCCTCTTGAGTAGCTAGGATTACAGGCGTAAGCCACCAGAGCTCAGCTCACTTCCAGCTTTTTCGATTTATGTGGTACTAAGGAATTGAATCCAGTGCTTCATGCATTCTAGGCAAGCACTCTACCACTAAACCACATTCCCAGCCCCTGGCAAGAATAATTTAAAGTAATTATTGGGATAGCTTTTGGTGAAGTTCGTGTAGGATGTCTGTCCCTGCTGGCTCAATTGTGTTCAAGGTTTTCTTTTAAGACCCACAGCCATTATTTAAAATACTTAGTATTCCTGAAAGTGCATATATCACAGCAGTCTTTAAGTCCACAGAAGAAGAAATAGAATAGGTTAGGCATGGTGGCTCACACCTGTAATCCCAGCTAAGCAGGAAGCAGCAGTAGAAGGATTTGGTGTTATGGCTGGTCGTAGTATAAATAAATAAATCAAGCAAGCAAGCAATTATGGCTGGCCCTGGCATAAATAAAGCAAGCAAACAAGGAAAAATGGCCAGGGATGTGAATGGAATAATAGAACACTTACCTTGCAAGGCCCCGAGTTCAAACCCAAATGCTGTCAATAATTAATAGAATAGGACTAAATCCAGCACAGATGGCTAGGTATACTTTTCTAAAGCATGGTTTAGAACTGCATGTGATTCCTAGAGGTTGTGTTGGAAGTTATTAATATTAGCTCCATGGAACACACAGTTACCTTTCCAAATAAACTTTGGTATTTTGGGTGTTTGTAAAATTGAAATCAAGGCATTTGAGTGAATGAAAGGCAACACTGCCCTTTCTCAGTTATACTCGTTCTATGAAGAGGAAGTGTTTATCCATGGAGGTGCTGTCACCCTTAGCACATGGACTTGTTGATTGCTCTTATCTTCCAGCACAGGGATTTTGTTGTAGCCAATAAATGATCAACTATGTGTGTGTATTTTGTTTTTGTTTTGCTGAGCCTTAGCCCTCACTTGACTTTTCTGCTGAATAAAAAAAAAAGCCACTTGAGCTATGACTCTACTTACAGCTTTTGGTAGTTAATCAGAGGTTAGAGTCTCATAAACTGGTCTCTCCTGGGCTGGCTTTGAACCATGATCCTCTGGTCTAAGCCTCCTGAGTAGCTTGGATTACAGATGTGAATCCCCAATGACAGACCCTGTGTATGCTTGTTTAGCTGAAGAATGAGTATGATAATTCTGAGAATATTTGGAGAGTTAAAATTGACTGAATTTTACCTATTTGTCTTTGAAATAAAGACACAAAATATTATAGATCCTGAGGTTATTTTTGCATTGGTTATTTTGATCTCTGTTTGCATTGGCTGTTTTTGAGGTGGTATCTTACTCTATACCCAAACTAGCTTGGGTATAGTGTCTCCTATTTATGTTTTTCCCTGTATCACTTGGGATGACAGACACATGCCTCCGTGCCCAGCCATTGGTTTCGATGATGGAATCTCATATTTATGTCCATGCTGGCTTTGAATAGCGATCCCCTGAACTTCACCTTCCAAGTAGCTGAGATCACAGGCACACAGCAACATTACCCAGTATATCAGAATTTTTTTTTTACCCTCCTTTGTTGGCTACAATCTGGAGTAGTTGCTGGACAAGCAGTTGCTTCCTGTGGCCACTGTGAGTTCTCACAGAGTCTGATGGCTGGGTCATCAGCAGTCAGAGCACAGAGTACATGCTACTTGTTGCCAAACCACCCCGCACTCAACCTTAGATGGTACACACACACTCCAGCAGTCAGTGCCTGGTTGTGGTGGTTAGTCAGTGTTTTCACATAGTAGGACAAAACAGGCAGTGGATGACTTGCCATCCTCAGAGTGCCACGCCAAGTCATGTCCCTGAGCACTGGGCACAGATGAACTTTCATCTGCACTGCAGCGCCCCCATGTGTTGGCTAGGAGAAGTACTTCCACTTCTCACCAAGAGCTCCATGTAGGTACTGAGCCTGCTCAGCTCTGAATTATATCTTCAATGAAAACACCAGCAAACCATTGGCAATTCAACCAAACAGCAACTCCTAAGACAAAAATAATCCATCAACTAATGTTCCTGATATTAGGCAAACACATTCTTTATTTAAAAATAGGTAGTTAAATATCTTAGAATAGAAGGTGCTGCTTAATCATCTTTTCTTTCATTTTCTTTTCTTTCTTTCTCTTTTTTTTTCTTTGCTGGGGCATTGTATAATCAGCTCATGAAGCCAACAGCCCCTGACAGCCCCAACCTGGATTTGGGCAGCGGAGCTCAATGGCTTCCTTGGGAACACTGGGATTGGTAAACAGGGGCCTCATAGCCTCTTCCCCCAATTACTCTTAGGTCAGGGAGTTGAGAAGGAGCTTCAGTATTCATGAAAGAACACTTAATATCAAATGCTGGTGGCTCACGCCTGTAATACTAGCTATTTAGGAGGCTGAGATCTGAGAATCAAATTTTGAAGCCATTCTGTATGCAAATGTCTGACTGTTATCTCCAGTTACCTAACAAAAGCTGGAAGTGGAACTGTGGCTCAAATGGTAGAGTGCCAGCCTTGTGCAGAAAAGCTAAGGGACAGACTGCTGGCCCTGAGTTTAAGCCCCAATACTGGCACCAAATAAAAAAATAGCCTGGGCTGGGAAGGTGGCTCAATGGTAGAGTGCTTGCCTTGCATGCATGAGGCCCTGGGTTCGATTCCTCAGCACCACA
Source organism: Dipodomys ordii (assembly GCF_000151885.1). Lineage (NCBI taxonomy): Eukaryota > Metazoa > Chordata > Mammalia > Rodentia > Heteromyidae > Dipodomys > Dipodomys ordii. Next base: position 667,862 of record NW_012267357.1, on the reverse strand, counting down.
TAAGCAAAAAGAAAAAAGCTGGAAGTGGTGCTGTGGCTAAAGTGGTAGAGCGCTAGCCTTGAGCTGACAGTGCCCAGGCCCAGAGTTCAGGCCCCACGACCGGACCCCCCCACCTCCCCAAAAAAATAGCCTGCACCAGTGACTCATGCTATAATCCTAGCTACCCAGGAGGCTGCGATCTGAGGATCATAATTCAAAGCTAGCCCAAGCAAGTGAAAATTCTTCTCTCCAATTAACTACCAAGAGAAGTGGAGCTGTGGCTCAAGTGGTAGAGTACTAGCTTTGAACACAAAAACTCAGGGACAGTGTCTAGGCCCTAAGTTCAAGCCCTAGGACCAGCATAAAAAAAAAAAAAAAAGAACTCTTGAACCAGGACCACGTGAGAGTTGATTCTCACCCCTAGGGTAGGTATTCAGCACTTCCAGCCCCTGCGGGGTTGTCACTGCATCTCATTTCTCTTCCTATTTGGGGATTAGGTCTCCCTCCTGACTACCACACAGGCCCTGGCTGAAGCATAGAGTGACCAGTGCAGGCCCAGATGCAGATGTGCTACCTGTTGGAATGGTACCAGCAAAATGGGGATTGGATTTGAGGAAGGCAGCTCTGCCACTGCTGTCCCTGCTGAAGAGTTGGGAGCACTTCTGTCCAGAAGTGACAACAGCAGTAGTGGAAGATGAAAGTTAGGGTTTGGGTTGGGACTTGCCATCGGGAGGTACAGAGAACTATTTCATGAGTAGCTTAGGCTTGTTTCACTAACCTTGGTGACATCCCAGGCAGCTCCATGCTGGAGTCCTAGAACTTTAGCTGTGTGCACGGGTCAAAGAACAACTATAGTAGCAAGTTGGGAAGGGCAAATAAATAAGACAATGATGCTTCTACCCAAGACCCAAGAGAGCTTGAGCCAGTCCCCAGTCTCATATCTACCTCCTACAAAACATAAAACAGGATGGGGAAGGTGTGGTGGTTCCACCCTGTAATTCTAGGTACTTGGGAGGTAGGAATCAGGTTCTTGAAACTATTTCTATCACTGTCTGCAGTGGTACATGCCCGTTATCACAGTGACAAGGGGGAGCATAAATAGGATCGAAGTCTAGGCTGTTCTGGACATAAAGTGAGTCTCTATCTCAAAAATAGCCAACACAGCTGGGCACCGGTGGCTTACACCTGTTATCCTAGTTACTCAGTAGGCTGAGATCTGAGAATCGTGGTTCAAAGGCAGGCTGGGCAGGAAAGTCTGTGAGACTCTTATCTCCCATAAACCACCACACACAAAAAAAACAAAACTGGAAGTGGTGCTGTGGTTCAAGTACTCACCTTGAACTGAAGGACTGAGGGATAGTGCCCCAGCCCAGAGTTCAAGCCCCACAAACAAAAACCAACCAACCAAACTGACAAACCAAAAAACCACATACAGCCAGGTGCCAGTGGCTCACACCTGTAATCCTAGCTATTCAGGAGACTGAGATCTGAGGATAAATGGTTCTAAGCTAGCCCAGTTAAGAAAAGTCTGTGAGACTCATCTCCAATAAACTTAGAAAAAGCCAAAAGTGGCACTGTGGTTCAGGTGGTGGAGTGCTAGCCTTGAGCAAAAGGAGCTCAGGGACAGTGCCCAGGCCCAGAGTTCAAGCCTCAGGACAGGCAAAGAAATAAAAATAAAAACACAAAAATGGGCTGATGGAGTGGCTTAGGTGGTAGAGCACCTGCCTAGCAAACACCAGGCTCTGAGTTCAATCCCTAGTAACACAAAAAAAGAAAAAGAAAAAAGGTGGAACAGCTCTCTGAGACCCCATGTACTGTTACCCTTCAGCTCTTTTTGGTGTTGTGCTCCATTTCTAAGAAGCCCTCCATCTTGCTTTGTTTTTTTTTTTTTTTCTTTTTTGGCCTGGACACTGTCTCTGAGTTGTTTTTTTTTTTTTTTTTTTTACTCATAGCTAGTGCTCTACCACTTTGAGCCACAGCTCCACTTCTGGTTTTTAGGTGGCTAATTGGAGATAAGAGTGTCTGGGCTAGCTTTGAGCCTTGATCCTTAGACCTCAGCCTCCTGCGTAGCTAGGATTACAGGCAGGAGCCACCAGCACCCAGTGCTTGGGTCCTCTTAGGAGATGTGACAGATGGACAGGAGGAGGGACTGCTTGGGCTTCCAGGGTGTGCTTAGTGGCACCTCACCCACCCAGCCTGTCATTAACTTAGCCCTAGCTGGGTAGGTGGGGCCTGAGTGTAGCCTGGCTCCTATAGACTCATTTCTTAGTGCTAAGCCATAGAGACCTGCCTCTGTACAAAACCCAGGTGGGCAGGTGCTCTGAAATGGTTTCCTTGGTGGTCCCTGTTCTCTTTGGAATGTGTCCATGTTGCCCCTGCTGTAAATTTCCATGGTTGACAGGAGAGAATTCTGTGGAGGTATCACCCATAGCACATGGGAGTTGAATCCCGAGAACATGGTTTTTCGGTTGGGTTTTGTTTTTTTTCTTTTTTTCATCCAAGACAGCTTGTTATGCTTGCTTCTTTCTCCCAGGTTCATCCTGGCTGCCAACAGGGATGAATTCTACCACAGACCAGCCAAGTTGGCAGACTTCTGGGGGAGCAACAATGAGGTCCTCAGTGGTAAGTCTGCCCCTTAGCACCATCCCACCTGGACCCTACTTGGGCAGTACTAAATATGGCTGCTTTCCGGTAAATGCTCTAGCACTTGAGTGTTCTTGGAGCTGTCCACCCAGTCCTGTTCCTATGGCTTCCCTTGCCATGCTGGGGTTACTTTACAAGATCCTAAACAGGGGTGCATATACGTGTGTGTTTTCATATCTTCATTCATGCTTCTACTTAGACACCCCTTTACTCCATGGATTGTGGGCTACATTTGAGGTGCAAAGACTTGTATGAGGTATATTGTGTATTCCTAGAAATGTTGTCATTCATTAAACTTAGTTCTGGATGGAGATGAGTTAGTAAGAGATGGATTGATCTGTTTATGTCTTCTGTTTAAGATTCATCAGGTGTGAGGCCAAGCATGGTGTCTCACACTTATAATTTCAAGTACTCAATAGAGATCAGGAGGATTGAGCTTTGAGACTAGCCTGGGCAAAAAGTTCATGAGACCCTATCTTAATAAACTGATCATGATAGAATGTGCCTGTCATCCTAGCTACTCAGGAGACTATAAATAGAATTGAGATCCAGGCAAAAATTAGAGAGTTTACTTGAAAAATAAAGCAACAGGGATGGGAAGTGTGGCTTAAGTGGTAAAGCACCTGCCTAGTAAATGCTTCCTATTCAGAAGGAAAAGGAGAAGAGGAGGAGGAAGAGATCAGTGGCAAGAGTTGTGTGCCCAATCGAGGGCTAATTATTGTCTATTTCTGAGGTGTTTGTGATCTTCAGTACCTACCCAGTGCCCCAGGAATTACAAGTTTCAATTTCCTTACACTCACGTGCTGATCAGATCCCTGGGTAAAGCTCTCTCCTCTCTGGTCTTGAGTCTTATGAGTGCTGGCTTCTTTAGTTTCTCTTGAACTCTTAGCATCCCTCAGGGTGCCTGTCAGCTTCTGCCTGGGCTCCCATTTTCCCTTGCTGCATCCTAAGGATTCGAACTGTGGAGCTTACCTTAATGCTTGCTTGCTTGCTTTGCTTGCTTGCTTGTTCCCTCCCTCCCTCCCACCCTCCCTCCCTCCCTCTCTTTCTCTCTCTCTTTCCTTCATTCCTTCCTTTCTTTTTTTCTTTCATTCTTTCTTTCCCTCCCTTCCTTGCTTCCTTGCTTGCTTGCTTTCTTCCTTCCTTTCTTCCTTCCTTCTTTCCTTCCATCCATCCATCCGTCCTGGGGCTTGAACTCTGGGCCTGGGCATTGTCCCAGAGGTTCTTTTCCTCCAGGCTAGAGCTCTACCACTTGAGTCATAGTGCCACTTCCGACTTTTTCTGTTTTATGTGGTACTGAGGAATCAAACCCAGGGCTTAATGCATGCTAGGCAAGCACTCTATCACTGAGCCACATTCCCAGCCCTCACCTTAATACTTGTTTCTTAGATCTTGGATCTTAAACTCTGTTTTCTTACAGTTTTGTTTCTTTTCTTTTCTTTTTTTTTTGGTCAGTCATGGATCTTGTACTCAGGGCCTGCGCGGTGTCCTTAAGCTTTTGTGCTCAAAGCTAGCACTCTACCACTTTGAACCACAGCTCTACTTCTGGTTTTTAGGTGGTTATTTAGAGATAAGAGTCACATTGGGGCTGGGAAGGTGGCTCAGTGGTAGAGTGCTTGCCTGGCATGCATGAGGCCCTGGGTTTGATTCCTCAGCACCACATAAGCAGAAAAAAAAAGCCAGAAGTGGCACTGTGGCTCAAGTAATAGGGCACTAGCCTTGAGCTGAAGAGCTGAGGGACAGTGCCCAGGCCCAGAGTTCAGGCCCACGACCGGAACCCCCCCCCCAAAAAAAAAAAAAAAGAGTCACATGGCTTTTCCTTCCCCAAGCTGGCTTTGAGTCATAATCCTCCAATCTCATCCTCTTGAGTAGCTAAGATTACAGGCCTGAGCTACCTGCGCCCAGCTTCCCCTAGTTTATCTTGGTGGTTTTATACAAGAGGGAAAGTCTAGATATTGTTACTTGGCTAGATAGTAAAGGCTCATCATTCATTTTTGAAGTTATTGATTCATAGGATTTGTTTATGCATTTCGGATGAGTTCTTTATTGGATAAATTAACTGCCTACACATTTCCTTATTGATATCTTTTGGTGAGCAGAATATTTTTAATTGAACCAATTGCAGTTTTTCTACTTTTATCGTTTATTCTTTCTGTGTCTTACTCAAAAAGCCTTTACCTCTGCTAAGGTAATAACTATTTTTCTCTGTTGAAGCATTTTGATTTGGGGGAGTGTCTTATGATTTCACTCAAATTAATTTTTTTTTTTTTCCGTTGTGGGCCCTGAACTCTGGGCCTGGGCTCTGTCCTCAGCTCTTCAGCTCAAGGCTAGCACTCTACCACTTGAGCCACAGTGCCATTTCTGGCTTTTTCTGCTTGTGTGGTGCTGAGGAATTGAACCCAGGGCCTCAGGCATGCTAGACAAGCACTCTACCATTTAGCCACAGTCCCAGCTCTGAGCTTTTTTTTTTTTTTTTTTTCTTGCTCAAGGCTAGCATTCTACCATTTTGAGCCACAGCTCCACTTCCAGTTTTCTGGTGGTTATTTGGAAATACGAGTCTCCTGGACTGGCTTTGAACCGAGATTGTTGAATCTCAACTTCCCAAGTAGCTAGGATGACAGGCATGAGCCAACAGCGACCAGTGAGAACCTGTCTAAAACAAAGAAACAAATTACCCGTTTTAGCCAGAAGTAGCTGGGTGGAGTTCCTAAGAGAGGCTATGGCTATCTCCCAGCCCCCAACACTCCTAAATGTATTGTATGTTCTGTAGAAGCCATATGTGGACCACTGGGTTTCATGGCCTCCTGTTGGCATTGGATAGGCATGGTTGGTGCTTGTGTTGTCTTGTGAGGTGGGAATATCCCCTGCATGCCTTGTTGTACCGCAGGGACTGCCTTGCATTGAGGAATTGGAGCCCCTGTCTCTGCTAATAAGCAAGATGTATATCCTTGTGTCCTATGGAGAGCACCATTCTCCCAGGGGATGGGGTGGGGATGGGAATCACAGCAAGTATAGAACCCATCATATGGTGGTAACTCTGTCTCTTACTACAGGGCTTGACATGGAAGAAGGCAAGGAAGGAGGCACATGGTTAGGTATCAGCATGAGGGGGAAGCTGGGAGCCCTCACCAACTACTTGCAGCCACAGCAGAACCGTGAAGCTCGTGGTAGAGGTATGAGGCGAAGTAGGGGCACAGTAGAGGGGCAGGAACAGTAAGCCTCCAGCCATGGCTTTTGCTGGTACATCCCATCCTTCTTCAACTGCCTCAGGGGCATATGGCAGAGACAAAGAACAGTCAGAAGGGAGCTATAAGCTTGGTACTCCCAGAGTGACATTCCTGACTGCTGGGTTATTGTCCCCTGCAGATCCTTTTTTTTTTTTTTTTTTAAATGCCAGTCCTAGGTCTCGAACTTGGCCTTGGTACTGACTCTGAGCCTTTTTATTCAAGGCTAGCACTCTTATCACTTTGAGCCATAGGTTCACTTCAGGCTTTTTAGTGGTTAATTGGAGATAAGAATTTCATACAATTTCCTGCCCTGGTTGGCTATCAACCTTGATCCTCAAGTCTCAGCTTCCTGAGTCGCTAAGATTACAGGTATGTGGCTCCCAGCCCCAGTCTATCCTGAAAGGGACAGCTCTGTAAACACATACTGTCCCACCTTTTTTTTTTTTTGGATAGTACTAGAGCTTGAACTCAAAAGTCTATGCTTGCTTGGTAGGTAAACACTCTATTACTTGCGCCATGCCCCCATTCCTACCCCTGCTGAAATTTTCTTTTTTTCCTCTTCTGAATTTTTTTCTCATGTTGGATTTCCAAAGTATAATGGAGGGTGTTGGTTTGCTTATTTTTGCCATGCTGGGGATTGAACCCAGGGCCTCAAGCGTTCCAGACAAACAGTACCACTAAACTATACCTTCTACCTGGAAAGAAATAGGTAAACCAAAAGGATAGAAAGATACTCAGGAGGCTGAGATCTTAGGATCTTGGCTCAAAGCCACCCCATGCAGACAAATCTGAGAGATTTACCTCCAGTTAAACACCATAAAGCTAGAAATGGAGATATGGCTCAAGTGGTAGAGTACCAGCCTTGAATGAAAAATCTAAGCAAGAACTTGAGGCCCTCAGTTCAAGCCCCAGTAGCAGAACAAAAAAAAAAAAGGGAAAAAAGAATAAGGGAAGGGGAAAAAGAGAAGGAGAAAGGAAGAATTCTTAATGTTATCCTTCATCATGGTCTATGAAGTGGTCAATGAAGTGTTATTGACTCAGATGTGGGGTCTCCAATGGGACTTCTCTTCTTTCTGTATTGTCCCTAGGAGCCCCACTCCATTCTTCCCATGGAGAGAGGGAGTAGGGTGGGGGGGAGAGAGAGAGAGAGAGTTTTCTGTTTTTAGCCATTCGTGTGTGTGCCTTGCCCTCAGGTAAACTTGTATCCCACTTTCTGACTGCTGACATGGATAGCTTGTCCTACCTGAAGAAGGTCTCTGCTGAAGGTCACCTATACAATGGATTCAACCTCATAGCAGCTGACTTAAGGTGGGTCTGCCAGGAGGTGGATGGCTGCCCTAGTCAGCACTGCCTTGAGGGCCAGGTCTCCATCTCATTGGCAAGCAGAACTCTACCCGTCCAATCACTGATCAGTCAGGTGTCCATTCCCTTCCTGTCCTGGAGTTCTATAAAACAGCCTGGGGAAGCTCTGACCAAAATGTGCTCCCAGGTGACTTTTTTTTTGTGTGTGTATATCAGTCATGGAGCTTGAACTCAGGACCTGGGCACTGTCCTTAAGCTTTTGTGGTCAAGGCTGGTGCTCTACCCTTTGAGCTACAGCTCCACTGACTGTTTTTTGGTGGTTAATTGAAGTTTCATGGAATTTCCTGCCTGGGCTGACTTTGAACCATGATCCTGATCCTCTCAGTCTCCTGAGTAGCTAGGATTACAGGCATGAGCCACCAGTACCCAGCTGGATGTGACTTTTTTCTTTTCTTTTTTTTTTGGTGGTCCTGGGGCTTGAACTCAGGGCCTGAGTGCTGTCCCTGAGCCTCTTTGTGTGTAAGGCTAGCACCCTACCATTTGAACCGGAGCACTACATCTGGCTTTTTCTGAGTAGTTTATTGGCAATAAGAGTCTCATGGAGTTTCCTGCCCAGGCTGGCTTCAAATCCTGATACTCAGATTTCAGCCTACTGAATAGCTAGGATTTTAGGTATGAACAACTAACACCCAGCTCTAGGTGACTCCTATTAATAAGATGTAGCCACAGGAACTGCAGAGGTGTTTTTTGTTGTTGCTTGTTTTGGTTTTGCCAGTTCTGGAGCCTGAACTCAGGGCCTAGCCACTGTCCCTGAGCTTCTTTTTTTTTTGGGTGGGGGGGGGGACGGTCCAGTTGTGGGGCCTGAGCTTCTTTTGCTCAAGGTTGACATTCCATCACTTGAGCCACAGTGCCATTTCCACCTTTTTCTGTTTATATGGTACTGAGAAATTGAAACCAGGGCTTCATGTATGCTAGGCAAACACTCTGCCACTAAGACACATTCCCAGCCCACTGCAGAGGTTTTGTATATTTGTTTGGCCTTTCAGTGAGGTGAGCATCTGCCTTTCCTCCTGTCCTCCTCACTTCTGGCTCCCTGCCCTTCCACTAATACTCAGAAGAGAGTGACTGCTCCTAGCCCATGGTCTTTCTCCCCAATGTACAAGAGAGAGGCAGGCAGTTTGTTCCCTTCAGGTAGCCCAAGTGCATCTATCTTGGACGTAAGGGCTGTTCCATGGGCCTCTGGGCCTGCAAACCTTAGGTCCACTGCGCCTTGAGCATCCATTGTGTCTGTCCCACCCATGTACTACATGAGGAGATTTCCTTACTGTGAAAACTGAGTGAGTGATTGTGTCCCACAAGAGGAAGACCTAGGGCTAGAGCTGTCAACAACATTGGCTCTCTGGAGGCCAAATCACTAATCTCTAGATTTGGACCACTGTGAACCACCAGTAGTTCCCTGTATGTCTGTCCCAGGCCTAGCTGCAGGGGACTGGCCTAGCAGTTGTGATGCTGTTGGGGCTGGGTGCTTAGTAGCCATGTTGGAGTGGCTGGGGGGTTGCATAGGCAAGTATGGACAGGCAGCTTCTGAAGTTTGGCTTCTGGGAGATCTGAGCAGCTCTTCTGACTCCTGGAGCCTGTAAGGGCAGATGCAGGCAGTGGCCAGAATATCCCACAAGTCAGGGCAGCTGATGGCAGAGATGAGCAGGAGGCTAGTGGCTGTACCTGTGAAGAAACCAGCTTTTCCATAGGATCTTTCTCATGCTGCTGCTTCTTAGGCTGGTGAGCTAGGAATATACCTGTGATGCTGGAAAGGATCCAGAGTTCTGGACCCAGCCTTTCAGTCCCCCAGCCAGCTAAAGTGTTCTTGTTTTGTGCTTGCCACCAGCTAGGGCTCAGGAACAGAGCTATGAAATCCGTGGGCAGCACTGGGCATAGGATGCCTGTAGCTCCCATTTGACCTTATCTCTCTCCTATCCACAGCACAACGAAAGGAGATGTTGTTTGCTACTATGGAAACCGGGGAGACCCAGAGCCCATTGTCCTAACACCAGGTGAGCCTGCTCTAGAAACCCAACAGGGTCGTGCTGCTAATATGTAGGGGATATACAGAGTACTTTTCAGAGACCAGGCCCTTATTGCATTGTTCTCCTGAGACTGTACTTTTTAGCCATTGTATGTCTTTGGCGGTTTGTATAGGACTGGGGCCTGGAGCTGTCCACAAGAGAGTTCCACATGCTCCCTCTTCTTCCTATGAGCTTTTCCTACAGAGTGAGACTCGAACCTGCTCTGAACTCCCTGACTTAGTCCTACCACCCGACTTTGCAGCCCTGTCTTTGCCTTCCTTTCTTTGTGTCTTTGGGACTATCATCACCTGGGGCTGGGGCTGTTCCTTGGACTTGCTTCCCAACACACATATACACCACACTCCAGCTCTCATAAATGTGTGTCTCTTGCACACTGGCCCATGTCCATGGGGATTTGCTTCCTCATTCCCTTTGCACCCAAGAATGATCTACCTTGGATCTTTTTTCGTTCTTTCTTTCTTTTTTTTGGTTGGACGTGGGGCTTTGAACTCTGGGCTTGGGCGCTGTCCCTGCGCTCTTCAGCTCAAGGCGAGCGCTCTACCGCTTGAGCCACAGTGCCACTTCCGGTTTTCTAGTGGTTTGTTGGAGATAAGAATCTCACGGACTTTCCTGCCCAGGCTGGCTTTGAACCGGGATCCTCAGATCTCAGCCTCCTGAGTAGCTAGGATTAAAGGCATGAGTCACTGGCTCCCAGCTTTTTTTCCTTCTTTCTACACCTTTGCCCAGGCTGTGCCTTCTGCAGTTGGGCTCTGCTGTCCCTTCTGTCTTCCCCAACTCACTGCCCTGGCCAGTCTTCACTGGTGGTGGCTTGGGAATGTGAACCTCAGACACTGGCTCTGGTCCTTGCCTGAGCTGGCATTGATCATAGATCCTTATGTCTCAGCCTCTTGAGTTAACTAGATGCTCAGCATAATAATGGCTTTATTGAGCTAGGACTTACATGCTGTATAATACACCTATTTAAGGACTTATATGTTGTATAATACACCCATATTCAGTTGGTTTTAGTGTGTGCACAATGTTGTATAGCCATCACCACTTTCTCATTCCAGAACCTTGTCATCATCTGCCAAAGGACTCCAAACCCTAGAGCACATGTTCCCATTTCCCTTTCCTCCTTAGTACCTGGCAACCTGACTCTGTCTCTATGGATTTGCCCATTGTGAACATGTCACACAAAAGGAATCATACCTTGGTCTTAGGAACTGACTTTTGATCTCTTTCAGTTAGCTTAATGTCTTCAAGATTCATCAATCAGCCGGGCGCTGGTGGCTCACGCCTGTAATCCTAGCTACTCAGGAGGCTGAGATCTGAGGATCGCGGTTCAAAGCCAGCCCGGACAGGAAAGACCTATCTCCAATAAACCACCAGAAAACCAGAAGTGGCGCTGTAGCTCAAGTGGTAGAGCGCTTGCCTTGAGCTGAAGAGCTGAGGGACAGCACCCAGGCCCAGAGTTCAAGTCCCATAACCGACAAAAAACAAAAAAAGATTCATCAATCAGCCGGGCGCTGGTGGCTCACGCCTGTAATCCTAGCTATTCAGGAGGCTGAGATCTGAGGATCGCGGTTCAAAGCCAGCCCGGGCAGGAAAGACCGTGAGACTCCTATCTCCAATAAACCACCAGAAAACCGGAAGTGGCGCTGTAGCTCAAGTGGTAGAGCGCTTGCCTTGAGCTGAAGAGCTGAGGGACAGCGCCCAGGCCCAGAGTTCAAGCCCCACGACCGAAAAAAAAAAAAAAAAAGAAAAAAGATTCATCAATCAATGTTTTCTTTTTATGCCATAGGGGATATACATTTTGTTTTTGTTCATCTATTAATGGGTACTTTGTTTGTGTGTGGGTGGGTAAGCGCACAGGTGTGTGTGTGCGCGCTAATCCTGAGGCTTGAATTCAGGGCCTGAGTGCTGTCTTTCAGCTTTTTTTGTACAAGCCTGGTCTCATTCTACCATTTGAGCCACAGCTTTTTGGTGGTAATTGGAGTCTCATGGACTTATCTACCCAGACTGCCTTCAAACTGTGATCCTAAGATCTCTGCCTCCCAAGTAACTAGGATTACAGGTGTGACTCACTGAGCCCAGCTGATGTGCACCTTTGACTACTGTGATTAATTCTTTTTTTTTTAAATAAGTTTTTTATTGTGAAAATACTGTACAGAGGGGTTACAATCACATGAGCAAGGTAATTTCTTATCAAGCATTGTTGCCTCCTTCTTTGTTTTTCCCCTAACATCCCTTCCCTCCCATCTCTACAACTACATTCCTCCCCTCCCCTCTATAAATAATTCTTGTGTGAAGCTATTACAAGTTTTTTGTGTTTTTTTTTTTTTTTTTTTGGTCAGTTGTGGGGCTTGAACTCAGGGCCTAGGTGCTGTCCCTGAGCTTTTTCACTCAAACCTAGTGCTCTACCACTTTGAGCCTCAGCTCCACTTTCGATTTTCTGGTGGTTAATTGGAGATGAGGGTCTCATAGACTTTCCTACCCAGGCTGGCTTCAAACTGCAATTCTCAGATATCAGCCTCCTGAGTAGCAGCCTGCTTCGTTACAAGTTTTTATGTACTGATTTTCATATACCTAGGAGTCAAATCGATGGATTCAGTGGATTTTTTTTTTTCTTGTAAGCAGTACTAGGATTTACCAGACACTTAGGTCACTTCCCTAAAGCCCTTTTTGCTTTAGTGTTTTTTTAAAATAGAGCCTCATGCTTTCACCTAAGCAGGCTTCAGACCCTGATCTTCTTGTGCCTCTTGAGTGGCTATAATTACAGGCATGTATTACCGTGCCTGGCTGACTTTTTGAGATAGATAGCATCTTCTTTTTTTGCCCTAGCTGGCCTTGACCCACAATCCTCTCCATTTCCACCTCTCTAATAATTGGAATTACAGGCATTGGCCACTGCACCAGTGCTGGAACTTCCTTGTTTTAAGAACTATAGGTCAGAGTCCTTGCACAGAGACCCTCTATCTACTCCCAGCCAGGGTCTCATTCAATATGCAGAGCTGGGCCATACTCTACTCAGTCAGTGTCAATGCCCACTGAGTTCTATCATGGTAGGTGCCTTTCTGGACACCAGTTACTGTGTGCAGCCCTTGACTAAAAAGAGATGCCCATTAAAATTCAAGTTATTCATTCTATGTTAAATCTGACCTTCCAGGCTCCAAGACATCTGTACTTTATGATATACTCCCTGTTTCCAAGTTGAATTCTTTATTCCATGTTATTCAGACAGACCTGTCAGGAATGGATATAAAGAAGGTGCCCATTGCCAGGTACTGGAGGTTCATGCTGTAATCCTAGCTACTCAGGAGGCAGAAATCTGAAGAGCATAGTTTAAAACCAGCCTAAGCAGGAAAGTCTGTTAGACTTTTATCTCCAATAAACAATAAAAAGCCAGAAGTGGAAGTATGACTTGATTATTTAAAAGCCAAGCAAAGCTGGGTGCTGGTGGTTCACACCTGTAATCCTAGATACTCAGGAGGCTGAGAGGTGAGGATCACGGTTCAAAACCAGCCCAGGCAGGAAAGTCCGTGAGACTCATCTCCAATAAACCACTAGAAAACCAGAAGTGGTGCTGTAGCTCAAGCGGTAGAGCTCTCACCTTGAGCTGAAGAGTAAAAGGATAGCACCCAGGCCCAGAGTTTAAGCCCCATGACTGGGAAAAAAAAAAAAAAGCCAAGCAAAAGCATGAGGCTCTGAGTTCAAGGCCCAGTACTGGCATCAAAAAGAAAAACAGTGCCTGAGCATGGAGGGCAGTTTTTGAGTCCTGTTTGTACCCCTGTGACACCTTACTGCATGCCAGTAAATAGGTGGGAGGCCAGATATTTACCCTAAAATCACACAATGGGGCCTCTGCATGGCCAGGCTGACTCCCTCCCTTCAGGGACCTACGGGCTGAGCAATGCACTGCTGGAGACACCCTGGAGGAAGCTATGCTTTGGCAAGCAGCTCTTCATGGATGTGGTGGAGCAGAGTCAGACACTTCCCAAGGATGCCTTTGTTGCCAAGCTCCTGGACGTGCTCAGCAATGAGGAAGCGTAAGTAGCAGGTCCCACTGGGGCAGAGAGGAAGGCAGATTTTATGGCCCTGGCCCATGGAGGTGACCAGGGTTGTCTCCTCAGCTGCAGGGGAGCCTGACTAATATACTTTCCTCTATCTGCCCCCTCCCCACCTGTTCACCTTGGCCAGGCAAGGGGAGTTTCTACTGGACCGTTGATGATGACAGACAGGACAGACGGAGGCCTGTGCGCTGAGAGCCTCATTTCTGTCATAGGTCCCACACAGACTCACATGAAGCCAGGCATGCTGATGGTTCCTCTCTATCATCCTAGCTACTCAGGAGGCTGAGATATGAAAATTGTGGTCCAAAGCCAGTTCCGGTAGGAAAGCCTGTGAGACTCTTCAACTAAGCACCAAAGAGTCGTAAATGGAACTGTGGCTCAAGTGGTAGAGCAACAGCCTTGAGTGAAAAAGTTAAGGGATAATGCCTAGACCCTGAGTTTAAGTCCCAGTACCAGTATTTAAAACACATACACACACCACACACACACACACACACACACACACACAGAAAAGCCAGGCACTAGTGGCTCACACTTGTAATCCTAGCTACTCAGGAGGCTGAGATCTAAGGATCTCAGTTTAAAGCTACCCAGGGCAAGAAAGTCCATGAGACTCTTATCTCTAATACACTACTCAGAAGTGGCTGGAAGTGACACTGTGGCTCAAGTGGTAGAATGCTAGCCTTGAGCAAAAGAAGCTCAGGGACAATGCCCAGACCCTGACTTCAAGCCCCAGGACTGACACAAAACAACAGTAACAAAAAAAAACTCACATGAGACCAGAGATGCTGGAGTTTCCCTTCTGCACAGGGAAGGTGAGTGGAAGATTGTAGAAGATTTCAGATGTTCAGCAAGCCTTGGAGAGAAGAAGCAGGTGATCCAGCAGCCAAGGTCAGAACAGATCTAAGGGCTGGCAGAAGTTCCCACATGCTGTTCTACATGAGTCTAATCATTGGACATGGACACACCTATCCCTGTGGAGAGAAGAGCCTCCAACATCTTGCTTCTGCATAGAGCATCTTCAAATACTGGGCTCTTATGTCTTGTCCATCACAACCAAAGGTCCTGGTGTTTATCAAGGTGGCCTTTGCCCCACATGCAGCCCACACACCCAGGCTTAGTCACTTTCCTGCCCAGATGATCCATTGTCCATCCCCTCTTCCAACTAGCTTGCTCATCTCATCCTCAGAGGAGCCCTGGACTCCGTTGCCCTCCTCTCCCCTCCATTTCCTTTGTGTGTTGGAACCATGGCTTTACCTTCCAGCCTCAGTGTCACCAGTCCCCTTGAGAGCTCTGCTAGACCTGTTCTGCTACATATCACATAGTCCTCAGGCCTGTGATGGTCCTGGCTGCTCTCCTTGATGGCTATAACTTTCTTGCCAATTGTGGGGGCAGGCAAGTTTCAGGGTATAAGTAGACAGCTGTCACAAGGACAGATGTCCACAGGAACAAGTAGAAAGCATATGTGCCATCCAGCTGCTCAAACTCAATGATGGAGTCCTAAGTAGCAGGGTGGAAAGAGATAAAAGGTGTCGAACAGAAAAGTGAACAACTTTCATGTTTTCCTACTTTCCAGACCAGAAGCCTCTAAGGAGCCTGAGACTGTTAGCAAAGCAGGCAGGGCCACATAGTTACACAGTCATGTAACAGAGAGGCTGATGGCCATCCCTTCCCTCTGTCCTTCCAGACAGCTGCCTGACCCCGCCATTGAGGACCAGGGCCAGGAGTATGTGCGGCCCATACTGAACAAGTATGCAGCTGTTTGTGTGCGTGGCTCTAATTATGGCACCAGGTACATCAGGGCTGGGGTTGTTGGGTTATTTACCCACCCTTCCCATGTCTTACCTCTCAGGTTGGAGATAGCAAAGGTACTAAGCTTACCCATACTCTGTAGAGCAGGCATCTTTCTTACCAGAGTAGATCCAGAACCTCTTCCCTGTCCAGACTTCCTGCAGCAGGGTGAGTAGACTGTTAGTTAAAAGACTATTAGTTTACCAGCTCCTAAAGATTTCTGTAGGTCATCATGGCTCAAGGATCCTGAGGCCTAGGTGAAACTCCCAGGTTCTCTCCTGTGCTGGCAGGGAAGCCAACCTACAGCTACAAGGAAGACAGCATCAAGGATGCTCCTGTTGACAAACCCCTGTTGACAGATGGCCTGATATTGACATTCCAAGGCCAACAAGTTGCATGCCTACATGTGGATTGTTCATTCCTGTATGTGGCTACCTTTCCAGAAGAGATAGAGGGAAGTCACAACCTGATGACCCACCATGAAGAGAGCTGGGCAGGAGAGGAAGAGGGTGCTCTGAAGGTTTAGGGTGAACCAGTCACATAGGCTATAGGGAAGGGAGGGATCAAGAGGGAATTTTCTAGGTAGAAACATCTAGGCACTGATGTGACTGAGATCTTGACCTCTTAGAAAAACTGAGCATAGCCAGGAAATCTGGGACTATGGGAGTTTTGAGTGGAGAGTACACGGTTGATTCATTGGCTACCCTGTGAATAACAAGTGGGTGGGCAGGACAGGCTGGAGATGTTTCAGAATAGAGGTAGATTGGACTTACCCACTGCAAGTCTATGGAGCTAGGCAGGGAGCCAGTCACTTCTGTTAAGCCCATCCACATTGTCAAGGCTGAGGCTGCTGCTCAGTCATGACCCATCTCAAACCAGAGTGGAATTTCTACCCAGGGCCCTGGTTGTGGCCCCAGCTGGAGCTCTAATAGGAACAACTGGGGCCAGGGGATAAAGGGAAGAATGCTGTCTTTCAGAACCAACACCATCATCCTTGTGGATGCAGATGGCCAGGTGACCTTTACAGAACGAAGCATGCTGGACAAGGACCCCTCCTGCTGGGAGACCACCACCCACGAGTTCATGCTGCAGAGCTAACTGTCACCACTGGACATAGCCAGAAGGCTGAAAAGCCAAGCTGTAGGGCCAGTGTGGACAGTAGACTTCCATGGCCATACTTTAGTTGAAGTGGGGCTTTTCCTCTTCTGCATGCATAAATAGAACACAACTGTGCTTCCATTCCCATAGTCAGGCCTGCTTCTGCAGAAAAGATGGTCATTGGAGTCAGCTGAGAGAAGATTTATTTATACTATAGAACAACAGCCTTTTTGGAGGGCCAGTGGTCCTACACATTTGAGGCGTTCTCCCATGCACTGATGGTCTTGAGGGTAGACCCATGTGTGCTGTGTGGTTCTGTGTATACCCAGGGTCCCCTGAGCACTGGATAGTCCTGTGGGCAATGATGGTTGCATGTACACTGGGGCTCTTAGATTCCTACTTGTCCAGGTAGGTGGTGTGCATTTTGGGCCAGCCCCTGCTATCTCCCATCTTCCTTGATGAGTCAAGACTTCACAAGAATCTGAACCTGAGTGTGAGCTATTGTTAATAAAATGTTGAGCTGTGGTAAGTAAGTGTGTTTCAAAGTCCTTACTTTGTATAGCGGTGATGGTGGAATTGGAACAAATCATATGAGGCATCTTCTCCTTTTGTCACAGACTCCTATGCATGGTTATGGAAATCTATGGGTCACACGCTCTGTCTGCCTTTCTGTCCTGTGTGACAACTGCGATGCAGGAGAGCTCATGTGCATGGAACTTGGGTGTTGGTTACAGGGAGAGCCTCCTGCCACCAAGAACTCATGAGAAAGAAGCATAGTCAGCTTATGGATCTTGGAGTCCAGGGCTGGCAGAAAGGAGTGGGTTGGAGGGCCAGTAGACAAGTGAAATCTTGGGAACTGAATTCCCCAGCACTGGCCAACCATAAATCCCATATAGTGCACAGCCCCAGGCTTCCTTCTGCCTCTTTTGCAGCTGATGCTCTCTAAAAGCAGTGAACATAGGGTGGGTGTAGACCTGTACCTGCACCATCCCTTCTGGGTGTTATGAATTGCTGGCCTGTCTACAAGAAAAGCAGGTGTCTGACTTCCTGCTATCTCCCCATCCAGGCCATAGGCCCTCTGCTCTATGCTCACTCTGAACTAAGGAAACAAAAAAGAAAAAAACTTGAGCCAGGCTTGAAAGAGGCTGCCACTGATGACAAAAGCTGTGCTCCAGGCTTGAGAGAAATAAGCCTTAAGTCCCACATGAGTCAATATGACAGGTTCCCACCTGGGGGTCACTCCTGTTGCCATCATCCTCCATCTGCCTCAGCATACAGAGACTCCTCTGTCCTACAGAGGTGAATATCTGGCCCAGGGAAAGCTTTTTTTTTTTTTGCCATTAGTGGGGTTTGAACTCAGATTGGATGCTGCCCCTTAGCTTTTCAGAGCTCAAGGCTCACTACCATTTGATCCACAGCTCCACTTCCAACTTTTTAGTGGTTAACTGGAAATTAGAGTTTCACAGACTTTCTTCCTGCTGCTGGCCTTGAACTTTGATCCTCAGATCTCAGTCTCCTGAGTAGTTAGGATTACGGGCATGAGCTACTGATGTTCAACTGAGGGAAGGTTTTCTAAGTACTTGTTATAAAGCTCTGCTCCAACCTTGCTTAGACCTCCTGAGGAAGGACCAGTCCAAGGTGTGGATTTTGTTGTAGATTGAATTGTATCCTCTCAAAAAGGTACCAGGCACCAGTGGCTCACACATGTAATCCTAGCTACTCAGGAGTCTGAGGTACTGAGGATCACGGTTCGAAGCCCACTGGGGCAGAAAAGTTCCTGTGAGACTCTTATCTCCAATAAACTACTCAAAAAAAGCCAGAAGTGGCCCAAATTCAGAGTTCAAGTCCCAGGACCAGGGGGGAAAAAGGTATATTGGAACCTGACCCTTAGAACCTCAAGTGATGATGATTAAATAGAGTCATTCTGCCTGCTTCCAATCCAGTGTGATTGGTAACTTCATATAAAGGGAGGTTGAACACAGAACTGCACACTGGGACAACAGTGTATGAAGTTGAGCTGGGCATCAGCCTAGCCTAGCTGGGAGGGAGGCCTGGATCAGTCTCTGAGAGCCTTCAGAGGAAGCACAGCTCTGTTGCTAAGCCACATTCCTTGCCCCATTGTCTCAACCTTTTACATTTTGAAATGATTTCAACTTACTTAAAAAAAAAGGGGAGCCAAGGATGTTGATATCTTCCATCTAATTTTTTCGAATGCCAATAACAAATAATAGGGCTGGGAAAGTGGTAGAGTGCTTGCCTAGCGTGCATAAAGAAAGCCCTGGATTTGATTCCTCAGAAGCACATACACAGAAAAAGGCACAAGTGGTGGTGTTTCTCAATTGGTAGAGTGCCAGCCTTTAGCAAAAGAAGTTCAGCGACAGTGTCCAGGCCCTGAGTGTTCAAGTCCCAGGACTGGCAAAATAAATTACAACCAGGAAGATGACATTGTTACTGTTAAAAAATGATTCAAGCCAGATGCTAGTGGCTTGTAGGTACGCTTCTTAGAAATATATAATGTGGGGGCTGGGAAGGTGGTTCAGTGGTAGAGTGTTTGCCTTGCATGCATGAGGCCCTGGGTTCTATTCCTCAACACCACATAAGCAGAAAAAGCTGGAAGTGGTGCTGTGGCTCAAGTGGTAGAGCACTAGCCTTGAGCTGAAGAGCTGAGGGATAGTGCCCAGGCCCAGAGTTCAGGCCCCACGACCGGACCCCCCCCAAAAAAAAAACAACAAAAAGAGTCCCTCACATTTGCTTGAGCTGGCTTCAAACTTTGATCCTCATAACTCAGCCTCCTGAGTAGCTAGGATTATAGGCTTGAGCCACTGGTACCCCACTTATTTTGTGTGTCCAGCAGCAATTGTTCAGCTGTCTGCTCAACCAGCTTATTTCCATTGTTCCCTCTGAATTTAACTGGAATACTAAAGAGTTGACTCTTCTCCATTGTACTTTTTTGAGGTTCCAGATTTCAAATTAGTGTAATAAAATTAGTGAAATGTAATGGTAACTTGACAGGATTTGGAAGGCCTAGTCACTGGCCTAACTTTGGTTTCTTACTAGGTTTCATTTCCTTTAGGTTCTCCTGAGTCTGTCTCTCCTACAGTTAGTTCTTAGCCTGGTTTTGACTGATGAACATCTTACAAAGAAGTCAAGCTATCTCCAAAGCAACAGAAACCTTTTTTTTTTATTTATTTTTTATTGAGATTAAGTGATTACATAAACCACAATATTGTGGGATAGTGATACTCAGCTAAAGTCACACATTTTAATCTTCACAAAGGGAGTTGCCATTATCATGATCTATAAAGCTTGTGAACTCTACAAACTTTGACAATACAACTATTTCCTCCAAATAGGTTGATATGTATATTTCTTTCCTTTTGCTTAGTGTAAGCTGTTCCCTCTTTCTCTCTCATTTCCTCCCTCCCATTGTTGCCCTTGAGTTGCTTAGTTCACTTTCATCAATGTGCACAACCATATCTTTGGCAGATACCGGGTAGTAACCAACCAGACCACAGGCAAGCAAAGATAACCTGGACTACTATTGAACATCCTCCTGCCTCAGCCCCTGCCTTTGTCTTCTACACTGAGACAATTATTGTGAGCACTCTGAAAACAGACTTAAGTCTTTTGATATGTTCTTCTTGGTGTGATCACATTGTTAATGGAAGTTGACTTTATGCTTTCATCACTGTTCAGCAATTTGATTTTCCCAGATCGGTAGCTGAGCCGGTAGTCCACTGGAACTTCCTGGACAGGGTTTTTGCCTTAATTCCAGTACCATTTGTAAATGGAAGAGTATTAGCTTAGCTGAGCGTATTTGATTTTTAAAAAGCGTTTATGTGAGCCCAACTAATACTTTTAATTGGAGACTGAAAAATGCCTATGTGAGCAGGGCCTCTTGCTGAAGCCAGCTAGCTGGTGACCCTCATCCCGGCGTCCCCAGCACTTCCCGCGCTCCCGGGCTCCCGGCATCCTCCCGGTTCTTCCCTCCCTCCCAGCGTCCCCTGCGCCGCTGCCCTCCGCTGGAGCCCCTCCCTGGCAGTAACGGTTAGCCCTGCGGCGGCCCCAGTCCCTGGTCCCGCCCCCAGAGCCGCACTATAGGGCCGCGCGCCACTGCCGCGCGCACCGCACGCCGTCAATAGGTGGCCTCAGCAACCCGCTCCTGGGCTCCCCCAATGCGGGGCGGCCGCGCGCGGAGATTGGTCGCGCACCGCGAAGGCCCGCCTTCCGCTCGCCCGGCGCGGCAGGCAGGTCTCGCGGACCGGAGAGCCTGGGCGGCCTTTCTAGATGGCGGTGTCGGCAGGGCGGTGAGGGTCTTCCTGCGGAGGTCGGGCTGCAGGCGGCTCTGGCAGGCCGAGGGCGCC
>NW_012267357.1:462800-645105 GCF_000151885.1 Dipodomys ordii | reverse complement strand
GCATGCAAGGCAAGCGCTCTACCACTGAGCCACCTTCCCAGCCCCCAGGCTCATTTTTGAGACAGGGTCCCATTACCTTTTTCCTGGACTGACTTGGAACTAATTCTCCAGTTTCTGCCTCCTAAGTAGCTGGATTATAGGCATGCACCATCACAACTTGCTAAAGTCTATTGATTCCTTTCTTAAGTCATCATGCATACATTCCAAGGAAGCTCTGTTAGCTCACTTTCTGTTTTCAACAGACTATTTCTCAGCACTTCCAACTTAACATCCTGCTCTAAATTATCTGGTGAGCATTTTAACACTTTTTGCCTTCACTTATATAGTGATTTTCTTTTTAAACCAGTAATTCTTTAAATTGTGAGGTAGTATAAAACTGAGTTGGTACAGACACAGGCCATCTTGTTTGGGTGACAAAGCGGGTGTGTCACTTCCTGTATGACCTTGAGCTAGTCATTTAACCTTTCTGTGCTTACCCTTTCTCTCACAGTGCTCTGTGAGAATTGGGTGAGTTACAGTGCCAAGGGTATTTAGAGCAGGGTCTGCGTGAGGATTATCTACCACTGCTATCCTTGTATCATGTGATGTCAGTATTGGGACCCTTCAGCCTGTGGCCTGCCTGAAAAGCCCAAATCTTCCTAACTGGGCCTGCTTTCACTTCTCCTCAGTATACTACTCTAACTTGGCTGGCTATTCCACCCCTCTTCCCTAGGTCCTTGGCTTTTCCTGTAGGTGTCACCTAGCATGTACTCTCCTATCTCTGCTACTGAGCTGGCTCCTTTGTCTTGAAGCGTAGACACTGGCTATAAGGCTTACTCCAACCCTTTTGAAATCTCCCGCCCCTCTCCCCCAACCTTTTTGCTTCTTTGTCTTAGCTTTAACACTTCTCACTTCTCAGCATGTGATACAGTAAATACTTTTTCTTAGTTGTTACTTGGTCTTCTCCACTAAAACTTGAGCTCTTGTGTTCAACCCCTAACGTGGTGTATGTGCTGTATAAAGGTAGTGAACAAATGCTTGTTGAATAAATTGAGAAAGCTGTATACAGGAATAAAATAGCCCCACTGTCGAGCCCCAGGATTAGACAACTTTCCTGTTCCATTCTTAGGGATCCTGCACCCTACCTATGCTGCTTGCCTCTTTTAAAGCACCCTTTAGCACCTTTACATGTTTGGTTTGTGGTTTTGCACTGGCTGTTTCTTAGCTTTTAGCACGCAGTAGGCTTCCCCATCTTACAGCAGTGTTTTGTTTCCAATTCCCACCTTAAGTATTCTTTAGCTTTTTCTGCCCTAGAATAAAAAAAAATATTGTCTAGACATTTGCACACCTGCCAGATTCTGAGGCATCCTGTCCTAGTCTTATTCAGGGTATATAGCACTAAGCATGCAGTGGTCTTTCTTGGTTGTCAGGAGGTTGATCTTACTGCTTTGATGTGCTTTGTATCTACCTGGCTACAGCCGTTTTAGAAATTGCTGCTCTTCTCAGTCACTTAGGTCTTTTTTTTTTGTTGGTCATGGGGGCCTGAACTCTGGGCCTGGGTGTTGTCCCTGAGTTCTTCAGCTCAAGGCTATCACTCTACCACTTGAGCCACAGAGCCACTTCTGGCTTTTTCTGCTTAGGTAGTGCTGAGGAATCAAACCCAGCGCCTCATGCATGCAAGGCAAGCACTCTACCACTGAGCCACCTTCCCAGCCCCTCAGTCACTTATTTCTATGCTGTGCTTTCTCAGGCTTAAGCACCTTTGACAAACCTTCAGGGGGAGGTATCTGTTCCCTTTGAATTTAGAAATGTTAGAATATTTCTAGCATCTAGGAAAGAGTGATAGAAGGTTATTGCCCTCTCTGGCTGTATCCAGGCTGTGAGAATATGTGAGTTAATTTAACCTAAACAAGTCTCTGGCTTTTGTTTTGTGACCTCTTCAAATTATAACCACCACATTCCATTGCTTCACTGTAAACTTCTTAAACAGGTGATGTCTGCTCTCCTTTCTGGATTCTTAGGAGTTACGAACATGCATCCAAGCTATTATCCATGGGAATGGCCATGCCTGTGTATTATTTGCATCTGTGTGCATGGCATGTGCATGTGTGTGTTTCTGTGCATTATATGAGAGTGTGCATGTGTGTGTGTGTGTGTGTGTGTGCATGCATGTGTTTCTGCTACTGACAGACCCTCTTCCTAAGGACCTCTGAGTTTTTTGACCATTTCCTCTGATCTGCCTTCTCTGCCTTATATCATCCCCCTCCTTTTAATTTTTTTTTTTTTTTTTGCTTCCTCTATAGTGAAGCTTCCTAGTGTTGCATCCTTCCATCTCTGGTTACTTGCCTCCTGTGGTTTTGGTGTTTTCCTCCTTGTCAATGTAATCTGCTGTACCAGATCTCTACACCAATTAGGACTCCAGAGTTGTGGCGTTAGCACCTATCAGAGGTCTGCTGGGAACTTCCCATCATTCTGCCTCTCCAGGCTTCCTTCCACTTGGATACTGGAGTGTTTATGTCCCTCCAGGGGAGAAGCCTGCCTCCTTTCCAGCTTCCTCTTCTGTCTGCTTTCCACTTGGGTCAACAAGTGTGGTCAGTTTTATGACACTACTCTTGATGTCTCCAGAGCCATTTTCATACCCTGTCCTAGTGGACTGCCCCAACACCTGGGTACAGTCACCTGGGTACCATCACAGCTGTGCCAGTTTCCTTTTTGATGAACATTGCTGTACCCTTGGTGGCTCATTATTTTCCCCAGTCTAGAGCTAAATGGTACCCTAGATTCTTTGTGCCTTGGCTCCAGCTTTCTCCTGTGCTCCCTTCTAAATCCTGGCAGGCACCCTTTTCAATGGCCACCCCTTTTTCTCTATTGGGAGCAGAACTGTGCTGTCACCTCTGTTGACCTCAGCTGTCATGTCAGTATGCCATGTTGTGGGCTCAGGAGAGGGGTCCTTTGGATAGCAGAGTGCCTGGCCATACCTCTAAGGTCCCTAGTGCTGCAAAATTGAGCTGAGGGTTTTGTGTTTGACCTCTGACTATCCCAGCTCTTGCAGGTGAGTAGATTGATGTTGCCCAGATGGCTTGAGCAAAGCCACTCCCTTTATTGGTGTTCAGCCTCCCACCAGTGCTTCCTTACCTCATAGGCTGAGTTAGGGGAGTGCTGCAGTGAAGTTTATAGTTTTTTGTGTTTTTCAAAAGAAATCTTTTTTTCAGCCTTAAAATCATATTTTTGTGCTTTTAAAGTAGTTTGAAACTGAATAGTTAGTAAAACATTTAGGTTAGGATTTAAAGTCTAATTTCAGTTCTGAAGGAAAACAAATAAAATTAATTTATTTGAATATCTTAAAGGTACTCTCACAGGCAGTGTTAATTTAGCTCTGTACTGCACTGTTACTGGCACTTGACTCTTGGTACCAGGGGAGTAGATTCTCTGTCATTTCGTGACGATATTTTTAAATTTCTTTTCAGGTGGAAGAAGAAAGGTGCCACTTTGGCATGAAGACAGACTCACTTAGTCGTCGGTCTTTTAAGCTGAGTGCATTGTGATTTCCAATAATTGAGGCAGTGGTTCTAAAAGCTGTCTACATTAATGAAAAGAGCAATGTGGCCAGCTTGACTAAGCCGCCAGTGTGCACAGCGTGGGCAGGACGGCACCGGGTCTCGACGGACTTGTGCATGTTAGCTGTAGATTTATGTAAGGTGTTTTAAAACTGGTCTTTTAAAATAGTCTTAACTGCTTTTAATATGGAGACATATGAGAGTCCCTCTCCTCTCCCGCGTGAGCCCGCAGGAGAAGCGATGAAGGAGAACAGAGCTTGCCCCTTCCAAGTGCTGCCCCGTGAACAGTCTCCACCACCTCCCCTGCAAACGTCCAGTGATGCAGAGGTAATGGACGTTGGCTCTGGTGGTGATGGACAGTCCGAACCCCCTGCTGAGGACCCATTCAACTTCTACGGAACTTCTCTTCTCTCCAAAGGATCCTTCTCTAAGGGCCGCCTCCTCATAGACCCGAACTGTAGTGGCCACAGCCCACGCACCGCCCGGCACGCACCTGCGGTCCGGAAATTCTCCCCTGACCTTAAGTTGCTTAAAGATGTAAAGATTAGTGTGAGTTTTACTGAGAGCTGCAGGAGTAAGGACAGGAAGGTGCTGTACACAGGAATAGAGCGCAGCACTCGGGCCGAATGTGGCCTGCTCCTTAGTCCTGTCAGTGGGGACGTGCATGCTTGTCCCTTTGGCGGGAGTATTGGTAATGGGGTAGGCATAGGGGGTGAGAGTGCAGATAAGAAGGATGAGGAGAATGAGCTGGATCAGGAAAAGAGAGTGGAGTATGCAGTGCTCGATGAGTTAGAAGATTTTACTGACAATTTGGAGCTAGATGAAGAAGGAGCAGGCGGGTTCACGGCTAAAGCAATCGTTCAAAGAGAAAGAGTGGATGAAGAGGCCTTGAATTTCTCCTATGAGGTATGTTGGTGAACCCTCTTCTTGAGGGCTCTGAGTAAAAACCAAAGAGGTTTGGGAGTGGCTGAAAGTTGGGAAATTTAAAAACAAAACAAGAAGCAATTTGAATTGCTTCTTTTTGAATAATAAATGTGGAGAAGAGAACAATGTCCAAAGTCCACATTTTTAATGTTTCTTAATGAAAGGTTTGGCTAACATGCAGCCTTATATTCTCTTTTTAACTTGAGTGAACAGGTGCTTCTGAGAAGCCTCCTTGGCAAGGTGTGCACCTGGACCAAGCGTGTTGATTTCACTTGTCATTTCACCCTGTTTATCTTTCAGATGATCACCTACCACCAGGGCATACCTAGGCCCCCTTGAGTGATTTCTCTCTGTCCTCAAATGTTGTTAAGCTTGCACTTGGTGCAGGAACATGGACCCTGGGAGCTGTGGGATCTGAACACCTTATTTTGCAGGATGACTTTGACAATGATGTGGATGCTCTATTGGAAGAAGGCCTTTGTGCTCCCAAAAAGAGGCGAATAGAAGAAAAATATGGAGGAGACAGTGACCATCCATCTGATGGAGAGACAAGCGTGCAGCCAATGATGACTAAGATTAAAACAGTGCTTAAAAGTAAGTCAGTGGTCACAAAGTGGTGAGTGTTTTCAGGCATCAGAAGGGCAGTTTCAGGCTGGGTGCCTATGGCTAATGCCTATAATCCGAACTGCTCAGGGGACTTAGATCTGAAGATCTTAGTTTGAAGCCAGGCCCAGGCAGGAAAGTCCATGAGACTCGTATCTCCCATTAACCACCAAAAAGCTGGAAATAGTGCTTTGGCTCGAGTGGTAGAGCACCAGCCTTGAGCAAAATAGCTAAGGGACAGCATCTAGGCTCTGAGTTCAAGCCTCAGTACCAGCATGTGTGCAAGTGCACACACACTTACACAGAAGTAATTTCCTTTGAAAAGACATTTGGAAAGCTCTGGTCTTATGCTGCGGTCTGGGTAGGGATTCATATTTAAATACAGAATAGTCATGACAGATGAAAGAATGTTGGACACAAGAACTTACTCAAACACCCCAGTGTAAATCCTAGTAACTGCTGTGGAAACCACAGGCATTCTGCAGAGGATCACCAAATGGGAAATATTGCATGCCAAGAGATAGCATCCAGAGCCAGAGGAGGTATGGGGTCTAAGAGGTAAATGTTTAGTGAGTTGGCCAGTGATGGTTGCAGTCTAGTTTTTTGTTTTTGTTTTTTTTTGTTTTGTTTCTGGTGTTAGTCCTGGGGCATAAACTCAGGACCTGGGTGCTATCTGTCCTTGAGCTTTTTTGCTCAAGGCTAGTGCTCTACCACTTGAGCCATAGCTCTGCTTTTGGCTTCTAATTGGATATCTAAGAGCCACACTGACTTTTCTACTTGTGTTGGCCTTAAAGTGTGATCCTCAGATCTTAGCCTTCTGAGTAGATATGATACAGATGTAAGCCACCAGTGCCCGTCCTGCAGTCCTGGTTTTTATTTTGTTCACAGTGATTTAGGAAGCTGCTAGGATCAGACCAGTGTTGTTGAGAAAAGTATGGCTTCTGAGTAGCATGGCATATGCAATTTAGGGGCAAGGCAGAAACTCCTTGGATAGAAATGGAGGCATTTTGGAAATGCAAAGGAGATTTGGCACTTGGATTTGGCAACAGTGGGAGAGCAATTGGGAGACACTCAGAGTTGTGTTACAGGGCTCTGTTCATTCTGAAGCAAATGAAGAGTTGGTGTTGGTTTTTGTCTGTACTTGCCTGGCACCTATGATTACTCCAATATGGTTGGTTGTCAGGATCAGTAGAGGAGCTGAAGAGATGTATGTCATTCAGGCTCTTGGGTAAGGCCTTGTACTGAGAGCCTAGGTACAAAAGGTGGTGAGGTGGGACTCGGTAGAAAGGGAAGTATGAAGAATGCAGTTGCAGTTGCCCTTCTTGGGCTGTGGAGGGTCAGTAGTGTCAGGTGGTACATGTTACTGCCTGTATTGGTGATAGATGAGTAGTGTCTGGACAGTTGCAGAGGGGATGAACCTCTCACTGCAGCTTCATGGGGAGACAAGAAAAGGGGTAAGGGATTCACCTCGTGCCTGTGGAAAATTGGCTTTGTACTCTTCCTGTTGTTTTAACAATTTTTCTGAGCAGACAAACCCATGTCCATCCTGTGCAAACCACCTGGTAGTAATAGACCTATCTTGCCCACAGCTGTGGGTACAAGGCCTAGTACAAGGCCTTGTACCCACAGCTGTGGATCGCTCTTATAGATAGATATCAGGGCTGCCTTTTACAGATGAGTTGCTGGGATGAGCCTATGTCCTATGTTGTGTTTGGCTTTACATCTTATTTGCTTCCTCTCCTGAGTTACCAGAAGGCTTGTGCTGAGGTGGTTTCACCTGGCCCTAACCTCTGTGAGAGCATCCATGAGGTACACTTCTGACTCCTTCCTAGGTCATGCTCTATGATAGCAGCTGCCTGGGCAGGATGCCAATCCCAGGGTCAGGACTGTTGGACAAGGACCTGGCCCAGAGGTACCATTATCTTTTCCTGAGAGCTATTGTCACTTTTTTCATTGTGTTTAGTGTTTGAGGTTTTACTTGCTTTCTCCTAGTTTCTTGATTTTTAAATTGTTCCTAATACCTGTAAGAATGTTGTATTTAATGTTGTGCTTTTTCTGGCAATCACGTCTGCTAGTGGTGAGTGAAAAGAAAGTCTGATGGTTTTATGACTGCCTATAAAGCAAAGAAAGGAGTTTTGAATAGTGTCTTAAAACCAGTATAGAACTTTAATTTCCTTTTTTTTTTGGTCGGTCGTGGGGCTTGAACTCTGGGCCTGGGCACTGTCTCTGAGTTCTTCAGCTCAAGGCTAGCACTCTACCACTTGAGCCACAGCACCACTTCTGATTTTCTGGTGGTTAATTGGAGATAAGAGTCTCATGGACTTTCCTGCCCACTGGCTTTGAACCAGGATCCTCAGATCTCAGCCTCCTGAGTAGCTAGGATTACAGTTGTGAGACACTGGCACCGGCTAGAAGTTTAAATATAAAAAAAAATTTTTTTTGTGCCTGTTCTGGAGCTTGAATGCAGGGCCTTGGCTCTGTTCCTGAGCTGCTGTGTGCTCAAGGTAAGTGCTCTACCACTTGAGTCATAGCACCACTTCCGGCAATACTTTATTGGAGATAAGAGACTGATGGACTTTCCTGCCTTGGCTGGCTTTGAATTGTGATCCTTAGATCTCAGCCTCCTGAGTAGCTAGGATTATATGCATGAGCCATTGGTGTCTGACTAGAAATTTTAAAATTTGAACAAGGATTTCTCCTCCCCTCCCCCCATTTCCTACTTTGTTGCTAGGAATCAAACTAGTTGTTACACATCCTGGTAATGGTATGAGTGTGTGTATGTGTATCTTGACACTAGGACTCGAACTCAGAGCTTCACACTCTTTATTTTTATTTATTTATTTTTATTTATTTTTGTGGGTCGTGGGGCCTGAACTCTGAGCCTGGGTGCTGTCCCTCAGCTTTTCAGCTCAAGGTGAGCTCTCTACCACTTGAGCCACAGTGCCACCTCCAATTTTCTAGTGGTTCACTGGAGATAAGAGCCTCACAGACTTTTCTGCCCAGGCTGGCTTTGAACCTCGTCCCTCAGATCTCAGCCTCCTAAGCAGCTAAGATTACAGGTGTGAGCCACCAATGCCCGGCTCTTTATTATTTTTAAAGTAAATTTTTTATTATTTTTAAGTACTTTTACAAAGCAGTTTATGAATAATGCAATGTACCTTGATCAATGTCATCCCTTCCATCATTCTTCCCCAACCTTCTGAACCCTTCACTTAGTTTTCTTAATTTTGTAGGATTTGCATTGAGTCCATGCTCTTGCTTCGATTTTTTGCTTAAGGCTGGCAATCTACCACTTGAGCCATGTCTCCACTTCTGACATTTTGCTGGTTAATTAGGATTTGTGTACCCAGGCTGGCTCCAACGATGATCCTCAGAGCTCAGCCTCCTGAGTAACTAGGATTACAGGCATGAGCCACTGGTGCCTGGTGTGTGTCTGTGTGTGTGTGTGCGCGCACGCGCACTGGTCCTGGGACTTGAACTCAGGGCCTGGGGTGTGTGTGTGTGTGTGCGTGCGTGTGCGTGTGTGCACACTGGTCCTGGGACTTGAACTCAGGGTCTGGGCGCACTGTCCCCGAGCTTTTGTGCTTAAGACTAGTGCTCAACCACTTGAGCCACAGCTCTGTTTCTGCCTTCCCCCTCCCTTGTTCCCTCCCTCATTCTCATGGACTTTCACGGTTAATTGAGTTTCATGGCCTTTCCTGCTCAGGCTGGCTTTGAACTGCAATCCTCAGATTTCAGCCTCCTGAGTAGGTAGTATAACAGGTATGGCTGGCTTTTTAAAAATTGGTACTGAAGCTTGAACTCAGAGATTCAAGTTCTCACTTTACTTTTTATGCTCCTGGCTGATACCCTACCATTTGAGCCACACTTCTGGTGTGGCTTTTGTTGGTTGGAGATAGTCTCTGACTTTTCTGCCCTTGCTGTCTTTGAACCTCAGTCCTTAGATTTCAGCCTCCTGAGTAGCTAGGGTTATAGGCCTGGGGCACTGGTGTCTAACTTTGGTAGTATTGTCTTTTTGGGTATGAGAGGGGTTGAGAGTCGAATTTTGCTTCATGCCAGCTAGATACTATATTACTTGAGCCATATATCTATATCCTCCTTTTGGTGCATATAGAAAGTGGAGTACTAGCCGGGCGCTGGTGGCTCACGCCTGTAATCCTAGCTACTCAGGAGGCTGAGATCTGAGGATCGTGGTTCAAAGCCAGCCCGGGCAGGAGAGACCGTGAGACTCCTATCTTCAATAAACCACCAGAAAACCGGAAGTGGCGCTGTAGCTCAAGTGGTAGAGCACTAGCCTTGAGCTGAAGAGCTGAGGGACAGCGCCCAGGCCCAGAGTTCAAGCCCCACGGCTGACAAAAAAAAAAAAAAAAGTGGAGTACTAGAACTTGAACTCAAGGGTTTACCCGTTGGCATTTTCATTTAAGGCTGGTTCACTACCACTTGAACCATAGTCAGTCAGCTCTACTTTTTTTTGTGTGTGTGAGTCACAAGGACTTTCTTACCTGGGCTGGCTTCAAACCTTGATCCTCAGATCTCAGCCTTCTGAGTAGCTAGTATTCAGTGTTCACAATACTTTCTAGATGTGGTAGAAATTTGTACGTTCTTATTCCAAGTTTTTTGAACTTATTTTACGTGTATGAGTTCCCACTTTGTAAGTACAGCCAACATGGAGCAGTTTGATATGCAGAAAATACATAGTGACTGTCCAATTGCAACATGTTCTTTCTTCTATGCAGGTCGTGGCCGCCCCCCTACAGAGCCGTTGCCTGATGGGTGGATCATGACCTTCCATAATTCTGGAGTTCCTGTGTACCTGCACAGAGAATCTCGGGTGGTCACTTGGTCCAGACCCTACTTCTTGGGAACAGGAAGCATACGGGTAGGGAAGGCATCAGTAATGAACTTAGGCTTCTGAGTTCTAACACTGAAGCATGCAAGGCTGCCCTTGTTGCACTATAGCCATGTGGAGATTGATGTAAGACATCAGGTTTTTTAGATTCAAGGTCATCTTTGTAACCCCTCTTGCAATATTGCTATCCACAGAAACACGATCCTCCTCTGAGTAGCATCCCATGTCTACATTATAAAAAAATGAAGGACAATGAAGAACGAGAACAAAGCAGTGAGCTTACCCCCAGTGAAGAAGTATCTCCTGTCAAGCCCCTGGTTCGATCAGCAGAGTTGGAGTTCCCCCTTGAAGAAACAGATTCTGTGGGTGTGGACTCAGGGCCCCCAGATGAGAAAGATGCTCTGGGAGCCGAGGCAGCCCCTGGAGCCCTGGGACAAGTAAAAGCCAAAGTTGAAGTGTGCAAAGATGAATCTGTTGGTAAGTTTTCCCAGAAAGATTTCTTCTTTGCTTCCTAGGATCCAGCTGCATTTCATATTTACTCTGAGGTCTCACTCCTTCTGTCAGGAGCTGTAGTTCCAGTTCCTCATTGTGCCTGTGTAGGGGGGAGACAGACCTAAGCCTGGTTGCACTTCCACATGGCTGGAGAGGTCTGTTGCCTTGCTCTTTTGAGAACCTGCTTATGGTCAGCATGTGGAACTTTATAGAGCCTGCATTGTTGAAGCTGCCATGGAGATGGTGACAGCAGTGGTACCTGGTCTTTTTTGGTTGTTGCATGTTCTTCCTTTGTGCCCACGAGTATTGTTTTTCCTGATAAGCTCAGAATGAACTGTCAGTCCCTGGACCCAGCCCTAAGGAACTTCCCCTAGCCTATGAACAGTTCCCTCTGTCACCTTTTGGCTTTTTGAAACAAGGTCTCACTTTGTAACCCACGTTAGTTATGAATTTGTGATTCTCCTTCAGCCTTTTGAGTACTGGGCAATTTCCTCTTGAATCCTGCAGTTGCCTTTTGGATATGTGTTAGTGTTTCTCAGTTTTCTCTTTCCTCTCTTGTAGCTTAGTTGTGTCCCATCCTTTCAAGTCTTAGATCTTTGGTGGTGGCAGATCTATTTTCAGCCTTCCTGCTAGATCAGTATCAAAGAGGACTTTCTGTTTTTATGAGTTATGCTTGACTTTTTGTTGCATAAATATTCAATGTGAGGTGTCCTGGAAGAGCCGTGAAGGGTAAAAAGTTATTGTCTAGGAGTGTAGAGTAGTGAGGGGAGAAGTATGATAAGCACAAAGGCCCTAAGGAGGCTGGGGCCAATTACTAAGTGTATTTCTGATTGTAGAAATGTCAGCTAGAGAGGTGAACAGCTGCTGTTGGCATTCATGTGCCATTGGCAAGTGTCAGGATTTTTTTGGGGGGTGGGGTGGGAATCAAACCTAGAACCTCATACATGCTCAGCAAGTACTTTACTACTGAGCTATGCTCCCATTCCTCAGGTGCTTGTTTTATTTCAGGGAGAAGAGCCTAAAGGTGATATGGGTTTTTTTGTTGTTGTTTGATTTGGTGTTTTGAGATGAGTTCTCTCTATCCTGGGCTGTTCTCAAACTCAAGATCCTCCTGCCTCTTATACTGGGTTATAAGCATGTGTCAAGCATCAGGTATCAAGTTTCCCTCCCCCTAAACCCTCACAACATTTTTTTTTAATTCTTCTTCCAGATAAGGTAAAAGAACCAAACATTCATTCATGAAGATCATGTCAGAATAATTTAAGCTGGTAGTGAAAGGACTTAATTTTTCTATCCCTGTTCCCCCTTTACCCTTTAAAAGGGACAGGGAAAGGAAAACGCATGTGGACTGGACCTCTTTGATGAGGATGTTACTGTCTTAGACACCTGGTTGAAGAAACATGAGTCTTACGTTGCAAGTTTGATAATTTGGGTTTCTGGTGCATGTTGGACAGATCTGGAGGAATTTCGAAACTACCTGGAAAAGCGTTTTGATTTTGAGCAAGTAACTGTTAAAAAATTCAGGACTTGGGCTGAGCGGCGACAGTTCAACCGTGAGATGAAGCGGAAGCAGGCTGAATCAGAGAGGCCCATTCTGCCAGCCAACCAAAAGCTCATCACCTTATCTGTGCAGGATGCACCCACAAAGAAAGGTGAGTTGGGCTTGTAAGTGCCAACATCAGCAGGCTGATTTTTTAATTTGGTGTGCTTAGGATATGTAAGTGAGTGACTTGTACTTATTCAAAGCTTATATTTATCCTAGGAATAGGCTTGCCACATTCACAGTGGTCAGCTCCAATGAATGACTTGGTAATGTGAATGGGTCAAGTTCTCAAGTGCTAGCTTGTTGGAGCTTTTCATGCATTTTCTGAGATGGTTCTTCTTGTCACAGAGTTTGTTATTAATCCCAATGGGAAATCGGAGGTCTGTATCCTGCACGAGTACATGCAGCGTGTCCTCAAGGTCCGCCCTGTTTATAACTTCTTTGAATGTGGTAAGTTCAGTCTTCCTATTTTTGGTTGTAAGAATCACTTTTGTCTGGGCTGGGGTTGGGAACTGTTAGCTCTATTGAACTGGATAGAAGTACAAGGGAAGGGCAAAGAGAAATGTATTGCAGATAGTAGTTTGTTTTCGTGGAGATATGTCTCATCCAAGGGCAAATAGCTCAGCTTGCTCCTTAGAGTTTGTCCCCTGTCCTGTCTCCCTTCTGCTTTTCTTGTCCCTTGCTGGCTTCTGTGTGTTATCAATGGCATACTTGTGAGGAAGGCCTCCTTGCTGTGCATTGAGTCCTTTCCTGGTCTCCCCCAGGTGAATGGAAGTGTCTTGGATCTGTTCATACTCCTTCTAGCTATCTTCCATTGCAACCTTGTTACAACTTTGTGAGTGACAGTTTGTCTACCTTGAGAACCAAAGCCTGTGGTCACCCACCTACCCTTTTGGATGTTATTTATCTGGTTCATTTTATCCTGTCCTTCCAAGCTCCCAACAGTCCTGTGTTGTCTTTTGGAGACCATGTCCCTGTCCTGGGCAGGTTTTGCCTCCAGTTTCTTCTCCTCTGGCCCACTCACCCGTGATCCCCATTTCCCTCAGATTTCCCAGGTGTGCCTTTCATTGCTGACCATCCTTAGCCCTGTCTCCACACTTCAGGGAGCTTCCAGTCTTTATAGAAAAGCATAGACATTCTTTCTGCAGGGGCATCTGCCAGTGTGGGCAGACTGTGTGTGCACGCTTTTAATGTCTTGGCAAGTGTGTTTTAAAACAAGCAATTTTAATTTTAAGAGAATCCAAGTGAGCCTTTTGGTGCCTCGGTGACCATTGATGGTGTGACTTACGGATCTGGAACTGCAAGCAGCAAAAAACTTGCGAAGAATAAAGCTGGTAATGTGGCTTGCTTGGGTGTCTCAGAGACACAAGCTGCCTGCCAAGTCTGCCTTGCCTCTTTGTTAAAGAGGGGTTGAGCAGTGGCGGCAGTTTGGAGGGTATGGGTGGGACACATCCATTTTATTTATGTAATCATCTACTTTGATTTAAAGTTGCATTCTTAGCTGTGTGTGGTGATTGAAATATTAGCAGTCAGGAGGCTGAGGAAAGATTTTGTGTTTGAGACAAGGCTGGGCAATATAATGAGACTTTTGTCTCAGCCAAGGGGCTGGGGATGTAACTTAGTGGTAGAACACTGAGAAGGGCTCTGAGTTTGATCCCTAGCACTAGTAAAACAAAACAGACTTTTTGTTTCTAGCTACTTGGTGGGCTGAGATCCTGAGGTTTGTAGTTTAAGCTAGTCCTGTAAAAAAAAAAAAAAAAGTCTGTGAAATTCCATCTCAGTGGAAGAAGCTGGACATGGTGCATGTGCCTGTCACCCACATCTAAAGAACAGGCAAATGTCAATCCACACCTGGGCCAAGGGAAAATGACAGACGTATCTCAAAAATAACCAATGCAAAAAAGGGCTGGAGGTATAGCTTAGCAGTAGAGTACTGCCTAACAAGCATGAGACCCTGCCAAACAAAGAAATTATGGGCTTATTGGAAAAGACCCAAGTCAAGAGAGTAAAGTCCTGAATGAGACTTTAGAGTAGAACTTTTCTTCTGAGTAATAGGGTCAGTGTCTCCTGTCCTTGCCTTAGCTATTCCTAGATTCAAGTGTACTCAGCCTGCTGTGCTGCTGTGCTATGTATACAGTGGTGGCAGGTATGTGTGTGTATATGTGTGGTTTTATTTTTGTTTTTTTTGGTGATGTTCTTGGGGCTTGAACTCAGGACCTGGGTGCTGTCCCTGGACTTTTATTTATTTATTATTTATTTATTTATTGTGTCCGGTTGTGGGGCCTGAACTCTGGGCCTGGGCGCTGTCCCTCAGCTCTTCAGCTCAAGGCTAGTGCTCTACCATTTGAGCCACAGCGCCACTTCCGGCTTTTTCTTTTTGCTTATGTGGTGCTGAGGAATCGAACCCCCAGGGCCTCAGGCATGCAAGGCAAGTGCTCTACCACTGAGCCACCTTCCCAGCCCATATCCCTGGACCTTTATGCCCAGAGCTAGTGCTCTACCACTTGACCCACAGTTCCACTTTAGGCTTTTTGGTGATTAGAGATAAGAGTCTTACTGTCTTTTATCCCAGGTTGGATTTGTTCCACGATCCTTAGATCTCAGCCTCCTGAGTAGTCAGGATTCAGGTGTGGGCTGCTAGCGCCCAGCAAGGTTTATTTTTAAACTGATCAAAATGTGAACATGCTAGAATAGAGAAGAGGTGGATTGATATGCTGTCACCATCTCAAGTGTTTTTGACATTCATGAGGATAATTGCTGAGTTCTTCCAACTAAATTAGGACATAACTCATTGCATACAAGAGCACTTATCTCTAAGGAAGTTGGTGTTTTGTAGTTTAGACTCACTGTGCTTTTGGACAATGTCCTTGCAGTTTTCATGTGTAGCTGTAAGGTAGTTGGCATTCTTTCACCAAAGCCTTCTATCTCAGCATCAGCATTAGTTAGGCTCTTCTGAGGAGTGGAATACTTTGCGGAGTGGTATTGGGTATATCCCTGGTCCATGCACTGTCAGGTCTGTTAGAGATTTTCCCCATTGACCTGTTGCTTCCCAGAGTAGGTCTGCTCTATGCAGAGCAAAAATCATGTCAGTTTTCTTACAGTTTCATTGGGTCTCCAGAGCAGTGAGAACATGGTCTTGGCAATCAGTATCCCTCTGTGCTACTTGCTTTTAATGGCAAATACTGAGGACAGTGGGAAGCCTTTCTGCATTGTGCTTACTGTCTGTCCTTTTGCATGGTTGTCCTGAGCTTGCACACTCCACTCTAGTTACCAGGAAAGCTTGCTATTTTATAAATATTTACTTACTTATTTACTTATTTTTGAGGTGCTGGGTTTTGAACCCAGAGTCTCTTGTATGCTAGGCAAGTGCTCTACGGCTGAGCTACACCCCAGCCCTGCCATCTATTTAAGAGAGATTGTGCCTGAGTTTTTCAATTTAATAATTTGGGTGTTAGGTTTCAAACAGATAATCTGCAGAATAGGACTTGGCGGGGGGGGGGGTGGAAATGTCCTGGGGCTGGGTTGTTCTGGGTCATTGACTTCTGCCCATGTTCTGACTTCCTCTGTCCAGACTTCAACCAGCTACTCTCTAAACATCAGCTCTAGAAAGTCTTTTTTTATTTGTTATTTTATTGGGATAGCTTGCTATCTCTGCTGGGTCAGACTGAGCCAGCCCTAGATGTGTGTGTACTCTTTCCTCACAGCAGTGCCTAGCATCTACTTGAATATATCCTCATACTATGTCTTGCACACACTTGCCATAACATCTCACATCTGGCCACCTCTCCGTGCTCACATAGTCATGGCCTGTATGTCCTAGTCTGAATGCCTATTCTCAGGCTTCTCTGTGGGGTCTAGATTGTGCCAAGCTATTTTTTTTCACACCAACATGATTGCTAAAAAATACAGATTTGAGCTCCTCCCTCATTAGCTACTAGGATTTCACATATGTAAGTTCAATATGGCCTGTGAAATTTCCTGTGACTTGTCTTATGGTTCCTCTTTCTCATGATGTGATTTTTCTTTTGTCCTCTTCTGATTGTGCCTGGAAAGTGCTGCCACTGCCCCTGGGCCATTGCCCACTCCTTTGAGCTGTGGGTATAAGAGCAACATGCAGCTCATTCTGCAGCACATCTGTCTTCCTATTCAGCGCAAGCCCCGGGAAGAAGGCTTCACTTGAGCCCTCACTTTAGGCTTTTTCTCTTTTGTAGCTCGAGCCACGCTGGAAATCCTCATACCTGACTTTGTTAAACAGACCTCTGAGGAGAAGCCCAAAGACAGTGAAGAACTGGAGGTGAGTGTTGTGGTCTTAACCTGTTGGGAGCTGCAACAGATGCAAGTGTTCACCATATTGGTCCAATCCAGAGCTGTCTACAAGTTGTGCCTATGCCCTCCATGCTATACAAAGGATTGAATTATTCTTGAGTGATAGGGCCTCCGGGTAGTTCATAAAAGAGGAAACTTGATTGTCTTTATGCAAACGGAAAAATATGTCCTTGGAGACTTTTGTTAGGCAATATTTAGTGAGTACTGTAAATATAGGTCACCGTTTATCTTTAAGACTTAGGTTCTTTATGTTAAGTAGTATTTAAAACATTTTCAAATGGATTTTTTTTTTTTTCGGTCATGGGGCTTGAAATCTGGGCTTGTGAGCTATCCCTCAGCATTTCATCTCAAGGTTAGCACTCTACCACTTGAGACACAGCACCACTTCCAGTTTTCTGGTGGTTAATTGGAGATAAGTGTCTCTTGGACTTTCCTGGCCCCGGCTGACTTTGAACTGTGATCCTCAAATTTCCTAGAATTATAGGTGTGAGCCATTGGTACCTTGACTTCAAGTGGATTTTTTTTAATGGCAGCTTTATGGAGTTAATTTAAATATAATAACACTTGATCTTTCCCTCCCCCCACTTCCTGTGTCAGTCAGTCCTGGGTGAACTCAGGGCCTGGGCACTGTCCTTGAATTTTTTCACTCAAGGCTAAAGTGTCTGTAATCGCTTAAGCCACAGCACCACTTGCAGCACTTTTTTTTTTTTTGTCCTGGGGCTAGAACTCAGGGCCACTGTTCCAGAGCCCCGGCTGGCTTTG
Source organism: Dipodomys ordii (assembly GCF_000151885.1). Classification (NCBI taxonomy): domain Eukaryota; kingdom Metazoa; phylum Chordata; class Mammalia; order Rodentia; family Heteromyidae; genus Dipodomys; species Dipodomys ordii. The sequence goes on along the minus strand of NW_012267357.1, from coordinate 628,070 downwards.
AACCATGATCCTCATATCTTAGCCTCCTGAGTTGCTAGGATTACAGGTATAAGCCACCAGCCAGCCTTTTTTTTTTTTAGTGGTTAATTGGAGATTATAGTATCATGGATTTTCCTACCTTGGCTAGTTTGTTTTGTTTTGTTTTGTTTTGGTCAGTTGTGGGGTACCTGGGCACTGTCCCTCTTCAGCTCAAGGCAAGCGCTCTACCACATGACCCACAGTGCCACTTCTGGTTTTCTAGTGGTTTATTGGAGATAAGAATCTTACAGACTTTCCTGCCTGGGCTGGCTTTAAACTGAGATCCTCAGTCTCCTGAATTGCTAGGTTTACCGGCATGAGCCACAAGTTCCAGGCAACACTTGTTTTTTTAAGCCATGCAAGTGTGTGGGTTTAGTATAATCAGTTTTGTGTATCCATTGCAACCATGTAATTTTAGAATATTTTCATCACTGCAGTAGGAAACTTAAAATCATTTGCAGTTCTCACAACTACCAGCCCCTGACCAGCTAATCTGCTTTTTGATTTTATATTTGCCAGTTCTGAGTGAGTGAGTGAGTGAGTGAGTGAGTGAGTGAGTGTGTGTGTGTGTGTGTGTGTGTGTGTGTGTGTGTGTGTGTGTACATGCTGGTACTGGGGCTTGATTTAAGAACATCACACTCTTACTTGGCTTTTTACTCACAACTGACACTACCACTGATCTGTGCTTCCAGCCCAGCTTTTTGCCAGTTAATTGGAGATGGAATGTTGTAGACTTTTCTTCTTGGGTTGGCTTTGAACTCACATCTCAGCTTCCTAAGTATTTAAGTTCACTGACACTTGACTTAGCTGTGGGGTTTTTATCAGGCTGAGGGAATTTTCCTTCTATTCTGATTTTTTTTTGAGAATTATCAGAAGTGGTTGTTTGATTTTTAAAATGCTTTATCTGCTTATATTGAAATTATAAACATGGGATTGAGGACTTAGCATGTCCAGGGCCCTGGTTTTGATTCCTAGCACTAGGGAATGGGAGCCCAGGCACTGTCCCTGAGCTTCTTTTTGCTCAAGGTTAGTGTTCTACCACTTGGGCCAGAGCCACTCTGGCTTTTTTCTTTCTTTCTTTTTTGGTGGTTTATTAGAGATAGTCTCACAGACTTCCTGGCCTGGGATGGCTTTGAACTGTGACCCTCAGATCTCAGCCTCCTGAGTAGCTAGCCTTATAAGGCGTGAGCCACCAGCATCCAGCCCGATTTAAAAAAAAATTTTTTTTGTTGATATTACCCTATTTTGTAACTGTATTAGTTTGCTGGGACTGTTGTTATAAAGTATCAAAAGCTTCAATGTCTTTTGATACTTTAAAAATGTTTCTTATTAAAAAAATCCTTTTGGGGGCTGGGAAGGTGGCTCAGTGGTAGAGCGCTTGCCTTGCATGCCTGAGGCCCTGGGTTCCATTCCCCAGCACCACATAAGCAAAAAGAAAAAAGCTGGATGTGGTGCTATGGCTCAAGTGGTAGAGCAGTAGCCTTGAGCTGAAGAGCTGAGGGACAGCGCCCAGGCCCAGAGTTCAGGCCCCACAACTGGACCTCCCCCCAAAAAAAAAATCCTTTTGAAGCTAAGGCACCAGTGGCCCATGCCTATAATCCTAGCTATTCAGGAGGCTGGTATCTGAGAATCACGGTTCAAAGTCAGCCCTGTCAGGAAAGTCTGTGAAACTCTTATCTCCAATAAACCACTCAGAAAACTGGAAGTGACACTATAGCTTAAGTGGAAGAGCACTAGCCTTGAGCTGAAAGCTGAGTGACAGCGCCCAGACCCAGAGTTCAAGCCCCATGACTGACAAAAAAAAAAAAAGGTTTCTCAGTTCTAAGACTAGTGACTAATGACTTCTAGAAACTCTAATGGAAGGCCTCTTAACAAAAAAAGAGGTACTGATGGCTCATGCATGTAATCCTAGCTACTCAGGAGGCTGAAATTCAAGGTTTGTGGTTCAAAGCCAGCCTGGGCAGGAAAGTCCATGAGATTCTTATCTATAAGTAACCACCAAAAAGCCAGAAGTAGGGCTGTGGCTTAAGTGGTGGAGCACTAGCCTTGAGCAAAAGAGCTCAGGGACTGAATTTAAACCCCAGGACTGGCATACACATGCACATACATGCACAGATGTGCACACACACACAAAAACACACACTTCTTCAAACCATAATGTCTTTCAGCCTTTGCACAGGGGCTCTATATTTCTTGGGGTTCACTTGTGGTCCTCTAGTAGTTGGCAATTCTGTCTTAGTCTTTCCTTCCTGCCTGTACATACAGTGGCTAGGTCTCCCAAGGTCTCACAGCGGACAGTGCTTAGGACTTTTTCAGGTCTTGCCTGGTCACGTCTGACCACTTAGATTTTGGAATATTTCTAAGTCTTCATTGGACATCTCATTTTGCAGCTTTTCCTTTTAAGGTTTTGGCCTGTCTTTTTTTTTCCCCTATCTGATGTTACAGTGTCAAGCAACTGCACTATTTTTGCCATGGATTACTTTTGATAAATGTCTTAGGATACTGAGTTTTAAAAATAAGTATTTATGCATGCCAGTATTTGGTCTTGAACTCAAGGCCTGAGAGCTGTCTTTTAGCTTTTTCTTTTTTTGGTTCCAGTCCTAGATCTTAAACTCAGGGCTCTTGGCACTGTCTCTGAGCTCTTTCTGCTCAAAGCTTGCACTCTTATCACTTTAGCCCGAGCTCCACTTCAGCTTTTTGCATGGTTAACTGGAGATAATAGTCAACTTTTTCAGAACCCTGGAAATTAAGCAAAGGCTTTCAACAATCTTAAGTGTTTATATAAACTATTAAACAAAAGCAAAAATATACAGGTCATTCTAATAATTCTAGCTATTCAGGAGGCTGAGATATGAGGATGGATGTTCAAAACCAGTTCCAGCAGAAGTCCATAAGAATTTTATCTCCAATTAACCACCAAAACAACAGCAACAAAAATGTGAAAAGGTAGACCTAGCTACTTGGGAGACTGAGATATAAAGCCAGCCCAGGAAGGAACTCTAGGCCTTTATGCTTCCTAGTAAGTAAGCATTTTACTTCTTGAGCCATACTCCCAGCTCCTCAATTGGCTTGTTTTACAATTGAACAATTGAATGGCATTAAGATAAATAAATAGTAACTTATAGATAGTGATGAGGGAGGGGGAAACTGTGGGGGAAGGTAAAGTAAGGGTTGACTTTGTCCAAAAATAAAAAGAAGTACACTCATTACCTGACTTATTAAATGGTAATCCCTCTGCATAACATGTAAATAATAACAATAAAATTATTTTTAAATAGATAAATATTCTAATTGGCTGGGCAGAAGAGATTGGTTTTATAGGTAGATTGAAGTAAACTAAAAGCAGTCTGTTCATTTCAAAGTTACTTTAAGATAGGCACAAAAATATAAAATAACTGATCAGTTAATATTGTTACTTTTTGTAAGTATTAAAAAATGTAAGTACTGGGGCTGGGAAGGTGGCTCAGTGGTAGAGCGCATGCCTTGCATGCCAGAGGCCCTGGGTTTGATTCCTCAGCACCACATAAGCAAAAAGAAAAAGCCGGAAGTGGCGCTGTGGTTCAAGTGGTAGAGTGCTAGCCTTGAGCTGAAGAGCTGAGGGACAGCGCCCAGGCCCAGAGTTCGGGCCCCATGACCGGACCCAAAAAAACAAACAATGTAAGCACTGCAGGTAGTTGAAACTAGTCTGATGACATTTTGGCTCTCCCTCTTCTGATTTCTTTAGTTAGAGAACTATTTAGTTTTGGTGTACTAACATAGAACTTTATCATGGTGACCACCATTAGATTTTAGTCTGGATTGTTGGGTCCTGGTATCCAAGCTGGTATAAAATGGCAACCTAGTGTAACTTATTTAACACTCCTACAGTATTAACTTTTCTCCAGGAAAAGTTGCATTTCACCATAATTTCTGAGTGACACAACAGAAGTGAGCCACAAAGGTGGCTATCAAGGAGACTTCCCAGGAAGTCTGTTTGCTAGAATCCCCAATAGAAAATTAGCATCAGGTTCCCACAATGTCAAGAGCTCAGTCCCACACAGTTGCCTTCACTTCATATGTTATCTGAATATAGTAGCGCCTATCTACTCAAGTTTCTGCCTAACTACAAATTAAGAGATGTCCACAACTGCCTTTATTAACCTGTTAGAATTTATAGAATTCTGAGACTTTTTTTCTTTTTTTGTTTTTTTTTAAGAAGACATTTTTCTCTGCTAATTATTAGTTGATAGCCAAAGGAACAGCCAGACAAAAAGGTACATAGGGTGTGATTTGGAAGCATTTCTAGTACAGGAAACTCTGTTCCTCTGTGGTTAGGATGCAGTGCCCTTTTCAGCATATGAATATGCTCCTCAACCAGGGCATTGTTCCCTGAGTCTCCCAGAGATTTTATAATTCAGTCTCCAGCAATCCTCCCTTATTCCTAATCACAGATTCCATCTTTTTGAGGACTAGCCCCTATCTGGAAACTACCTAGAGATCCCTAATCTTAGCTATCTCAATAGCATAAAGTAAAATGTGGGAATTGGGCCTCTCTTTATCTCACTTTTTTCCTTGCCCCATCCCATCTACTGACCTGTATTCCTAGCCCGTACGGTGGGTGTGGGTGTCTGTGTGTGGATGTGGGGGGGTGCGCGCGCGTGCTGCATATGTGTGTGTTTAAGCCTGAACCAGGGCTTAAATTTAGGACCTTTCACTCTTGCTTGTTCACTGCTTGTGATCTAACATTTGAGCCATGCCTCTAGTTTAGCATTTTGTTGGTTAATTGGAGATGAAGTCTCAAAAGACTTTGGGTTGGCTTTATACTGTAATCTTTTAGCCTCCTGAGTAGCTAGGATTATAGATTTGAGCTAGTAGGCCTGACTTCCTGTGGGCTTCTTTTGAATAGCAAGGGACCCTTAGAATTACTCTAGAAATCTTCTGGGGTTTAGGAACTCTGTGTTGGGTACTAGAGACAATACTGATCTTTTGTTGTTGCTGTTGGTCGTGGGTCTTGAACTCTGGGCCTGGGCGCTATCCCTCAGCTTTTCAGCTCAAAGCTAGCGCTCTACCACTTGAGCCACAGCATCACTTCCTGCTTTTTCTGCTTATGTGGTGCTGAGGAATTGAACCTAGGGCCTCATGCATGCAAGGCAAGCACTCTACCACTGAGCCACCTTCCCAACACTATCCTACTCTTCAGTGTAGGAGTACCTCCATATGTGTGCCAGATGCTCTGGAGACTTTTTTTTTTATTGTTTTACTTAATTGTATATATGTATTCTATTTACAACTTGTCAAAGGAGAAAGTAGTTTTTCCTTCAGTGAGGTGGGCATCAAGCAGCACATGCCTGATTACTAAGGGCAGATGTCCTGTTTCTGTAATGGCAGTTCTGTCTTGTTCCTGAGGCCTTCCAGGTTAGAATGGTTCAGAGGTCATCCTGAGACGCAGGGACAACATTCTTTTTTTTTTTTTTGTCAGTCGTGGGGCTTGAACTCTGGGCCTGAGCACTGTCCCTCAGCTCTTCAGCTCAAGGCTAGCGCTCTACCACTTGAGCTATAGCACCACTTCCAGTTTTCTGGTGATTTATTGGAGATAAGAATTTCATGGATTTTCCTGCCCGGGCTGGCTTTGAACTGTGGTCCTCAGATCTCAGCCTCCTGAGTAGCTAGGATTATAGGCGTGAGCCACTGGCGCCTGTTTTTTCATTAGTTATGATGGAGAGAGTATCTGGGCTTTGGGAGCCTTCAGGTGATGCCTGTGCATTATAGTGACGGTAGAGTCCACTAGAGGCCCTGAGTCCCCTGTGCCACCAAAGGAAAGGAAAGATTCGGCACAATGTGTTGAGTAACATGATTGAAATGGCAAAAATAAAAAAATAGAACTGCTCCTGTTTTTTTAAAATATTGTACTGGGCTTTGAACTCAGGGCCTTACACCTGTTACGCAGATACTCTACCACTTGAATCACTCTGTCAGCCCTACTATTTCCTCTTCACAAAACTTACTGTTATCCCTTTGAAGTATTTTGTTGCTTTGTAAGTAGCTGACATTTGGTTGGTTCATGACCATTTGAGAATTTTAGCATTAGTGACTAAATGTTTTTCAGATTTTCAACTTTTTCTTTGCTTTTTTGAGACAGTGTCTTGCTATATAGCCCAAGCTGGTCTCAAACTCATGATCTACTTGCCTCAGCCTCCCAAGAGCACTACCATGTCTGGCATGTTTTCTCACATTCTAGAATTTTTGTATCCATTTCTTAAAAATATGTAAGGTTGGGCTGGGAAGGTGGCTCAGTGGTAGAGTGCTTGCCTTGCATGCATGAGGCCCTGAGTTCGATTCCTCAGCACTACATATGCAAAAAGAAAAAAAGCCGGAAGTGGTGCTGTGGCTCAAGTGGTAGAGCACGAACTAGCCTTGAGCTGAAGAGCTACGGGATAGTGCCCAGACCTAGAGTTCAGGCCTCACGACCGGACCCCCCCCCCGCAAAAAAAATACAAAAAAAAATATGTAAGGTTTTCTTTTTTGAAATTTTTTTTATTGTGAAAATACTGTACAGAGGGGTTACAATTACATGGGCAAGGTAATGAGTATATTTCTTATTTGCCGCCTCCTTTGTTTCCCCTTCCCATCTCGCCCCCCCCCCCCCCCCCCGCCAAAGTTGTAAAGTTCGTTTTTTGACATAATGTTGTGTTATGTAAGGTTTTCTTTGTGTATGTCTGTTGTCTTTCTCTGATGTTGATATCATGAACTGAACTGGCATTATTCATTCTCATGAACTGAACTGAGAAATGTTCTCTTTAAGTTTTTGAGTAGAATTAGATATTTCCTCTTTAAATATTTAGGCCTTCTGAGCCTAAAGTATTTTTGTTTTTTCTCCAGTGTTGAGATTTGAACCTAGAGCATTATGCTTGCTCAGCATCTTTCCTTAATTCAGCTATACCACTTGAGCCATGACTTCTAGTCCTGCTTTTTTGGGGGGTGTGGGGGCAGAGGGGAGTCTAGTGGACCTTTTATCATGGTTGACCTCAATTCACCATGTTCCAAATTTTATGTCTGCTGAGTAGCTAGCATTACAGTACTTGTTAAACAGGTAATCTTACCACTTGAATCACTGTGTCAGCCCTACTATTTCCTTTTCACTGGGCCTGGTTCCTGAAGTTGTCTTGATTGGAAAGTTTATAACTGCAGCCTTGGTTTCTTGGATAGATTTGGGGCTAATTAGTCTATTCTGAAGGTTTGTGCTTTCCAGGGTCCTAGTCCTTGTTATCCAGACTGAAGGTCATCTCTTTAGTTGACTGGTTTTCAAGGCACCAGTCACTTGAGTTTCTCCTAAGTGCAACAGTGATCATTTGCAGTTTACTTTTGCTGTATTTCTGTATTTCTGAGCTAGAATCTCCATGTGTCTTTAGCAGATTAATCCTTAGCAACATGTATGACCTGCTGCAGCGTGTTGTGGGTCTTTACCAGAGGTTTCATGTTTTCATGATTTTTGAGTGCTTTTTTACTGTGTGTGCCTGCAGGTCTGTGCCAAGGAACTTGAGGCCTGAGGGTAAGCAGGTTGTCTGATGCTTGAATCACAGTTCAAGTGCCAGCTGTTAGTTAGAGTAGGTCATAACTAGGCAAGGGTGCCACACATGGTTGCCAGCCCTTTTGGTTGATTCTAGAGGCGTGTTTTTTCCCACAGTGATGTGAGCACTTGAGGTGAGGCATCCTTGACAGTTGGAGTTTCTGCTGGTGAGTTTTGGCTGGCCTCTTCCTCCTTTCACAGTATCATGCAATGGAGCAAGGCAAGGGCAGAGGAACCAATTTCATTTTGGTTAGGTCTTGCACAATGAGGTGTTGAATTTAAGGCATTTGATTTTAGGCTTCTTCATTTCCTCAGGTTTCCAGACATTTCTCTAAGCCTGTGCTCCAGGCTTGTGCAGACCTTTTCACAGCAGGCTGGTAGAAGTTCTAAGAGGGCTGTTGGCTCTTGGTGTGTCTCTCTGCCTAGTGCGCCCTGGTGTCTCATGTCTGTTTCAAGCTCTTCATTCATGCTTGCTTGTCAATGGGGAAAACTTAACCTTTACTCAAAATCTTAGGGGGATTCTGATCTGGCTTGTGTGTGTCTCCCAAAAGTACCTCAGAATGTGGCCTTCTTTTGGAAACAAGGCACTTTCAGATACAATTAGTTGATATGAAGTCATACTGCCACTGGGTGATTGTGCCTGGTACACTTAACATGAAGAAGGGAAGGAGACGGGAGAGAATGCCATGGGAAGACTAGACTGGTGTTTCCATAAACCATGGAGCCTGTGTTACCAGAAGATTTGTCTTCCTTTAAAGCTTCCAGAGGATTGTGATCTTTCTAACTATGTTGACTTTTTGACTTGTGGCTTTCAGAATTGTGAGGGAATACATTTCTGGTGTTTAAAGCCACTGTGGTGCAGTCATGGGGTGCTTTGGTGATTTAGTTATATGAATACTGTAGATTATAGCTACACAAGCTAATTGTGATGCCACTCGGATCAATTTTGTGTTTGTGACCCACCACTGACAGGTATACCTTATCAGTGCATGACTGCTTTGTTACTGCAGCCCCTTCACAGTTGGTCTATGCTTCATCATGGTCTGGACAATGTCTACTATCTACTTTACTATCTACATTTATCTACTGTGGGTCCAGCCAAAGATCAAAGCAGGGGATTGCACTGTCAGGTCCTTTTTATTCAAAGCTACCCTTGGTCTGACATACCTTGAGGCTACCTCTCTTAGCTCTAGCTTCCTGTACTTGCTATGCAGAATTTCCTCCTTTTCCCCTTGAGTGGATATCTTGGCTCCTTGTTAGCCCTTCTTACCCTACCTGTTCTTGGTCCTAAGTGATAATTGTTCAGTCAGCACAATGACATTGTTGGAAACGAGTCATCCAGGCCCTTTCTGGATTCCCCTGATCTATGAGCATTCAGCCCCTTGAGAGCTCAGCCTTTTTAAAGTGCTTGGGCTTATCTTTCCTATAGTATCAATTATGAAGTTACAGGTTCTCTCTGAAGGTGATATATTGTTGAATTTCTGATTGAATTAGATTGAAAAGAAGTGTCCCAGGCTGCTCAGCTGTTCCTAGGGTCATGGTGGGTGGTGGAAAAAGCAACTGGCCAGTGAGGCATAGAGTATCTTCCACACTTGGTGGCTTTTTAGCAGGGATGTGGGGGGGGACATGACTTGCTCAGATGAGGTAATAAAGAGATCTGGAGGGGAAGTAAATTGTAGGGGATCAGTTCTGAAAGGCCTTGGTCTTAGGCCGGATTTATGAGCATTTGCTTTGTGTTGCAGTATTTTAACCACATCAGTATCGAGGACTCAAGAGTCTATGAGCTGACCAGCAAGGCTGGGCTGTTGTCTCCATATCAGATTCTCCACGAGTGCCTTAAACGGTAGGGTACCTCCTTTCCTTGTCCGGTCACAGGAGCTCCTCTTGGGTATCTCACAACTTTGTTGACAGTTTGCCCCACTGGTGAAGGTATTGTCAGTTTCCCTTGGGTATACAGGATCCCCTCAGCTTGAGCTGTTAGTTAAGAGCTCCCTGGATTAAAATGGATATATAATTTCTCATAAGCAATTTGGGGAGAAGTAAGTTGGTCTTTTCCTCTGAGAGCTTTTAATGGATTTTCCCAAAGCAGCCTTCTGAAGGAGCTACCATATACATCATCTCAGATGATACTACTTTATTGTCTTTGTTTTCTCTTTTAAAGAAACCATGGAATGGGTGACACATCTATCAAGTTTGAAGTAGTTCCTGGGAAAAATCAGAAGAGTGAATATGTCATGGCATGCGGCAAACACACAGTGCGCGGATGGTGTAAGGACTAGTTCTCTTCCCCTGCCTTCCTCTCAGACTAGTGCTTTCAGAGGATAGTTAAGCTTTCTGGCCACCTGTGGCTTAGTTCTCTACCATTACTGTGGCCTTAGTCCAAGCCCCAGCAGGCAGAGGTTCCTTCTGGTGTGTCAGCTGTCCTTTCCATTTACATTCTGTTTTTTAGACATCTGTGCTCTGCCTACTTCTGTATCTGAATCAACCACATTTTGAACATTAAAGCCAGAGTCCCAGCTCCTAGAGAGGCCAGGGTAGGAGAGTTACTTGGGGATACAAATTCAAGACCAGCCTAGACAACGTAGTCTCAAAAAAATCTGAATTGCTGGGTACTGATGTCTTATGCCTGTAATCCTAACTACTCCAGGCTGAGATCTGAGGATTGAGGTTTAAAGCCAGCTTGGGCAGGAAAGTCTTGAGACTTTTTGCTTCAATTAACCACTTAAAACTAGAAGTAGAGGGCTGAGAATATGGCTCAGTGGTAGAGCGCTTGTCTTGCATGCATGAGGCCCTGGGTTTGATTCCTCAGCACCACATAAGCAGAAAAAAAAAAGCCGAAGTGGTGCTGTGGTTCAAATGGGTAGCATGCTAGCCTTGAGCTGAAAAGCTGAGGGACAGCGCCCAGGCCCAGAGTTCAGGCCCCACGACTGGACCTCCCCCACAAAAAAAAAAAAAAAAACACTAGAAGTAGAGCTGTGGCTCAAGTGGTGAGTGTTAACCTTGAGCTGAAAAGCTCAGGGACAATGCCCAGGACCTGAGTTCAAGCCCCAGAACCAGCATATACACACACAAAAGTCTGAATTTATAAACAAGAACTTCAAATAACTATTGTAACTAAAAACCAATTTTTCCCTCTCCTTAATTAGTATATATTAAATGTACAAGGAGGTTTTATTGTGACATTCTTACACATATATACCAATGTATTCCTATCATCCTTACCCCTTCTATCACTTTCTCTCAGATTACCTCCTTAAAACAATTTCAACAGGTTTCTTTTATTTTTCCTTTAAAGGTCTAGTCATTTATTTATTACTCTTTTTATTTTATTTTTTTGGTGGGGTCCGATCGTGGGGCCTGAACTCTGGGCCTGGGCGCTGTCCCTCAGCTCTTCAGCTCAAGGCTAGTGCTCTACCATTTGAGCCACAGCGCCACTTCCGGGTTTTTTCTTTTTGCTTATGTGGCGCTGAGGAATCAAACTCAGGGCCTCATGCATGCAAGGCAAGCGCTTTACCACTGAGCCACCTTCCCAGCCCCTTATTTATTACTCTTAAAGACTTATTTTTGACTGGACTCACACTAACAAGTAGAAGCTGTCGGAGAGGACAACCTTCATCTCTTGGCAATCTGTTCATTGTTGTTTTCATACATGCAAATAAACGACTTCAAATATATTCATCCTTATTCTCTCACTTTGCTAGTCATTCTCTCTGGCATCCTCTATCTGAGTGTGTCTTACTTTCCTGTCATTCATTTTTTTGTGTTTTTCAGTATATATTAGTTGCACCAGAGGATTTCACTATGGTATTTCAGAGATGATCGTTTTTCTCTGACTTCTCTGCCCTTAATGATCAATCAACTTATTTAGTGAGCTTCCTAATGATGTCTTTATATCCCCACAGTATTTTGAGTTTATCACCTCTTTCTATTACTGTTTCCTTTTCCCCTCCTCTCCCTACATAACAATCCAGTTTTGTATAAACTAGCAGAACCATGTTTAAAACCAGCTTTGGCTGTCTGTCTACAGGCTGTTTCTGCATCCCACAAATTGTAGTCCCCAGTAACATAGGTTCCTGAACATGAGCCACTCAGCTAAGCTGCTGAGCAGTATGACCAGCCTGGGCCCTGCCTTCCTTGGCCTGGAAAACTCCTGCTTAGAAAGTCCTGCAGCTGGTGTTTCTACCCTAGGGTACCTGCCCTTACTGAGTTTTATGCTTTAGGAGGTGGAGGGGCTGCTGGTCTGCTAGGAAGTATGGGAGATGGTTGGTGGAGAGAGGCCTCTTAGCTGGTAGTCTTGGGTACATACCCTCACTTGGAGCCTCTGAAGTACAGTCTGGCTATATCCTGGCCTCAGGGCTGTGAGTCTTAGGTGCTCAGCACAGGGGTGAGGCACTGCCCACCCTCCTGTGGAATGCCCTTACTGGCATTTGGGGTGCTAAGGGAGGGCAGGTGGCAGTTACTTTCCTGTCTGGATGTGTGACTCCCTCTCTCCACCTTTGTTCTTTCTCTTTACAGGTAAGAATAAAAGAGTTGGGAAACAATTAGCCTCTCAGAAAATCCTTCAGCTGCTGCACCCACATGTCAAGAACTGGGGGTCTTTACTGCGCATGTATGGTCGTGAGAGCAGCAAAATGGTCAAACAGGTAACCAAACTCTCACCGTGGAGCTCCTATCTGGGATATTCTATCAGGGTTGGTATTTAGCCACATTGCTCTTGATCTTGGCTACCTCTGCTTTGTGACACCTATGGTCATGCAGTGTGGGAGTATTCTAAACTACATCCTCTTGAAACTGCTATGAGTGGTCAGTGAAGTGTGGGAGCAGAGGGGTTTTTGTGTGAGGAAGGATCTCTGTAAGAGCAGGAAGGAGATTGCATTGTGCACACTGATGTGGAGTTATGTGAAAATTCAGCAGACAGGCCCTTGGCCCCTGGCCCCTTCCAGGGCTATATGCCCTATGTTTAATAAAAGATTCTCAGTGGCCTTCCATGGTAGCATACTAGGGGTAGAAGAGTGGAGGCTATAAATAGGATGACCCTGAAGATTGTGCTGGGGACTTTTGAGCCACCCTGCCTTGAGCTGAGCCACTGGTCAGGAATGACCCCTTCAGGCCCCCTGGGGCTTGACTTTCGTCAGGAGAGGAGCTCTAAACAACACACGCTCCCACCCTCACACTCACTGTCCGCGTCCACAGCGGATGGAACCTAGGGCTTAATTCATGCTACACTTGTGTTCTTTCTCCCACTGAGCCCAAGCTATGGCCCAGGATAAAACATTTTTGGTAAATGAGTGTAAGACTTCTTTGTCTTTCTGTGCATAATCCTGGATTGTGATTAAGGGAGAAAGAACATTGCTTTGGGTTTGGGTGGAAACATCCCTCAGCTAGAGGGTCAGTGGTCTTGGCCTTGTACAGCCCATGCAGGAGTAGCTCTGACAACTCAAGACACAGTGGACACCCACCCCTTCTGAAGAGAATAAGGGGAAAAGAATAGCTGATTCTTTTTTGCACATTGTGAGATGTGCAGATTGCTGATTGGTTGGGCTCTGTCTGGCAGTGCTCTGTTATAGCTGTAGTTACATTCTTGTCCTTATCCTGAAGGCTTCTGGTGTGGTGAGGCCTGGCTGTCCTGTCAATACAGGAGAAAATGTGGAACTCCCCACAGAGGAGGAGATAGGTGAGGCAGCATAGCCAGAGTGTCTTGAACTGCCATCACACTCTTGAGGCTGTTAACAGGGCAAGTGCTGTCATGGGCAGGGTATCTATGCAGTCCTGTGCCTCCCAGACCCCGATGTTCCTGTCTTATGTAATCATGGACATAATTTACTACTGGGAAGTCTTGAGCGCAGGCTTTATGTCCCCAGGAAACCTCAGACAAGAGTGTAATTGAACTACAGCAATATGCCAAGAAGAATAGACCCAACCTCCACATCTTGAGCAAACTGCAGGAGGAGATGAAGAGGCTGGCTGCAGAACGAGTGAGTACTTCTAGTTGCACCTGCCAACCCCATGTCCTCTCACTGCATGAAGGGCTGCATGTCAGCATTCTTCTAGCAGTGTGGAAGGACAGTAGACCCTAGGAACCCACCCCTGACACTCTGGAAATACTTGTACCTACTTTCCAGGTGAGATTGGACCTTAATTTTAGTCCAGTTAGAGCTGGCAGGACATCCTGCTGCTGAATGAAAAGATCTGCTCTGGGATGATTCTGTTCCAATTTGGAGTTAGGTACTTGAGGGCAAGGATAGAGTACCAGGCACATGCCCCAGAAAACTCCAAAAGGTTACATAACAATTAAGTCTAAGTGGAGCTTGGTGTTGGTGAAGCTTCCAAAAGTTGCGATGGGTACTCTACTCCAAGGGCACCCTGTTTAGAAGGCTGTCCCTGTCCCTAGGGCTCTGTTCTCTTGATCATTCACAGCTTCTCCTGGGCATTGTGGGCTAGGTCTGTCATAGAGTCTAAGGAGTAGGTGTCTGCTGCCAGGTGACCTTTCAGTGGTGTGCTCCTGTCCTCAGGCGGGGTAGTCCTTTTCTGACAAATGTTAGCAGGATTGGCCAGCCTGCCCTTGGATGGGAGATGGGCTGTGGCACCCTGGAGGAAATAAAATGTCGGATAGTGATATCCACCTTAGGGATGGGGAGTGTAAATCCCAGCTTGTAGCTATGGCTGTATCTGATTCTTCCTTTGGGTTCTGTTTGTCAGGGAAGGAGCAGCACATGGTGCTCTGCCTTACCATTCTGGGGCTTCATAAGCACTGGAGTTCACAGAGTCCAGAGGCATTCTGACACTTGCAGTCTATCCCTTCCTGAGCCACTTGCTGAGCACACCTCTCAACCATTTGTTCTTATAGGAGGAAACTCGGAAGAAGCCCAAAATGTCAATTGTGGCTTCTGCGCAGCCTGGTGGTGAGCCTCTGTGCACTGTGGATGTGTGAGGTAGGCGACACTAGTGGGGTACAGGGGCTGCCAGCAATGCTGCCTGGGAGACCACCAGCCACAACCGTTCACTGCAGCATCGGGACTCCAACCTAAGTTCCTTCCCTGAGGTGCAGTGCATCTGGGCTCAGGCCCTGGTCTGTGGGGACAGTTGTGACAATACACATGTCAAGCAACAGTTCTCCCTGGAAGCTGCCTCATCAGGCTGGATACATTTAAGGATCAACTTCGAGTGACTGCATAATTGGAAGCTGATAGTCAGCTATAGACCCTGCTCATATCTATCTGCTGCAGACTGTTTTTATGAAAGTTTTCATGAATTTTAGTACATAATATGCACTGACAAGAAATACTTGGATAACAGATGAGATAATAAGGCCAAATCCTATGGTTCTGGTGGACTGTGATGCCAGGTGGCTCCTTTGCCCATACTCCTTTGGAGCCACTGTTGGGACAGAAGGTCCCTTATCATCTGCCTTCTGCCCCCCCCCCCCTTTTTTGAGAAAAAGTTAAAATGAGGAGTATTCAGATAATTTTGACTTAAATAAAATTTTAGCACCAGTAAATACTCTTCACATTTCAGGCAGACCATCAAGGTGTTTGCATCCCTTGCTGTGAGCCATGTTATCAGTGAGGAGGACATCCAGCTAGTCTCCTGATGTGTCAAGATGGCTGCTGGGCTGCAGTCCACTTTTCTGATCAAGTCTTAAAGCCCTAACAGCCGCCTTCCAGGACACTGAGGCCCTTGCCTTTGCTGATCTCTGGCAAGTTTTTTTACAAAGATTTTTGCACAATTGAGTTCGTCTGCCCACTCATGAATTTTTAAAGCTTTTCTGATATTTTAGAATTTGGAAAGAAACTTTTACAGTGAAAGAAGATAGATTTGAAATCATGCATTTTAGCAAGTATACTTGCTTAAAAAGGAACAAATCCTTCACTGCAGTGTCATTGGTTAGGAGCTAGCTGAGCACTGGTTGGTGAATGTTCGGCATCCTAGTGAGTGGCCTCCCTAGGTTTCAAGGGTAATTGCCCTGTACAGTCAGACCTAGTGCCCAGCTAGGTCCTCACTGGATGTACCCTATGGATGGGTGTGAGTAAAGGTCTATTCTTGCCTGAGTCTAGGGCACATGAATATGTTCAGGCCCTGGTGATAGTAGCCAGCTTTTTTGGCCCAATTCCCAGCACCTGTTCTGGGGCTGTGCGCTCACATATGGGGCACCATTAGCCTAGCAGTAGGCTCCATCCCCATGTTCCCTACTGTCTTGTCTCCCACTGTACCCTGCAGGTAGTTTTGATGGCGTTGTCAGGAAGACATAGAATGTTGGCTGTGGACCACCCACAGCATATCCTTCCCTTACCCACCTGTGTGACAGAGGTTGGCTTCTGTGTTAACTTGGGGGGAAAAAAATCAAGTTGCTGTAATAACACTTGCTTCTGTCTTGCCTCCTGTCTGCAGCTGTGAATAGTCAGTTGATTGTGACTGTTGCCCTTAAAACAGCCAGATTTACCATTGAGAACCAAAGCTTTGTGCACACTTTACCCTAGAGGCTGTTGTTCCTCTGTGGCCACAAGGCAGGTGCTGCCATGTCTCGTGTCCTCCCTGTCTGCCCCATGTGGGTGAGTTCTGTGTGCACAGCCATGCTGTGGTACTAGGGAGCCTGTGCTACTGCTGTTTGTGTGCACTGGGCTACAGCTGTAGGGTGAGTCTTGATGGTCTGAACATATAAATCAAATTGTCCAAAATGGAACAACTGTCGTTTCATTCTTCTGATCATTAGCGGAAGGGGAAGTGAGGCAGGTAAGTTGGGAACCTTCAATTGTCCAAGGGTGCTGTTAGACAAAGCTGTCCCTTGGGAACTCAACACAATCTGGGCATGTCGTGGTCACTGCATTGAGGGCTTCCTTCCTGGGCTGAAGGCTAGGCCAGCCAAGTGATGGGAGCAATCTCCCATGGTCAGTACCATCTACTCTGGTCCTGAAATCCTATCTCTTGTCTCTCCTTGGAATTAAACATAAAACTACATTCCCTGCCAAGAAGCAAGCCTTGTCAGGTGCCATGCCATGCTGGAAGCCAAAGCACATTTGTGAGTTCCCGGCCAGCCTCAGCTGAATCCAAGATCCTTTTCAACAAAAAGCAACAGAACACTGGTGTTAGCAGCTCATGCCTGTAAATTCTAGCTACTCAGGAGGCTGAGATCTGAGGATCACAGTTTGAAGCCAGATGGGGCAGGGAAAGTCTGTCACTCTTGCCTCTAATTGGCCCTGGATTGGGGTTGGGGAGGAAGGAAGTAGAGTTGTGGTTCAAAGTCGTAGGGTGCTAGCTTTGAGCAAAATAGCTTAGGGACAGAGCCTAGGCTCTTGAGTCCAAGCCCTACAACCAACCCTCTCCCCACCCCCCAAAAAAGTAACCTACTCCCAAGGTCTGATTCCCTGTACTCTTCAGGGAGGGGCATGGCAAGCTGCTTTGAGCAACCTAGCATACCCTCCTGGTTGTGCTCAGGCCTGAAGTACCTGAAGGCCAGAATGGCCAAAATGCAGAAGTTCCCCAAGTACCCAAGATATGACTTAGGTACTGCCCTGTTCCTTTATACCAACAGGAGGTGGCGTGTACCAAAGCTCTGACTCTCTTCAACAGAAACAGTTTAAGCAATTGTTTATTTTGGCCCTCACAAGGCTGGTTATTACAAAGACTCGGGGTGGTAGACAGGATCCAGGAGTCCATCCATCTTTTGAGCAATAGCCCATAGCATCAAGTCAGCTAATCTATGATTGGGCAGCAAGGCCTTGTGCCCTATGACTGCATACTCAAGCAAATGTGATTATAAATCTTCCAGCTTCTGTTCCCTTGATGGACCCTGCTCTGGAACTGCTCGTTTCTGCAGATCCCAGGGCTTAGGAGGCCCCAGTTTCTTGTGGAATGTCAAGATGAGGTTCTGGGGGAGGCTCAGGTGGAGGGTCTTCATGCCCTAGGGCCTCTGTGCCATTAGGGTAATCCATTCTGTCAAACTGGATGAGCATCTCACAGTGTGGGGTTTGTGGGAACAAGTCCACAGCCACAGCCTTGACTGGTCGGAAGGGGGTGCCCTTCACCCGATTAGATGGGGCCCTGCAGAGGCTATGATAGGAAGAGGATCAGCCAAGGTTAGACTTATAAGACCACCCAGAGGCCCCTGGGAGAGGGTACTTGTTCCTGGTCCCCATCTAGGACTGCCCAATACTCACTCCACCCAATACTCACTCCACAAAGTTGCCCATGGCTGCCCTAGGGTTGCATGAAACATACAGGAGCCTCTTGAGGTTCTCAGATCTACGGATGGCCAGAATCACTTTGGAATCTGAGAAGACAGACCGTTAAGTTCTCAAGACCCTACACTGCATGGCCTGGCAGGCTACCTCCCTAAATGTAAATCACTCACGTAGGCCAGCTCGGGGTGGATCCAGGATAGCTACAAGTTGTTGGGAACCCAGTTTGTTCACCAGGGCAGGAACCAGGTCCTCAGCCTTTCCGCAGTGGAACTCAACATTGCTCAGCTCTGTACACAAAAGATAGAGCTGTCATTGGGAATACTTCCCCACCCAACTCTGACTGAGGCATGCAGGAAGTCAGCTGGACCCTCTAGTACCCTTGGAACCACAGGATGGGTTTATGGAGCAAAGGCTGAGGTAGGCATAGCCCACATGCTCTTACCATTGGTCTGGGCATTCACCCGGGCATCCTCCACAGCGTCTTGGCACAGTTCAATCCCAATGACTCTCTTCACCTTCTGAAAGGAACAAGAAGTACAACAGGATGGTCAGCCTCTGAATGTTCAAGCTGGGTGTCAGTAGGGGCAGGGCAAGAGGGCTCACCTGGGCCAGGGCTAAGCCAATGGTGCCGGTACCACAGCATACATCCAGTACTGTACTTTCCCTGTCCAATTGGGCCCAGTCTTGGATGACAGTGTACAGTACCTCTGCAGCCGGCGTGTTTACCTGGAGGGGGGGCAGCCATCATGTGTTCAGGTGCAGGCCTCCGCTCCTTAATCTGGAGGCAGGCCAGCACTCCACAATACCTGGACTCTATGCTGGTGAGTCCTCTGGGGCCCACTCCCCTGTAGCTCAGCTAAGACTCTTTCCTACCCTCCATCACATTCTGGTGACCACAGCCACTGTCCAAATCCTCCTACCCTGTCCCCATTTTAAAGAGCTGCTTTCCTGGCCAAGGGACTTAAAAGGCCACCTCTGTCCTCCCATGGGGGTGGGGGTTGGCTGTACCTCTTAGCTCTACCTATGGCCCTCCCGTAATCCTGCCACACCTAAAAGGATTTCAGCCCCCTATCTTAGAATAAGGCCAAGGCCCCCCGATCAGATTCAGAGTGGAGTCCTATGTTGCCAAAGTGTGCACATTCTTCAACCTCTAACAAGAAGGATCATGGCTATGGATATCTATAGTTGTAAACGATCAGGGAGGGACAACCTTTCTCATCTCGTACCTGACACTGGCTTGCACGTGGTGGTTCTCCCTAAATCCCTGCAAGGCTAGCCCTTGTCCCCTAGCCTACTCTTTTTCCATCCTGCTTTGGTATGTGTTTTGGTGCTCCCTCCCCCTATCCTATGCCCAGGGACATGGGACTACCTGGAAGAAGGCATGAGGGGAGATCCTGAAGGTTAACCCAAGCAGGTCCTCGTGGATGCACTGGTCCCCAGCTACATGCTCCAGGGGCAGGCCTTCCTGGCTGGGAGTCTTTCTATATGTATGGAAAGGCAGGTCTGTCAATGTCACTGGCCCCTTCAAGAATCCCTCATGTCCCTTCCTGGGCTCCTCACCGCTGTCCTTCCTCCACGAAGTAAAGGCAGGTCACCCCGCTGGCTCTGCCAGGCCCCTCCATGAAGTAGTGCACCAGAGAGGCTTTCAGCCCTGCCAGCTCCTCAGGACTCAGTTTCTGGAACAGATAATACAAAAAGGCCCATTAAGCTATGCCAAAGCTACCCTAGGCCAGGTTCCTTCCCCAGCAGGACCACCGCCTGAGACCTGGGGGTGGAAGTAGGCGATGGCCATGGCCTGGCCACGGCGGCTGGTGCGCACAGTCAGCTGCTTCCAGTGGCCTGCGTATGTCTCAGGGTCATATGCCGAGTATGGGGTAGACCTGTGGGAGCCATGAGTGTCCCTGAGTGTGCAATGTCTGCCAGTGAGGATGGAGGGGCACAGCCTCCATGCTCCCACTTCCCCATCCAAAGTGACAGGACCCTCTCCCTCTGCTCCCAGATGGTCTCAAGACTTCCCAGGAGCCCAGTCCCCAGATCCTCACCGGATGAACTCCTGGAAGGCTTTTACCACCTGCTTGGTTGCCTCAGGGATGTGCACAGTGTCAAAGGGGGATGCCACAGCACATGTCCCACCCTTGTACTTGCCGAGTCGACAGCCAACTGTATTGTCTTCTCCATCTACCCCAACTCCAACAAGAAACTCACACTTATTACGATATTCAGTCTGTGAGGAAAAAAGGAGGCACAGAGAGGCGTGGACCTTATCTTGGCTGCCCAGCACTCATGCCAGGAAAGAAGGTCACAGTGAAGGAGACTTTTAATTTCCCCATAGGGCTGTCAAAAGACAAAGAGATAAAGTGCCTAGCATGTGTGAAGGTCTGGGTTTTATTCCCAGTACTATATAAGTAAAAAAATAGCACAAGACAGGATTGTGTGGCCACCCCAGTCAAGCCTGACCTGCTGTGGTGATGGCCTGACCCCCTCCAATGGACAGCAGGCCTTGTTGTGCTTGTGCCTCTGTGTGAGCAGCCAGGGCAGCAGGGCGCGATTGGTGTTCCCAATTTCCCTGTAATAAGAAGTACACCAATGGTTGGATTCTGTCCATTGTCCCAACCCACACCAGGCCCCTCTCTGGGACCTTACTGGTATCCTAAAAGCCTTACTGGCCGGCTCATATTTCTGGCTTAGACCCTGTGGTGGATGGCTCACACAGTGCCCAATGCAGGCAGAGCAAATCGGAGCAGGTCTCCGGTGCTTTTGGGGACCATGTTCCACTCACTTGGCCAGTCTCTGTAGCACCTGCTCACATTCCAGCCGCTTCTGCTCCAGTTGCTCAGCATAGGGAACTGTCCAAAGAGGGGTCACCACATCGGCAATGTGCGCTGTGGGGGGCTCACCCTCACCCTCCTGCCGCCTCTTCTTGGCCATGGGGTCAGCCTTGGGCCGGGCCAAGCGCACGCTGAGTGGACGGCCTTTCCAGAGGGCCCCATGCAGCACTCGCAGGGCCTTGTCCCGCTCTGTAGCACTGCGGAATGTCACGAAGGCACAAGGGGGTTGCCCGAAGAGTTTGGTTTTGTGCGGTTGCAAGCCAAAGCGGCCCAAAAAGCGGCGGACATCGCTGAAGCTGGCATGGCGGGGTACGTTCTGCAGCTCCAACTTGAAGATCTCTGAGGTGAACAGGTCGCCCCTGATGTAGCTGTAGAGTCCGGGCTGGGACTCGGGTGCAACAGCCGCCCCAGGCTCTGCTCCCGACTCTTGGGATGCGGGGACTGCGGGGCTGCCCACGGCACTGCCATCATCCTGACCGCGGTCCTCCATAGGTTCCGGGCCCTGCATGAGGACAGTCAAGGCCTACGCTGAAGGCTTCCACTCCCGCTTTCCCCCTTCCCTGCCTGGCGCGTCCCCTCATTCCGTATATTCTCCCACAGGGCTCCCACGCCATTCCTTGTCCCACCCTAACCGCATGTCGAACCCGCGTTTCCCTTCACTTTACTTCGTCGCTCGGCTTTTCGCTCATTGTCTCGCCGCCAGCCGTCTGTACTGCCGACGGCCTCCTGAGTGAGATGATCAGAGAGTGGTGCGAAGCCGTGAGGCCACCCTGGGCAGGAGCGGGACTCGAACCCCTACGGCTCAGAGCCAGGCCTCAGACTCGGAGCCACACCGTCCGCCCGCCACCGGCCCGCGCTAGCTGCTTGCCTTGGTCTCCAGCTCTCCAGCGCGTGCCTGAGGGGGCGAGTGTCTCTATGGTCCCGGCTTCCGATGACGTCACCGGCACGCACCGAGTCCGACGCCGGCACCTCCACCAGCCCCTTGCAGCTACGTGCGCGGCCTGGGGACGGAAGTGCGCGCGGGGGCCTCTGGGAGAGCGCGCTCCCCGGGTTGACGGGCTGGTTGGGCATGCGCCCCAGGCTTTTTGGCGGGAAGCGCGAGGTGGGCCGGACAATGAAAGTGTCCGCCGGGTGAGCCAATAAAGCTGCACTGGTTTTGAATCACGGCGCGTTTCCCGCCGCCGGGGTCAGGGGTCAGGGTTCGGGTCGCGGGGCGGAGGGAAGAGCGGGCGGGCGGGAGGCTCCGGCGCCAGACGAGGAGGAAAGGAGCTACGACGAGTCGCCTAGAGGCCGCGGAGACAGCGACGACCAAGACAACCGAGACGCCGCCGCCGCGCCCCCATGGCGGCTACCAAGGTACGGCTGGGCCCAGGCAGGGACTGGGCGGGCCGGGGGGCTGGGGCCGCTATCGGCGGCCACGTGGGCGGCCCGTGCTTCAGCCGCCAACCCCCGCCGGCCTGTGAGCTCGGGGCCTGTCGAACGGGGAGTCTTGGCGCGCGGGGCTTTGGGGGTTCGAGGCCTGGGGGGTCGGGGCGTGGAGGGCCTGGGGCAAAGGCTCTGGCTGCTAGGGCTGTGGGCGCCCGCGTGACCTTGGGGTGGGCCGGAGAGCAGCCACCACCACATAGGGCGGTCCCCTCTCGCTGGGGCCACGAGCGGGAGACCGGCTTCCTCTGGCTCAGCCCACTTGAAGGTTTCCCACTCGGACCCAGCATCCTAATCTCCGGTTGCCCACGCAGCACTTCATTCATCCCATCCTTAAATCTGGAGCCACCGGCCTCTGTGGCGGAAGATTGCGTTCCACCGCTGGAGACCGGTGGTGAACGCACCGACCCGGGGTGGGGGCGGCTTTGTTGGCTGCTA
Source organism: Dipodomys ordii (assembly GCF_000151885.1). Classification (NCBI taxonomy): domain Eukaryota; kingdom Metazoa; phylum Chordata; class Mammalia; order Rodentia; family Heteromyidae; genus Dipodomys; species Dipodomys ordii. The sequence continues at coordinate 605,640 of NW_012267357.1, read as the reverse complement.
GTGCCTGTCGGGTCGGATGCCGGCCGCAGTACAGCCGCAGTGCTATGAAACCCACAGGAAAGATTAGCAAAGAGTGTGTGTGTGTTTTATTTTCCAGTTTGGGCTTGGTAGCGAGTCTGGGGTTTCTTCTGTATCACTAAAAGCACGTGTTCCCTAAGATTCAAACGTGTGTGTGTGTGTGTGTGTGTTATATGATCATTAGTGTTCTATAAACCTTAAAACTAGGTCGGAATCGTAAGGCTTGTACTACTTTTCTTAGCAACTATCAACTTAATTTTTCGAGTCACAATAAAAATTCTTGTTAGAATTTTGGATTCCATGTAGATTCTAGCAATCGGTGTATCTACTACCCTCCTTGTAAGCAAGGGCATGGATTGCTCCCCATTGCTAAAACTCCTGCGATTGCTTTTTCCTCTGGAGTTCCTCATGTCCTTTGTTCTTCATTTGGCAGGTATCATCTTCGTTTTACCAATGAGGAAATGGGCTCAGAGAGCTGAGGGCGTTTCTCCTAAACCACTTTGCAAGCAACCCCAGTCTGTGCACGGGGTTTGCTTGATGTTTGTTAATCTGGGAGATAGTTATTGAAATCAGTGTGGCTTGATTTTTTTTTTTGGCCGAATATGAGTGCAAACTTTTTGATGATGTGAAAGTCTGATTTCTAATTTGGGACGAGGCCTGTTCTTGTTTTCTGGGTGCCATTCATCACTGAGGATACCTACTATAGGCCCAGGTAAGCTCTGGTCCTAGGCCAGCAGCATCATCTCTCTGCTCTTACTTGCACAGGAAAGTCATGAGGATCATGATACCTCCACTGAGAATACAGACGAGTCCAACCATGACCCCCAGTTTGAGCCAATAGTTTCTCTTCCTGAACAAGAAATTAAAACACTGGAGGAAGATGAAGAGGAACTTTTTAAAATGTAAGTAGGCTGATATTGCCCACAAATACCTCGTTTGAAGTTTGAAGTGATGGAATAAAATTTAAAAAAAGTCTGGCAAGAAAATATTTGTAGAATATGTACCTTAGTGTGGCTCTACTTATACCACATACTTCCTTCGAAAATGTCAGTATAGAACCCTACTCTGCCACTGCTGAGGTGATAACTCCATAAAAGTATTCCTCTTCAAGGTGACAGCCAGGAATTATCCTATTGTTGCCTCCCTTGTTCTCTAGCATAAGCCCTGGTAAGGCTTTATTCAGATGATATTAACCTCTTTATGATTTCCATCTTGAGTTGAATACAAGAAACTTGGGTGACTGGTAGTATTAAGGTTTTTATGAGTACTTTGACCGATCTTTGCCAGGTATTCCTGCTGCCCTGTGGTGTTCATGTGGAGGGGGCCCTGCCACTGTTCTGTCCCTTAGGTGAATTATCCCTAATTGACTGTTACTACTTCACTTCCAAGAAGCTACAGTTCGCTTCCATTGGTTGAGCAGTGAGTCTTAACCCTCTTGTACCATAAGCTTTGTCTTAATCCATTTTCTGTTGCTATAAAGGTGCTACAGATTTGAGTCATGTAAAAAAATACAAGTTTTTTTTTCTTTAAAAGGTTTGGGGGTTGGAAAGTCCAATAACATAATGCTGGGATCTGATATGGTCTTCATATTACAACATGGCAGAGGTCTCATCACATGGTGAGACATGAACAAGTAGCTTGGGTTTTTTGTTTCATATTGTGCTGGTCCTGGGGCTTGAACTCAGGACCTGGGCACTGTCCTTGAGCTTTTTTGTTCTTAGCTAGCGCTCTACCACTTGAGCCACATCTCCACTACCAGCTTTTTGGTGGTTAATTGAAGATAAGAGTCTGACAGGCTTTGTAGCTTGGTCTAGCTTCAAATTGTGATCCTCAGCTCTCAGCCTCTTTGAGTAGCTAGAATTGTAGGCATGAGCCATCCAAGCCTCATGGCAGTTCAGGTTTTCCTCTTGAAAAGCCAAGAATGCCATCATGAGGCCTTCACCTTATAACAGCATCCAATCCTGTTTGCCTCCCAAAGTCTTCCTCTACCAAATATTAATGTGAACTTCTAGGACATTCAAACCATAGCAAACTATTTATTTACTATTTTAATGCCAGTCCTAGAGCTAGTACTCAAGGCCTGGGCCCTATTCCCTTTTTTTTTTTTTTTTGGTCAGTCATGGGGCTTGAACTTGGCCTGGGTGCTTTCCCTGCGTTCTTCAGCTCAAGGCAAGCGCTCTACCACTTGAGCCACAACACCACTTCTAGTTTTCTAGTGGTTTATTGAAGAGTCTCAGACTTTCCTGCCTGGGCCAGCTTTGAATGGTGATCCTCAGATCTCAGCCTCCTGAGTAGCTAGGATTACAGGTGTGAGCCACTGATGCCTGGCCTGTTGCTTTTTTTTTTTTTTGCTCAAGGCTAGCGTTCTACCACTCGAGCCAAAGATCCACTTCTCTTTAGAGATAAGAGTCTCCAGAACTTTTCTGCCCTGGTTGGCTTTGATCAGATCTCAGCCTCCTGAGTAACAAGGATTTTCAGCTTGAGCAACTGGTACCCAGCTAACAGTACCTTCAATGAACACATTACAAGTGAAAATGGTTACTTTGTTTACTTGTTGATATTGGGGTTTGAACTCTTAAACTGAATAGGCAAGTGTTTGCTACTTGAACCACATTCCTAGCCCATCCATGGTGGTTACTTTTTTTTTTTTTGTACTGGGGCTTGAACTCAAAGGTTTTGTTTGGGGTTGGGCAGTTGGCTCAGCAGTAGAGTGCTTGCCTTGCATGTATGAGGCCCTGGGTTCAATTCCTCAGCACCACATAAGCAGAAAACAGCCGGAAGTGGTGCTGTGGCTCAAGTGGTAGGGCGCTAGCCTTGAGCTGAAGAGCTGAGGGACAGCACCCAGGGTCAGAGTCTAGCCCCCATGACCGACCAAAAAACAAAAGTTTCACTTGGCTTTTTCACTAAAAGCTGGAGTCCTGCCACTTGAGCCACATCCCCACATCCCTGCTTCTGGCTTTTGGTGGTTAATAGGAGATAAAAGTCATAGACTTCAGTGTATGGGCTCTCTTTGAGTGCCCTAAAGATGTCCGCCTTCTGAGTAGCTAGGATTAGAGGCTTGAGCCACCAGCACCTGTCCGAAGGTTACTTTTTAAAAAATTACTGTGCACAGATCACCTTTGATGAGAAACTGCAGGGGGTAGAGGTGGGCACAAGGTTTCTGAATTAGGTTGCAGCACTTCAGAGACACTTATTGGCTTACACTCAGTGTGTGAAACACTAGATTTAGTTAGAACGTAGTGAAAGTACGTTTGTAGGACTCTCCTTTCTCAAGTTGGTCCTAAATGCTGAGTTAAGCCTTGGCCATTCTGAAGTGGGGTAAGTAAGGAGAGAGGATCCCAACCACCAAGTCCTTCCTCCAAGGAAGGGTGCTGGAGAGGGCAGGCCTGGGCAGTGAGAGCCACAGGTGCCCTTCAATCCCTAGGGCAGAGGGCTTTCTCCTGAAGACTTCCTTCTGTCTAAAGGATGTTATAGCTACTACTGGCAGGGATTGGGGTTACTCAGTATTTGATGTCAGATAAGAGGCCAACTGGTTAGGCTTTGAGGCTTCTTTTTAGGAAACCTTGTGAGGACTCCCTTGATAGAACTGAGTTTGGAGGAGAGCAGTCCAGCAGGAGATGAACAAAGCTGAGTGTAGAGGAGGGGAGGGTGTTAGTGGCTGCTGGATACACAGCTAGTAAGGAGTGCCATTCCTAGACCAAGTATGCTTGGCCTAGGGCCTGGCTGTCTAAGCAGAGGCCTGGCCCTTCTCTTGTGAGATGCTGGGGGGCAGAAAATGGAAGGTTGGGACCTGTGGAGGATGCAGTTCCCACTGCTCTTTGTGACAATGCTTAGTGACTAGGTTGCCCAGTCCACTGGGAGCGCAGATGCTTTCCTTCTTTGGGTTGTTTATCCCTTTTTTTTGAGAGTCCAGGTGTTTGTTGCAGTTGTAGACATTTTTTCTCCTTTTTAGTTGTGAAGTACAAAACAACTGGAAAATTGGTCCGTTATGATCTTTTGGGTGGTATTTTGTCTCGTTCTCAGAGTGGAAAGGGGATTCGTAGAGACATAGTAGCATCACAAAACAGAGTTCTTTCAAGTGTTTAGTGCACAGAGAATCAAATAGCTGGTCTTTTGAGCAAAACTTTAAGGGAGGGTGTTCCCCTCAGTACATTTAAGCACTCACTTGCTGGCTTTTTTCACAGGCGGGCCAAGCTATTTCGATTTGCTTCAGAGAATGACCTCCCAGAATGGAAGGAGCGAGGCACTGGTGATGTCAAGCTCCTGAAGCACAAGGAGAAAGGGACCATCCGCCTCCTCATGAGGAGGGACAAGACCCTGAAGATATGCGCCAACCACTACAGTAGGTGGCGTGTGTTTCCTGGCGTGGGTAAAATGTGTCTTTCATATGCCTGTGAACAAGACATGGGTTGTGGGTCCAGCCAGCCAGGCCTCTATGGGTTGAATGCAGAGGCCTGGGCTAGGTTTGGGGTTGGACTGGATGCTCAAGGATAGTATGGGTGTCTAAGCTATGGGGTAGGAGTAATGTCTTCGTGTGATTTATAATTCCATATGTGTATGTGGTCTGGGCTTGTGGGGATATCTGTGTAGCAAGAGGCTATGTGCTTAGTTCCTTAGCAGTAGGTAGCAACGGATGTCCCCTGAGGAAGACACGAGGAGAACAGGACTGGGAGAAGGTGACCACTCCATCCTTGGTGCCTATGAAGGGTAGAGGCTCTTGGCTAGAGTAGCCCAGTAGGGTCTGGGAAAGACCCAAGGAGGTATGGCCTGGGATGATGCATCAGCTGGTTGCCTCTACCATGTTTGTGGGGATGCCATGTTGACCCAGTATGCTGCTCCTCGTGGATGCTGTGTATAGAAGCACCTGCATCTTGGGCTGGCCTTCTGGGAGCCTGACCATTTCTGGGTCTGCATTTTCTGGGTATAAAATTTGTGTCTGGCAGGCCATGGTTTCTTGTCCTGGACACATGGGTTGATGGGGCAGAAACTACAGTAGAGCAGCCTTCAAGAGTGATGCAAAAGGACAGGTGGGTTTGCAGAAGCCCATAGAGGGGACAGAGGCATGAGAAAGACTTCCATTTCTCCCAGTACCATAACTGGCTACTCTGTCCTGGTCTTCTGTCTTACCCTGTAATGCACTGAGCATTTTCTTGAGATCTATTTTGAGAGCCATTGCTTCTCCCAAAGCCTAGTCAGCCTCTGGGTTGTTTCTATGAGAACTCGGGGCATCCAGATAGAGTTGTGCATGACCAACAGTTCCTGATGCACACCATAGGCCCCCAGTGGAAGGGGAGGGTCAGGGTGGATGAGGTATAAGGAAGTATAGACATGAACAGTGTACACGAGGCCCAGTGAAGGCTGTAGTGGACAAGATCCCTCAGCTCTTAGTTCAGGATTTGGTGTGTAGGAATTTATAGGTCTACCTGGAATCCTTAAGAATGGACTTCTGTTATGAGTATTGAGTCACTGGCCCATTATTGGGCACTAGGGATACTTCTGGCCTTTAGGGACCGTTCTGGTAAGTCATAGCCTACAAGCCTGTCAGTAGACAAGCAGATTCTCCTTTAAGGCAGCTGTTGGCTTGGTGCTAGAATCTCTCCTTAGGTTCCCTTGGATCTGTAGTAGACTTAAGAGGCTTGGGATAAGCATATTTTAGGTCACGACTGTCTTCTATAACAGGGAACGTTTATTATAGCACTTGGGACACCTACCCACTGCTTTATGTCCTGATCTCCTAGTGGCCTCCCTAGAATTCTAGATTGAGATTTTTTTGGGGGGGCTGTTGTGGGGCTTGAACTCTGGGCCTGGGTGCTGTCCTTGTGCTCTTCAGTTCAAGGCGAGCGCTCTACTGCTTGAGCCACAGTGCTACTTCCGGTTTTCTAGTGGTTTATTGGAGATAAGAGTCTCACGGATTTTCCTGCCCAGGCTGGCTTTGAACCATGATTCTCAGATCTCAGCCTCCTGAGTAGCTAGGATTACAGATGATAGCTACCAGTGCCTGGCTAGATTGAGAATTTTTAAGCTAGTCTGACCATGTGGGTGATAGCCCTATGTTCAGGCTTCTTCCCTTCCATTGCCCCCACTGGATGTGGACATAGCCACATGCTCAGTGCCATTTGGAATAGTCTGGGTTTCCTTTACCTGTTGCCCTAATGTCTGTCATAGCCATGAGACAACACAACTGGAGTCTGAAGCAAAGAGCTGAAGCCTGCTTTGTCTCCCTGTGTGCTTGAATAGTCTCAAGATGATGGCTCAGGAAACAAAATTGTTCTGGTGTTCAGCAAATGGGCATTTTCAGAGGTTGGGATAAAATCCACCAGATACCATAAGACTTTGTTCTGGGCTGGTCTTAGACCCCAAACTGTCTTGATATTTGAGGGTGGTTGAATAGGGTTGCTCTGTGGCCAAGAGGTGGGTGGGTTGGCCTTGTTGGCCCATCCTCACAGGCTTTTCCCTGTAGTCACACCAATGATGGAGCTGAAGCCGAATGCTGGCAGTGACCGTGCCTGGGTCTGGAACACCCATGCCGACTTTGCTGATGAGTGCCCAAAGCCGGAGCTGCTCGCCATCCGCTTCCTAAATGCTGAGAGTAAGTGGGACACTGGGACTGACCCAACTGTGGCTGCCTGCTTGATAGTGCAGTGTTTAATTAGAAACAAATGCTGTTGCTTAGGGGAAATTGACAGTGACTGGGAGGTAGTGTGCACTGCTCTGGCTGCTGTGTGGGGCTATACAGTGTTTCCTCCAAATCTCCAAGGCATTTGCCTGATCACTCTGCATTATCCACTAAGTGGTCCTGATCCTGGCATTTTCCTGCTTCTAGTTCCCACCTATCAAGTGTGTTAAGCCTGGGTCCCCCTTAGAGTTTCCTTCCTCTGTTGCTTCTGTTGGGTTTCTGGCTCTCCAAAGCCAAGGAGCAGTGATGTCCTCTTATGATCACCTGACACCGGCAAGCCTCAGCGACTGCAAAGGTTCACAGGAGCAGGCTGATCTCTCCTCTACTGGTGGTGGTGATGTGGGAATGGAGGGCACTTTATAATCCAAATTGTCAAGTATGCTCAGGAGATCTGGAGAAGTCAGTGGGTGCTGTGGAAATGCCTAGGGCTAGGTGGATGAGCCTTGCCCTTGGTATGGAAGTAGGGCCATCCAGCAACCCCTCTAGATGATTGGCTATCAGAGCCTGGCAAAGAGACTTCCCAGGAGTGATTGGTTACATTGTTACAGGCAAGTGAAGGGACAGCCCAGCCCATATTTAGGTCTGAAATTGGCATGGGGAAAGGGGGTCTTGGGGCTCTGTAAATTGGGTTCTTCATGCTATCTAAGACATATCAGTTTCACACTCTGCTCTTATGAAGTCCTCTCTCTCCACAGATGCACAAAAATTCAAAACAAAGTTTGAAGAATGCAGGAAAGAGATTGAAGAGAGAGATAAGAAAGGTGACATGGAACCCCTTGGTTGGGGGGAGCTTCCTTGCAGACTCACTCTGCACCTGGCTGCAGCCCCAGGCGGGTGCTTTTTCTGTCTGCTAGAGAAACAGTTCCAAGGTGCTGTGGCCCCCTTGACCAGTCAGGGGTAATACAGCTGCCTGGGGGTACAGCTGCCTCCTGGGAGGCCCTGAGCACCTGCTTATTGTCAACTGGTGTCATGTCATTGAGATCCCAGTGGGGAGTTGAGTTGCAGCTGTCTGGAGCCCACCAGGTTCTAAAGGAGATTGTCTTTATTTTCTCTGGGAGGTCTCAGTCTCATACTCCTTTAGGGTTGATGCTGCCTGTTGTGTAGCAGGTGACGAGATGCCACCAAGCAGCTCAGTGTGAGCACTAGCAGAATTTGTTAAGGCTCTTGGGCCCCGCTAGGGAGGAGGGTGAGTGGTGGTGCTCAGGGACCAGTGTGTGCTTGCTGTGTGCCAGCAAGAGCAGTGCTGTCTAACAAGCTGGACTTTTCTGTTTTCTTCCATATTTGCTTATATTCTAGCAGGACCAGGCAAAAATGATAATGCCGAAAAAGTAGCTGAAAAGCTGGAAGCTCTTTCTGTGAAGGAGGCTGGAGACAAGGTGGAAGAGAAATCGGAGGAGAAGCAATGAGTTAATCTTCCCTCCTTCTTTTCTTTTTCTTTCTCTTTCTTTTTTTAAAAAAAATTTTGCCCTGCCCTTCCTTTTCAGTTTCGTTTTTAAATTCTGTTTTGTTTTTACAAGGGACTTTATATAAAGAACTGAATTCCAACATTCAAGTTTTTTTCTAAGTTTTTACCCTACTGAAGATGACTTCTGAAAATCCATTCCCCAGTCATGAAAATGTACTGTGCTAACTTTCTTTTCCATAGTGGAAACACTTATTTATAGTCATCAAAATAGTGAATAAAATTGCCTTTGAAAGCTGGACTAGGTGGCAAGACTGCATGTGTGTGGGCTGTACTGAGTGTACTCTTGGGACTCCCTACATGCCTTGACTGTCCATGTTGTATACACCAGAACGGGTCTTCATTACCACACCGATTTCTCACTCTAGAGTTGCCAGGGTTATGTGTTGTACTGCTCTTGGCTACTGCAGCACAATGTGTTTGAGTAATGGGACTTGTATTCTAACTATGGCTGCCTACTTGGCCCTGCTTCTGACCTGACAGCATTCTTAGGTCCTTTGAAGGGCACACTTAAAACAACCACAAGACTGCATTGGCCGTCTCTGTCCTCTGCCCAGGGCCCCTTAGCAACTTGGTGGCATTTTCTAACCCCTGGAAGAGAAGGCTTACCTAAACGTGTCAAGAGGTCAGAATGTATTGGAATTGTACAAGTGGTGCTTTACTGTGCTTACTTTGCCATGGGCATAAGATACATGCGAAAGATTGTCCTCCAAGGTCACCCTTTCAGGACAAAACAGTTAACATTTTTGCCTTGAGTTCCAGTAGGCTGACTTACCTATCTCATGGTGGAAGAACTATCTCCAGGAGTTCTCCTCTGGCTGGGGAGCAGAGAGGAGAGGGGACACTATTCTCTGCTCAGGTTATGTTGGGTACATTTAAGGAGTATCAACTGCAAAAGGGTGCTACTGATGGAGAAGGTGGGCCCGTCTCCGCATCTCTACTGTGCAAACACTATCTCAACAATGAGCCAGATGGAGAGCCTAATAGGTGCTGGGGACTGTGAGAAATGCTTTAATAACAGTTGTCCCTCTTAGTTACCCAGTGGGTGCTAGAAACCTTGCATAGTAAGTACCAAGCCCTAGAAATACTGTCTGCTGTCTATACATAGCTGTTCAAGTTTATAGCTGGGCACCAGTGGATCATATCTATCATAATCTTAGCTACTTGGGATGCTGAGATTAGATATGAGAATCAGTTCAGAATCAACCTGCAAGATAAATCCCCATTAACTAGCAAAAAGCCAGAAGTGGAGGCATAGCTCAAATGGTAGAATGTCAGCCATTTGTGGAAAAAGCCAAGCAAGAACATGAGGTCTTGGGTTCAGGCCCTAATAGCACATAAAGACTTAGTTTACAGATTAGACATAGGGATTGATTTAACAAGAACCAGTAACAAAATCCAACTATTCAAACTAAGTCAAGTAACTTGTACTGTAGATCTTGGCAACTTTAGCATGTTTGTTTTTGAACTAAAAAAGTAGGTGTACACTGAGTGTGTCTTTTTTGGGGGGCAGGGGGTCTGGTCTTGGGGCCTGAACTCTGGGCCTCGGATCTGTCCCTCAGCTCTTCAGCTCAAGGCTAGCGTTCTACCACTTGAGCCATAGGGCCACTTCCAGCTTTTTTCTTTTTGCTTATGTGGTGCTGAGGAATGGAACCCAGGGCCTCATGCATGCAAGGCAAGCGCTCCCACTGAGCCACCTTCCCAGCCCCCCCTTTTTTTATTGTGAAAATACCATACAGAGGGGTTATAATTACACGGGCAAGGTAAACATTGTTGCCTCCTTTGTTTCCCCTTCCCATCTCTACCCCCCATCCCCACCCGGTGTGTCTTGAATGGCCTGGTCACTATACTTCAATGTTTGAGGCTGGTGGTGTATCACTTGAACAGAGCCAAAGTTTCACTTCTGGCTTTTTGGTAGCTACTTTCATGGACTTGTCTGCCCAGGCTGGCTTCAGACCTAGATTCAGTCTCCCGTGTAGCCTGAATTATACCTTTTCACTTAGGAAGTGAGTGCCCTCTGGGTTTTATTCTGGAGAGGTTTGAATTGGGAGTCTTTCTTAGAAGCTGGCAACTGAGTAGATATGTCTCCCCAAAACTTGCAGCCTTGAATACAGCTATGAGGGTAGTAGACTGAGAAGCAATATAAAGAGTAAGAAAACAATCTCAAACCAGATCAGCTATAATGGAGAGTTGAAGAGGGATGCCATGGTGACGTGAGAAGTCAGGAGACATGAAGCAAGGTGCCCTTCTGGTTTTTCTGATAACAAAATTACTAGCTTTAAGACTGAACTTTGGGACCATTGTTAAGTAAAAGTTCCTGGAATGAAAGTCCTGGGGTATAGTGACTTGATCTGATACCCCAAGCAGCTTTTGAGTGTCAAAGGAGCAGGTAGTAGATCCACATTCTAGCAGTAAGGAGCAAGGTGTGGTACACACAGGCAATTTAAAACTTCATTATTTGCGTTTTTCTGCTTGATACTTTAGGACTAATTGAAAATTGCCAATAAGAAGGTACCACAGCAGATTTAAGCTTTGTTTTTCCTGTTCTGGGACAGGACTGCAGGGCTGTGGGCTCACCAAGAAAGCAAACTGGTGGCTCATGACGAATCTAGCTACTCAGGTGGTTGATATATTTAGAATCACAGTTCAAGGCCGGGTTACAGAAAAATCGGTTATCCATCTCCAAAATAACCAGCAAAAAGCTGACTGGAGGTATGGCTCAAGTTAAAGAGCTGATTTAAGTTACAGAGTCAGCTAAGCAAGCCCAAGAAGCTCAAGCCCTCTTACCTCTAAGAAGGGGGGGGGGAGGAGTGGGGGAGGTTGGGGAGAGCAAGAGTTTCAGCCCATGAGTATTTTCTCCATTGCTCTTTGTCCAGTGGAGAAGATGACTGTTCTGGCACCCTGTGTAACATAGGTGTGGAGGGACTGAGCGAGGGGGACTTTTGGAATGCAGTGAGGTGAAAGACTGCTATGTTCTAACACCCTAGTAATCCTCCACTCTGAAGCCTGATCCACACAAGCTCATTTCACTTGGGGATGTTGAGGCTGGGGCAGAGGTTTCACCTGTGTTCTGGCCTGCAGGACAGGAGTAAGGACTAGGCCATGGTTGAAATGTGTTCATAGCACTGAGGGCTGGCTAGTGGCCAGCTGGAATTAGCTGGTATGTTTGCCTTTTGGTCTCCATCAGTGCTGTGAGAACTCTCCTTGCCATTATGCCTGGCCTCAGAGTGGGAAGACAAGTTTGGGAGAAAACCCATCATTATTCCTGCTGTTGGATAGCTATGCATTAAGAACCCCGGAGTTGGGTTACTTAACAGCTCACAGCCTGCCTACCTGAGAAGCTAGCTGGATGCTTCACAGAATAAAGATGGACCTTCAGACCAAGCTTATAGAGGAGGTATGCCAGGGAGGAGGTGGCTACTGTGCAGGTGGGGGAAGAAGAAACCTGTGTCCCATCCCCAACATCCTTGAGGGATGAGCTCCATTGGGTCAGGTTTCAGACTGGAGGGTACTAGGGTGTTGGTAGAGCCACAACTGAAGGAGGCCTTTGCTGGGATTGCAATGGTGCTTGACATATTGCTATCATCTGAGGCTGCTCTGCCAGGGGAGGCTAAGGGCAGGTGTCCAGTAGCCTGCCAACATCTCAGGCACCCTCTGATGTTCTCAGATGCCAGTCCACCTTAAGCAGTAGTGCAGCAGAACTGGCTAGTGGGATACCCCGGGGTATGGGGGGGAGAATAGGGGAGTCTGTGCACCAGGCCTCCAGCGCCAGTAGTGCTGGCTCTTCCCGATGTTTACCTGTCCTGGGGGGGTCTCTCTCACCTACAAACGCTCTCTAGCCTGCAGCCTGGGACAGGATGTAGAGGGACCCAAGGGTCTCTGACCAGAGACGAGTGTGGCTGCGAGGTGGGTAACCACAGTGGCTCTGCATGGTGACCACCCCCACCTCCACCCTCGTGAGGCTTCTGAAAGAGGGGTTTGGCCCGGCCCAGGAATACCATGAAGCAGAGGCCATCGGCCTACCCTGGGACGCGCTCGGTGCTGGAGCTGTTTAGGAAAAGATCTGTGCATATTGGCCAAGGAGAAGACCCGCGTCGAGGCCAGCGAGCTGGGACCAGGGGTCTTGGCTTTTCCCGCGGTGCCTACCGGACCTGAGAGGCCTGCAGGGTGCGTCGGCTGCGCGGCCCCTCCGACAGCCGCCCGCCCCAGACACCCCAAGCCAGGAGTGGCTCCGCCCCTCCGAGGGTCGAGGGGATCGGAGGGCAGGTGCTCCAGGCCACCGGCCGCGCACACCGTACGGAGAGGACGGGAGCCGGCCCGCCCCACCGCGGCCCCCCAGCAGCCCGGTCCACCTTAAGGGGAGCGCTGACATCAGCGCGCCGCCGCCGCCGCCCGTGGGGTGGGATTTCCTTCTCCGCCGCCGCCGCTGCCGCCGCCGCCGCCGCCGCGGATCCCGCGCCGCGTCCAGCCCGCCCGACCCCGGCCCGCCCGGCCCCGGGGAGGGATGCGGCGGCGCGGCGCCCAGGATGCCCCGCAGCCCCGGGACGCGCCTCAAACCCGCCAAGTACATCCCGGTGGCCACGGCGGCCGCGCTGCTGGTCGGCTCCAGCACCCTCTTCTTCGTGTTCACGTGAGTCGGTGCCGCGTCCGGGGCTCTGGGGGCGCAGAGAGGGGCAGCAGGTCGCCGTTTCCGGGGGTGAGGTGGGGGGGGTCAGGGGCAGCGGCCCGCTGGACTGGGAGGGGCAGGGGTGCGGCAGGCGGGGCGGGGCGCTGGCCGCAGCTTGGTGAGCCCCTATACTGGTTGAGGGGCCGAGGCCCAGTATGCATTGGTCCTGGGGCACCTGGGACAACTGAGTCCTGGGTGGGGACAGCAGTGCTGGCTGAACGCCTCTGAGTGTGCCTGGCAGGCCCTGGGTGTGGCCGCAACTCTTCCCGCACACAAGATCAGGAGGGGACGGGGGTCACCCATCTGCACTTCTTGCCTGCAGCCGTGGGAGAGTCTTGGGTGGCCTCCCAGCTGGAAGCCCCAGGCCAGACACAAAGTTGTTCCTGCGTAGGTGTGGTCTGGCTTGTTTGCCACATGCTTGTCCCGCAGTCATTGGCCACCCCTGCCCTGGCTGGCCCTCTGCCCTCCCTTGGCAGCTCTCGAGACCCCAATGGTTATCAGAGTTGAAGAAAGCCACGCTGGGCTGGACCAGGGACAGACATTTGTACTGCAGTGGGCTGGCTGTGGGGGCGGCCAAGACCTTAGAGACCGGCCTGTGTAGTCTCAGCTTCTTTGCATGGGCTGTCTTACTAGCCAGAGTGACCTGCTGATCTTCCGTGGTCACAGAGTCACTCTAGAGATTCTTAAAAAAATCAGAGGACTTTAGGCTTCACTTGTGAGGATCACTGATCTTTTACCCTTTCCACAAATTCTAATAAGGGGTCTAATACAGCCAGACTGATGACCATCTCTTCCCAGGGAGGGAAGTCCCTGAGTGTAAGAGAACCTGAGTGGGCAGAGAAGCCATCCTGGTACCCTTTCACCTTCTAGAAGCTGGAGGGGTTGGGGGGTGTTGTAGGAGAGTGCTGTGTGTCTGTGTGTGTGTGCATGTGTGTGCATGCATGTGCATGTGTGTGCACGCACATACACATGTATATGTGTGGTGAGGCTGAATTAGGTGCCTGTAGAAGCTTGAGAGCCCCTACCTGGAGGCTGGGGTGGGGTAGTTGCAGGCTGCCAAAAGTGGGTTTAAAAAAGGCCTGTGTGGACGGGCTTATTTCTAGCTCTAGAGAGCCAACGTGTTCTTGTCACTCAGATGTTGCTGACTGTGGGGCAGAGAGGGGTGGGCGGTGGTGGTGGGGATTAGGGAGCCAGGCCCCCCCCTTCTTTTTTTTTTTTAATGCTGTTACTAGGGCTTGAACTCAGGTCTGAACACTGCCTTTTAGCTTTTATGCTCAGGGCTAGTGCTCTACCACTTGGGCCATACCTCCACTTCCAACTTTGCTAGTTAATTGCAGATAAAAATCTCTTGGACTTGGCTTTGAGCCTTGATCCTCAGATCTCAGCCTCATGAGTAGCTAAGATTATAGGCCACCTGCTCCTGTCTTTATTAGCGCTCCTTCGGGGAATGGGCCCAGCTGAGTGAAGGTGTCTATTCTGGGTTCAGGTGCTGTTCAGTGTCTCCAAACTTTAAAACTAAGGTGTATTTTCTATGGAGAACTTGTGAACTGCAGGGGAAAATGTTTTAAAAGAAATCAAAATTTATCTCCAAATACCTCCCCCTTTTATCTTCTCTAGGGTCCTTAGCACTCTGGTGTCACCTCTGTATTACCTGGGCCACATGTTGGCTTACATTTGTTGGCCACTCACCTATGAATTATAAGATTACTCCTGTGAGCTTGATTTCGAGTGTGTGTGTGTGGGGGGGGGCGCGTGCGTGCGCACTAATGCACGCCAGTACTGAGGCTTGAACCCAGGACATGGGCACTGTCCCTGCGCTTTTATGCTTAAGGCTAGTGCTCTAACCACTTCGAGCCACAGTACAATTTCTGGTATGTTGGTAGTTAATGTAAGAGTCTCATAGACTTTCTTGACCGGGTTGGCTTTGAACTTCAATTCTTAGATCTCAGTCTCCTGAGTAGCTAGGATTATAGTGAGCCACATACCCGGTTTGGCTCCCTTTTTAACTGAAACTGGGTTCTGGAATCATGGACAGTGGCCCTGTTAAGGTGTGGGGTTTCTTTTGGGCACAGTGCCTCAGCCTGTGTGTGGCCTGATCTGACCTCAGCTGGCCTGGGAGAAGGTGGGGTTGATACCCCAGTATAATGGGGACTCAAGAGTGCTCTAAGATCCCATGTGTGGTGGAAGCCTGGGACCCTAGCCTGCCCTTCCCTGGTCTGTTAGGCTCCTCCAGATGGCTCTGTTTCTGAGAAGGTGGTGGGCTGTGTCAATTCTGGGTAGGTGGGGGTTCAGGTGGGTCACGTTGGTTGGGGGTCCTCCTCAGGATGTTTTTCTTACTCCCTCAGTGCCACCTTCCAGTCATGTGTCTAGGTCTAGGCCCAAACACCTCAGACAGGACCCCAAAAGGGGAGCCACTTCCTACCCTGCCCTTGGGGCCTACTTCAGGTGTGGCTTCTTTGTTCCTTGGATTTTTCTAAATGATTAGCGGTCCTGGGGGTCTCCACTTTGAATTCAGTGAATATGAGTGTCCCCCCATCTAGGGCAGATTCCTTTCACACACCAAGTGGACAGTGGAACCTCAGGCCTGAAGGATCAGGGACCATGCTCACAAAAGAGGCAGGGCTGTCAGGATGGCAGGGGATGTCCTTAAGAAAGGTTGGGTATGGGAAGGATGCCCAAATGTGGAGTGCAACCTCTGAGGACAGGGTGCATGGCAAAGCCCTCCTTCAAGAAGCCTTCCTGGGTTCTTGCTAGCATTTATGCACCCCCACCCCACCCCATTCTCCAGCCCCCAGGGACATAGAATCCCTTTTTGAAGTGTTACAATGCCAGGCTGGGTCAGGTACTGGGAGGAGTTCCAAGGCCTTTGGGCCCTGCCTCTGCCCTGCCTTTCCCTAGAGGTAATTTTCAGAGAGACAAGGAACTTACCCTACTGAAGGCTGGGACTGGCAATCCCAGAGCTGGGTTAGGCCATCTTGTCTCTGTTTGTAGCATCTGGGATGGTATGGCTGGTCCCCCAGATGGGTCTGAGCCCTTTCCCTGCTTGGAGGCCCAGCTCAGCTAACAGTTCAGGCCTGGGAACCACCCAGCCACATAGGCCTAGGTAAAAGAAGCTACAACTAGGGCCTCTGGAGCAGAAGTCGGAGGGGTAGAAGAAGTTCAGTGTGACTCCCCTGGCATAATGCACTGGTATGACCTGGGGAATCCCTGGCCTCTTGCGCCTCACTTTCCATCTCCCCAAGTGTCTATAGGGACTGTATAGATGGGTGCAGCTGTTTCACAGTCCAAAGGCCCTATCTGGAATGGCAGGGCAGAGTGGCTGCTGACCTGGGGGTCCTGGATACCCCCATGGGCCAGAGTTATTCTCAAATGCAAACAGTGTTAACGAAGAATCTGATTTAAATGAAAACATCTTAGTTAAAATTTTCCATTCCACATTTAGCTGTGGCAGACATTCTGTCCCCAAAACCAGTCCCCCCCCCTCCCCATCTCTGGGCGGTGTCTCTCTGTTGGGACCTCCACCCTGGGTGGAGCCCACAGTGGTGGCTGATGTCCCAGCCATGTCCCTGTGGCTCAGAAGACATGGCTGGAGCTGGAGGAGTGCTCTTGGCCTCAGAGCAGGGCCCTCAGACCCTCTTGGCTCCCAGCACCACTTGAATCAGCTAGGAGAATGTCTTAGGGAAGTGGTAGCCCCTGCCCTGTTCATTATAGGCCACATGATGCTCCACCCAAGAATGGGCCTGAAGCCTGTCTGTCTCTTCATGACTCTTTTCCCTCAAGGTAGGGCAGGCAGGGTGGGCCCATCCTGTAGGCCTAGGCTGGAATGGAGTCCTGTTCCTCACAGGTCGAGGAGCCTCCTGGAGCGCAGGATGCTGTTTGTGCTATCCATGGGGCAGTGCGAAGCTCAGAGAGGCAGAGGGGCTTGCATGGGTTACCTGCAATGGCCAGCCAATCCGGGGCTAGACAGGGCCAGGGAAAGTAGGAGGAAGGGTATATCTGGACATGTGTCTATTCACATGTGACTATGTGCACGTCTCTGTGCGTGAACACATGTGCAAGCATGCTTGTGTGGTATGCATATGTTCCTTCATATGTCTTCCTGCATGCATGTGTCTCTGACATGTGGATGTGTTTGTGTGTGTTCATGCACCTGTGCTTTCATGTCTACATATTTACCTGTGCCGAGGCCTGCATATGTACAGACATACCTTGGGGCATGTTTACATGTGTGTTTTCCTGTGTGTTTGAGCCTGTATGCGTTCTTTCTCCCTGACTTAGCTCACAAGCTTTCTGAGTCTGAGTCCTGCCTAGGCCCTAGAGGTCTGGCCAGTGGGCCTGTCCCCCTTAGGAGGGATCTAGGCCAGAAGGTCCCTCAATGGCACCTGGGAGAGATGGGAGAGGACTGCTCCTGGACCCAGTACAAGCATCAATGGCTGGAGATGGTTGGGAGAGCAGGGACTCAGGTCCCAGTTAGAGAAACTCAGGCCTTCCTGACACCCAGCTAAGCCCCTGGCCCCCCAGGCCCTCCAGTAGGCAGTACAAACCCATCATGGGCTACCTAGAATCTCAGTGCAATTGCTGCTCTGTCAGTGTAAATTTTCAAACATGGCATGGCACTGCCCCTACTGGTTCCTGGGCATCTCATTCAGGCCTTCTGAGTCCACTTGGCCTGGCAGGGTATTGAGGCTTAAGGAGGGCACCATTAGTACAGCCTGCTCCCTGGCGGGGAGCTCTAGTTATTGTGCCCACCTCACAGGTAAAAGCTGAGGCCAGTTCAAGTGAGGGCTAGGAGCTAGGTTCTGAGCCTTGCTCAGATGCAGGCAAGCTCCAAGACCTCTGATCTTTGTCTCCTTGTCTATAAACAGGAACATAGCAGTCTGCATGGCTAGGAGAATCAAGTGCCAGGTGCATGCAAGATTGGCTCTGTGGATGCAAGGACAGAGCCCAAGGATACCCTCAACACATGCCCTCCAACCCTTAGCGAGCATCTCGCCATCCATGTCTGTGTGTGTCTGCCTGCCCCCATTTCTAGCCAGTCCCAGGACTCCTTGGCTCTTCCTTTCCTAGAGCAGCTGTTTCTAGGATTTAATGCTTATCTGTTACTATCTTGAAATTCTCAATTCTTTAACAAGGGGGTCTACATTTTTATTTGCACCAATTTTGTAGCCAGTCCTTTCCGAGAAACACTGTCAGAAGCTTGCTCATGCTGCCCAAATGGGGTTGGAGGGATCTCCCATCCCCCTGAAGGAGGGGCTAAGCTGGTTTTTGCACGATGTGTCTTGCCCTTGCCTGTCCTCACCAGCATTTAGGGAGCGGTCCTGTCTTAGGGTTCCAGTGGGGCTGCTGGAGGCTGTTGGATTGGAGGTCATCTGTATGCCGGGTGAGGTGGAGAATGGGAAAGGAAGGCCTGTGAGGCTGCTAGGGTGAGGGGTGGCTGAGGAAGGTCCTCCTGGCTGAGGGACCCCTGAGGTCACAGTCACAGCCTGTGTCCTTATGATGTACATTCATAATAGCCCAGAAGCAGAGGAAGGGGCAACACGGCTCTCGGCCCCACGGAGGGTGCTGCCGTGGGAAGCAGTCTTTAAATAGCCTCTTGCTTTCCACTAAAAATAGTTCTGCTGCCATGGAGGTGGTTGCTGGGGCGGCAGGGCTGGCTCCTGGCCAAGGCAGGCGTGGGTGCCTGGCATGGACAGTGTGCACTGGGGTGGCGGGCAGCCATGGGCCTCCACACACCCTGCGGGTGGTCACCCTCACGCCATCCCCATGGTCCAGGGCAGCTGTGGGGATTTCCACCTGCCTGACTCCACAGAGGGTCTGAGTGTCAGGAGGGGAGGGAGCCTCTTTCAGGCCCCTCCTCTTGTCACAGCAGGAGAGATCGAGACTGATCTGGGTGGACTTGGACACACTGCAAGATTGAGGCTAGGGGCTTGAGGATTGGCTGGTTTCCATGGAGGGCATTCTAGATAGGATCTGTGAGGGCTGGCGCAGACATTCTGCAGAGAGATGTGCAAGGCCCTTCCAGAGAGGTGTGAGGGGAGCCAGGAGTCCTGGAAGGCTTCCCGGAAGAGGAGGCGAACTTGGAGCCAAGCAAGTACTGTGGGGTGACAAAGAGATGGGAAGGGGTAGGAGCCTTGTGCTTTTCCAGCATCTCTAAGCTTTCTTTGCTGCCATCTGGAAGGCAAAAAGAAGGGGCTGTCTGGGCCACAGCCACTATCCTAAGGAAGTGTATATTTGTGGGTGGTACCCTTCTTGCATTTGTTGACCCAGGTGAGGGGCCAAGGTGAGGCCTAGGTCTAACCTCAGTTCCTAGCAGGTCGCCAGCCTATGTCCATAGTAGCATGTGGACATTGTAGGCTGATTTGCCATCCTGAGTACTCACTTCCTGTCTGTGCCCCCCTCCCCAGGGCAGGGGAACTAGGAAAGTTGTAACTGAGCTGGGAGGACTTTCATGGCTTTGGTTTGAGCCAGTCTTCCCAAGTGGTGTGACCCAGGCTGATGGGCTTCTCTGAGCCTGTTTCCTCAACTGAATTATGTTTGAGATGGTCCACAGGGAGGGTGGTGGGGGTCTCAGAGCTGGCATGTGAGGAGCCTCCAGTGGTTGAGCCAAGCTGCCATGACGGCGATGGCCTCCCGCTGGCACCCTCTCAGGCCCTGCTGGTGGGCACAGCTGCATGCAGGTGACCATGCATCAGGGCTCTGCCCCTCTCCTCCGTGCCATAACCCTCACAACCAGCTCTCTGCCCCACTGTCCATTGCAGGTGCCCATGGTTGACAAGAGCCGTGTCCCCAGCCATTCCTGTTTACAATGGCATCATCTTCCTCTTTGTCCTTGCCAACTTCAGCATGGCTACCTTCATGGACCCTGGCGTCTTCCCCCGAGGTAGGGCCCTGTGCTACAGGGCTGCAGTAGTGGATGAGCAGCTAATGTGGAAGAGATGTGGGGGTTCCCAGTGGATGGGCTGAGCAGGGATGGGTGACAGGCTCTCTGGCTAGAAAGTCTTCCTGCATCCTTGACTCCCTGCCTGGCTTTTGATCTGCAGCGGATGAAGACGAGGACAAGGAGGATGACTTCCGGGCCCCACTGTACAAGAATGTAGACGTGAGGGGAATCCAGGTCCGCATGAAGTGGTGTGCCACGTGCCACTTCTACCGACCGCCACGCTGCTCACACTGCAGCGTCTGTGACAACTGCGTAGAGGTGACTGTCCAGCTGCCCCCCATCCCCCTCTACCCAGGCCCTCTACCTGTCCCTGTCTGTCACATGTCCTGATGGACTGCTTCTGCCCAGGACTTTGACCATCACTGCCCCTGGGTCAACAACTGCATTGGGCGTCGCAACTACCGCTACTTCTTCCTGTTCCTGCTCTCACTCAGTGCACACATGGTGGGTGTCGTGGCCTTTGGGCTGGTCTACGTGCTGAACCACGCTGAGGGGCTGGGAGCTGCCCACACCACCATCACGTATCCTTGATCCTTGATGCCCCACCCCAAAGGCAGCATGGACCAATAACATGTGTTGCAGGGGAAACTGAGGTTCTTAGGGACCAGTCAGTTGCTGGGTGGGAGATGGCTCCTGCGGGGGAGAGGGTGGATATCCCTTGGTGGGCAGGGGAGATATTTGTCCCCTGGGTACTTGCTCCTTGCCTGTTGCTAGTGGCCTTAACGTGCCAGCATGGCTGTCATGTGTGTGGCTGGCCTCTTCTTCATTCCTGTCATCGGCCTCACTGGCTTCCATGTGGTGCTGGTCACTCGGGGGCGCACCACCAACGAACAGGTGCAGATCCTGCCCAGAACTGAGCCTTGGGAACCTTTTATGAGGTGGTTTGTGCAGCTGGGAGAGGAGAGGCTCAAGGTGGGACCATGCCTGCCCTATCCCCTGCACTTCTGACTGGTGGACATTGCAGCCACCAACTTAGGGCTTGGGAGTGGTGCAGCTCCCCGCAGGGCTGACTCTGCCCCAAGCTGCCTCCCAGGAGGACCACTTCTGAGGACCCCCAGATGTCTCTGCCTGTCCCCCTGCCTGCCCTGACTTGGACCCTGGGTGGCCAGACTGGCTGAGGGGTCCCGTGTCCACAGGTGACTGGGAAGTTCCGCGGGGGTGTGAACCCCTTCACCAGAGGCTGCTATGGGAACGTGGAGCACGTGCTATGCAGCCCCCTGGCGCCCCGGTGAGGCCCGGCCTAGGCAGGGGGGCAAGGGGGCCTATGCCGGGTGTGGGGTGGGCAGCCTCGGACCCTCAGCCTGGTCCCTCTCTACTCTTGCCAGGTGGGGCTGGCCCTGCCCTTGGTGTGTGTTCACAGCCAGGTCGCTTGGCCGCTGACCCCCCTGCCCCTGGCACAGGTACGTGGTGGAGCCACCCCGGCTGCCGCTCTCCCTGAGCCTGAAGCCACCCTTCCTTCGGCCTGAGCTCCTGGAGCGAGCTGCACCTCTCAAGGTCAAGCTTAGTGACAATGGGCTGAAGGCAGGCCTGGGCCGAAGCAAGGTGGGGGCCTGGGCTGGAATGGGAGAAGGGATGGGAGTCAGACCCTTGGAGCAGGGATACAGGCAGACTGGAGAGGCTAGCTGAGGGGCAGAGATGCCATGCTGGGTCCCCCATCTGGGTGGTGAAGGCCCAGAAGAGGTGGAAGGGGAGGGATTAGTGGGCAAATTCTCTGTAGGGGTCCCAGGACTACAGGAAGAAAGCCTCAGTTAAGTGCTACCCTTTGTCCAAGCCCCACCCACCACTAACCCCACCCCTCCCAGTCCAAAGGCAGCCTGGACCACCTGGATGAGAAGCCACTGGACCTCGGACCACCACTGCCTCCCAAGATAGAGGCCAACACCTTTGGAGGAGACCTGAAGACCCCAAGACCTGGCAGCGCTGGTGAGCTGGTGTAGCCACACTGGGAGAGGGACATGGATTAACCTGCATTAGACCCTACTCTGATAGTGGTCTCTCTCCCCAGAGAGTGCCCTATCAGTGCAGAGGACCAACCCGCCAACACCTGCCATGTACAAGTTCCGTCCTGCCTTCCCCACTGGTCCTAAGCCACCCTTCTGTGGGCCTAGTGAGCAGGTAAGGCCATTTCTCCCCCCACCCCCCCCGAAAGGCCTGCCCCTCAGGATGGCCTGCCCATGACCTATACCTTGGCGAAGGCCCCACCTGGGTCACAGAGGACCATGTGCACACCTGCAGCGCCCCGCACTGTAGACATTCTGAGCTAGGGTTAGTTAGAGGGGAACGAGGTAAGGTGTTCTGGGAGGGGCTGGTTCTAATGGTCTCAGCTTAGCATCTCTGTCCTTTGGCTGGCATTACTCATAGGCCATGTGGGCAGCTGCATTCCCAACAGTGCATGCGTAGAGTGCCTAAAATCCCACTCTTACTCACTCTGTAAGGCCCATGGGAAGCATTTGGGATTGGAGATTTGAGAAAGCACATTTATTTTCCCCAAGTTCAGTATTCAGTTGTTCATATCTTTGGAGCAGGTAGAGGCTCTGGTTAGTGGAACGATCCAGAGTCCCAAGTATTCCCAGTGATGCTATCCCTCATGGAGGGCCACCCTGAGAGGCAGGACTACAGCTCGACCCCATGCATCTAGACCAGCTTCACCACTAGGGATCCTTTCTCCTGAGAATCCATGTCCTGCTACATTTACCCCAGGGGACACTGGACAGGATAGTAGTCTGGGCCTCCTGGCAAAGGGTCTGGTCTCAGTAGGCACGCAGTAGTAGGCCTGTCCCACTGTGAGAGTTACCAATGGCTGGGAACAGGGGTTCTAAGCACCTTCTCCACATTACTCCTTCCCAGACCTGACCTGCATATCCAGGTCATGTGTGTCCTCGCCTCCTTTGGGTTGTGTGATTTCCGTGGTCCCACTCAGTCTGAGTAGCAAACCCCTATCCCCTCCAATCACAGTCACTGCCTGTGACTGTGGCTGCCCTGAGCAGGTGGACCCTGGGCGAGGTACAGTCTAGGATTGCAGCCCTGGGGATGTGTAGCAGCCAGCTCTGACCTGGATCTTTGTGTTGGCCTAGGCCCCTCCCAGGGAATGTGGGTCAGGCCCCTCACAGCCTTCCATTGCCTCTGGATTCCCTAGTTTCCTTCCATAGTGGGGAGAGAGGTGCATGGTCAGGACACAGGAACTAGTATCAGCTAGGGCTTCTGCCATGGAGGATGTGGCTGGAATTATAGTCTCCATGTGGACACAGAGCCCAAGGGTGGCTTGCAGGCAGAGTGGTGGGCAAAGCAAAAGTGGCTTGTTTACCCACAGGTCACAGGCCCTGATTCCCTGACCCTGGCAGACGACAGCACTCACAGCCTAGACTTGGTGTCTGAGCCCAGCCTGGACCTCCCAGACCTTGGGCCTGGTGGCCTACACTCCGCCTATCCACCGTCCCCGCCTCTCAGCGCCACTGATGCCTTCTCGGGTGCTTTGCGCTCCCTGAGTCTCAAGGCTGCCAGCCGGAGGGGTGGGGATCATGTGGCTCTGCAACCCCTGCGCTCTGAGGGTGGGCCCCCTACGCCCCACCATGGCCTCTTCGCACCCCACGCATTGCCCAACCGAAATGGCAGCCTGTCCTATGACAGTCTGCTTAACCCTGGCTCTCCCAGTGGCCACGCCTGCCCGGCACACCCCTCTGTCAGCATGGCTGGCTATCACTCACCCTACCTGCACCCTGGGGTGGCGGGTGACCCACCGCGGCCCCCACCCCGTAGCTTCAGTCCCGTGCTGGGACCCCGGCCTCGGGAGCCCTCTCCTGTGCGCTATGACAACCTGTCGCGGACCATCATGGCCTCCATCCAGGAGCGCAAGGACAGGGAAGAGCGAGAGCGGCTGCTGCGCTCCCAGGCTGACTCTCTTTTTGGCGACTCTGGAGTCTATGACACGCCCAGCTCCTACAGCCTACAGCAGGCCAGTGTGCTGTCGGAGGGTCCCCGTGGCTCAGTGCTGCGCTATGGCTCCAGAGATGACCTGGTGTCTGGGCCTGGCTTTGGTGGTGCCCGCAACCCTGCCCTGCAGACATCACTGTCCTCTCTGTCCAGCTCTGTGAGCCGAGCACCTCGGACATCCTCTTCCTCCCTGCAGGCTGACCAGGCCAACAACAATGCCCCAGGGCCTCGGCCGGGCAGTGGCTCACACAGGTCACCTGCACGCCAGGGTCTGCCCTCCCCACCAGGCACTCCCTGCTCACCCCCTTACTCGGGTCCCAAAGCTGTCGCCTTCATCCACACGGACCTCCCGGAACGGCCACCCACGCTGGCTGTGCAAAGGTGGGTGCTTGTTGGTATGGGTGGGCCTCCCTGTGCAGGACAGCCAACCAGCCATCTCTTGGCCTGGTACCCATGTGTCCTGAAGACCTATGGTTATGGGGACAGAGTGGGGTTATCCTGCCCTGAGGGCCCCTAGTTGCCCTGGATAGGGGTGATCTGCCTCTGGGTACACTAAATATGGGAGAGGCAGAGCATATAAAAGGGCCTTGGGGTATCTTCCTTGGGAGTTGGTTCCATATGAAATGTAGGCCTCCTTTGGACATCTGACTGTATGCTACTTCAGGAGGCTGGGGCTGAGGGCACCATCTTAATGAAAAAATCTACCATACAGAGTCCCAGGAAGTAGGGGCCTCCCTCCTGCTTATGGATGGGGTGGGCTGGTAACCGGCTACTCACAGGCCAGGTCCAAGTGGGAAAGCTGAGCTCATGAATAGGATGTGGCATTGTCACAGCATTGTCCTGGCTCTGCCCCAGTCAGGCCCCAGCCACCGAGTACAGTCATAAAGCTTCAGCAGGGATCTCTGTCCGGGTTACTTAGCCACAAAGGGGTCCGGGGGCACAGCTGCAAATGGTGTGGCTCTTGAGTAAGGCTTCCCCACCCTATACTCTCTTCAATTTTTTTTGGAGTGTGGGGGGGAGTCAAGGAAGGGGCAGCCAAGGGAATAAAGGGGCCCCTCCTTCTTAGTCAGTGCTGGCCAGGTCAGAAGGCAGGATGGAAGCCCTTTATTTTCCTTAAAAAATGTACTATGCAGGGTCATCCTCGGGCTTCCCAGCTCAGGACATCAGGATGGAATAGCAGTACCTTAGGGCTCTGCCAGTATCAGCTGAGGGGGATTGAGGGTCCCAGGAAGATGACAGTGGTGAGGACACAGCTGTCCGATGACAGCAGGGACTGCCCGGGATCCAGGACACAGGGCTCCCATCCACGTCTGTGTGCGTCCTGTTGCCCACCATCTTGTGTTCACTGTGGGCACGTGTATATGTGCTTATTTTAATGCAGGGACCACCCTCAGCTGAAGACCCCCCCAAGTAAGCTTAATGGGCAGTCCCCAGGCCTGGCCCGCCTGGGGCCTGCTGCTGGCCCCGTGGGGCCCTCCGCCAGCCCTGCCCGGCACACGCTGGTTAAGAAGGTGTCCGGCGTGGGTGGGACTACGTACGAGATCTCCGTGTGAGAACGGACTGCCACTCATTCACCATGGCGCCCCGGGGATCAGAAACCCCACGGCTGCTTCCCCCATCCCCACCGACTTCTCTGCCCCAGGGAGATGAGGCTGCCCACGCCTGGTGTGGATGCATCAGCAGGAGAGCGCGCCCTGCCTCCACAAGCCTGTTGCTATGCCCTGGACCTAGCCACCCACTCATCTGCTCATGGGACACACAGGTTCCCAGGCGAGGCTATGGGTCCGTGCCACTGCTGGCGCACTGACGGGGGACCCCGACTGCTTCCTCCATCAGCCAAGCTCAACTCTGCCACCCATCACCCCACCCTTGTCTCTCCCCAGACCCACAGCCCCATGATCCACCACTCCCCCTTACAGAGCTGAACCTCTGACACCCTGCTGTCCCAGCTGTTCCTAATGCATTGCCTTTCACTGATCTGGCTGGAAGCTTGTAGTTTGGCAAGGTCGATGCTTCTGCAGGGGGTGTAGCCCTTACCTGCTCTGGGTTATGACAGATGGGTAGACAGACAGACATCCAACTCTGGCAGGAGTCCTAGCTCCATGGTGTCCAGTCTTGCCCGGCCGCTGGGTTTGTGTCCCCGTGTCTGTGTGCTGTGCTGCTGTGCCATGTGTTAGCGCTCGGCCAATGCTGTCCATTTCATCGAAGCCTTAACTTCTGCTTTTATGCTCTTGTGGGAGGCCATGGGTGGCAGGTGGGAGCAGGCATGGGTGCCCTATGGCTGCCCCCCCCGGGGGATGGAAAGACCTGGAGCCCCTTCTCAAGCCCTCAGGCCCTCCCTGCCAAACTGGAGAATCCTTACCCCCAAGGCATTCAAAGGCCCTGGCCCTGCCCCGGCCAGTGCCATGCGGAAAGCACATCGGGGAGGGGGGTCAGTGCTCCCCCTCACGTCAGGGACCTGAGTAAGCACATGGCAGCGTCCGCTTGCGTTGTGTCTGTTTTATGTTTTTATATTTACATCTATATATCTATAATTTTATTAAAAAAAGAAAAAGAGTCACTTTCCTTTCCTTGGGCAAGGCCAGGGCTGTGGGTCCAGGGCCCCAGGGAGCAGAGGGAGGGTCTCAGGCAGGGTGGATAGACTGGCACGGGGCAGTGCATTCTTCAGGGAGAGGACTCGGGCAGTGGGGCTGGTGGTGGGTCTTCAGCTGGTGAGTATAAGGGGCTCTTGGTAGTTAAGTATTTAGGGAAACTGAGGCTGCAGCTGCCCCAAGTGGTCCCCAGGATACCAGGGGTATGACATGGGACCTCCAGCTGGCTAGGGGCCCTGTAGGAAATTGCTGTAATGACTGCCATATGCTACTGACAGGATTGGGATATGGCAGGGCTTGGACAGCTTGGGCAGGATCTGGGAGGCTGGGGTGGGCATGGGTGGCTCAGGGAGGGGGTGTCTCAGATGGTCCCACAACCCTACCCCACTCCCACCCTGACCTCCACTTTTCTGCTTCTCTCTCACGGACGCCGCGGCCCACAGAGGGCGAATTGGCACCTGTAGCCATGGATGGGGGTGGCGTGGCCAGCCCAGGGGGACCCCTGGCCTGCACCTGTGCCACCTTGGCCGTCCTGAGGACCGCCCGTCACTGCGGGCCCCTTGGAACCAAGCTGCTGGGGCACCCCCTCGCGGGACCATGTGCCGTCTGCATTCGGCTGCGTCCAGCCTCTTCCCCAGCCTCTCAGGGCCCTAGTGGGATGCCAAGTAGGCAGCTCTGGGACCCTGTAACAGCCCAGCTGAGACCCAGGAAACCAGACTGCTTTGGACCCTGGGTTGAGGCTGAGGGGGTCCCCTCTCCACCAGCCACATCTTGACTGACCCCACCCTGCCAGGGCCTGTGACCCTGTGTCCAAGAGACCTCAGGAAGTCCCCCACCTGCTGCAGGGCTCCAATGCCCCCATTTGGGGTGGCCCTAGAGTTGTTGGGACCAGCAGGATTCTTGCTCCAGCCTTCCTTCCCCTCTTAGCACTTTAAATTAAGCCACTTCTTCCTGGGGAGCCCAGGCCTCTGTGGGCAGAGCGGGGATGGGGGGCCTCAGGTCACCCCTGCAGGTTACTGCACTGCCCCAAACCTGTCCCCAGCACATGAACAGATGCCTTAACTTCCTGGAGCTGTCAGCCAGTAGGATGAGCCTGACCTGCCCAGCCAGCTCTGCCCCTTGTCTGCCCACCGGCTCCTATCCCTGCCTCTGCCCTGCTCTGGCTCCACCTGAGCTGTTTGCATCCAGGACAAGGCCTAGCTCAAAGGGCTGGGCCTGCCAACCCTGAATGCCCCAGGACAGAGCAGGACAGAGTCCTGCCAGCCCTCTCTCCTGCACAGGGCCCCTGTCCCAGGGTCCACCCTGAGCAGCAACTCTTTATTTCTCCCATTTCGGGACAAGAAAGCCACAATGCTTTTCTCTATTCCAAAAGGTACCCCCTTCCCTCAATTTAATTTCCCCAATAAAATTTTTGGTGTTTACTTCCATTGCTCTGTCCATGGGGTCGGAGGGGGGGCTTGTTTGAGCCTTGGGCTGTGGCAGGAGGCTGGACTGGACAGGGACCCTGGGTGGAGACAGCCCAGGTGGGTGGCAAAGGTACAGAGCAGGATATGTGAGGGTCATGAGGTCAGTGAGCTAGCTAATTCAGGGTCCCAAGGTCCCTGGGAAAGGTTGGTCCTGGGGGTGAGAATGAAGGACTCTGCACCTTACTTTCCAAGGAAAGCCTCTTTTGATACCCTCAGGGGCCCGTTTCAGAGCGCTATTCATGCCAGACAGATAGGGAAAACTAGATTCAGGAAAGCCAGCTGAATGTTGGGGCTGAGATGGGGGTCCCACCCCGAGAGACCCCCCCCCCCTCCACACCAGATCAAATCATGGTATTAACAGCATCAAAACCTCTACCCCCTCCTCGTTTCCATGGAAACAATTTCAAATGCCAAGCTGTCATGACTATATGTCCAGCTGTAGGCCCAGCCCTCAGGACAGACCCCACTTCCACCCTTCTCCGCAGCTCCTGGCGGGGATGGTGTGCAGCAGTACTGTGGGCAAGGGCGAGCAGAGCCACTGGGCACCTGGGACAGCGCCGTCCACCTGGCCTCTTCCTCGCTGGGGCTGTGGGGCTACTGGGCCTCCGGCCTAGAACGGCAGGAAGTCATCCACTTCGAGGTGCAGGAAGGGGCCCAGCAGGGCCCGGAGTTTCCAGACAGCAGCTCTGCTCAGCAAGGGCGGTACCAGCCCCTCGAAGGGTGTGGGGTCCACCACGTACACGTAAGCAGCAGTGCAGGCCAGCAGGGCGCCCAGCAGCAGCCTCAGGGCCAGCAGCCTGCGGGTGGTGGTGGTCAGGGGACAGGGGGTGCCCGCAGGGACGGTCCAGGGGAGACTGGGCTCTGCCTGCAAGGTGACCTACCAGATCTGGCCCTTGACACCCTCGGAACATCCCAGCTTCGGTTTCTTTTTCTGTTGGGGAGGGGGCTGCGTCAGAGACTTTCCCTGAGGGCCACGGCAGAGGGTGGAGACTCTTGCTTCTGGGGTACCCACGATGGACAGGGATTCTAGCCATACCCACATCCCTGATTCCCAGGGAGAGCTTTCTGTATCCACTGCCCTCTTTGGGGGGCTCTGTCTCTGGGGGCCTTCTCTCTGGAGTCCATTCACCTGCATCCCCCTTGGCAATGCCCCCAGATCTCCAGCCTGGAAGGGGTGTGGGGTGTGGGCTCACCGCTGTGCATGCTTTTTGCTGCTCCTTCCTGGCCTGAGAGCGGCACTGGGCCCTCTCCCTGGGGAACCACACAATCAGAACCAGATAACCCTCATCCTTAGTCTGGGGTATGCCCTTAATATGGCAACTGGGAGGGGTGGGGTTGGGCCCACACCACCCCCTCCTGGCTCATCCCGGCCTCAGGTCCCCACATCACCCCAGAATCTCTAGCTGAATGTCCTCCATCTGATCTAGCACACCCCGAATGTCCTTCTTGAGGTTCTGTGGGCAGAGGGATGTGAGATAACACCTCCACCCCAACCACCCTGTCCCTCCTCCCACCTCTCACTGCCGCCACCCCTCCTGCCCTGCCCCCTTGGCCTCCTGGGTATCAATTTTGGGGGGACCTACCAGGAGTCCGGTGGCCTGATTGTTCAGGGCCATGTGTACTTCAGCCACACCATCCCAAACCTGGCAGCAGGGAGGCTGGGTCATATTGGAGAAGCAGGACCCACTAGAGGCTCCCCTGACCCACCCCCAGGCCAGGTGGGCACCTCAGTAATAGCCATCTTCTTCCTCTCAAAGGACAGTCGAATCTGTTGCAGTTCATTCTGTGTGGGGAGGGGGTTTAGTATGGGCACAAGGAACCCCGATCCCAGGCCCAGCTCCTTCCACCAAGGCCCACCTGGGACTGCTGTACGAAAGCCTCTTCACCCCGACAGAGCTCCTGCCGTACTAGCTGCACAGGTCCCCTCTCTTCCAGGGACCGGGAGCTGATTGCTTCTGGAGACTGTTGGGAGAGCCCCTCAAATCAGCTCAAGGCTGTGCCTAGGCTGCCTGGGGTGTGTGTAGTTATGTGGGGCCCCAGCGTGGCAGGCAGTGACTTACCCAGGTCACAGCTGTGCAGCTGGAATGTGTACACAGGGGCAGGAACTGGGGCCCTGGCGCCAGGAGAGCCCCCAGCTGCTCGCGAAGATCTTGGTTCTGCCTTTTCTGGGGTTGGGAGGCAGAGAAATGGGCCCACCTCTCAGGAACTATTGTCAGGCTAGAAACAGGCTGGGGCGAAGGGAGCAGCCTGGAGCCTATCTGGGGGGGGTACTCACCAAGCTATGGTTCTCTTGTGCCAACTGGCGGAAGGATTGTTCTGCAGCTTCCAGCGGTCCATTCTGGTGCTTTGAGGAGCCTGCCCTGGACAAGGCTGGGGTCCCTCCTCCAGGTGGTAGGGGTGGTGGGCATGGGGCAGGTCTGGGTCCTAAGGTGGAAGGTCCCCCATGCCTAGGGGCCTCCTGTTCTCGCTCTGAGTGTGGATGCCAGCTCCTCCCCAACCCCGTCTCTGCCTCTCCTTGTCTCGGCCCTGACAGCTCTCTCCCTCTCTGCTGCTGCCTCTCTCCTTCTTCTTTTTCGAGAAAGATCTCTGATCCTTTGAACCCCACCCTGTAGCCCCCACCATTGGCCCCTGGAGCTGGGAAAGGCCTTGCAGTCTCCACTGATTGAACAGAGGGAATGGGGAGCAGGCAGGGCCACCTTACACATCCCTGGCATGGCTGGTCCAGGCATCCTCCATGGCTGTTCGAGGCTGGGGCTGGGGGACATTGAGGGTGGGAGTAGACACAGGGACTCAGTGATTTTGGCCCCTCCATTTCTCCCTGTGACCCCCAATCCAGGCTGCAGCCTGGCTGACTTGCCACTCTCTTTGAGGGCAGTTTGGATGTCTTGCTGGCTCACAAGCCCGCTCTGGTGGGGATGGTCATAAAGGCCTGAGTGCAGCTGGGGAGGTCACAATGGGAGGGGCTGGGGTGAGAGGCAGGCCCCTCCCGCCTCACTGACCCTGAGCCCCTTTAACCATGTCCCCATCTCTCCCCCTTCCTTCCTTTCTTTTCTGAGAGGGGGTGGGGTGGGGAATATGTATGTGTGTATCTTGGGGCTTGAACTCAGGGTCAGAGCACTGTCCTTTAGCTTTTTTTTTTTTTTTTTTATGGCTTTAGCCATAGCCTCATGTACGGCTTTTTGGGTGATTCATTGGAGATCAAGTGTCTCATGCCCAGGTTGGCTTTGAACTTCGATCCTCAACTCTCAGTCTCCTGAGTAGGTAAGATTACAGGCGTGAGCCACTGGAGCCCTGCTGTGGAGGAACATTCTTTGCAAACAAGAAACCAAGTATGATAGGAGTGGCCTCTGACTTGGTCTCCTCCAGGGTTCTGGCCCATGGGCATTGTCTCCAGCTGCTGAAAAGTGAATGAGAAGATCCAGTCAGACCTGATCTAGAACCTGTGGCCAAGGCTAGTCAAGTCACAAACCCACAAGCCACTGAACTCTGAGCTAAATCATAATAGTTTGCACTGTAAAGCTTTGGAATGTTCTGGAATAGATAAGGAGAAACTTGTGGGCCTGGAAGCTTCTTATTCCAACTTTTCACTGGCTGGGTATTAGGCTGAGGAGAAAGTCAGGTTGGAGAGTGTCCTTTGCCTCCTACCCCAGGAAGTTTTTGTTTGTTTGCCTTAAAATTTTTTTTTTTTTGTAGCCGGGCACTGGTGGTTCATGCCTGTAATCCTAGCTACTCAGGAGGCTGAGCTCTGAGGATTGTGGTTCAAAGCCAGCCTGAGCAGGAAAGTCTGTGAGACAGATTTCCAATAAACCACCAGAAAACCAGAAGTGGCGCTGTGGCTAGAGTGCTAGAGAGCTAGCCTAGAACTGAAGAGCTGAGGGACAGTGCCCAAGCCCAGAGTTCAAGGCCCAGGACTGAAAAAAAAAATTGTGCTGATAATAGGGCCTCATGATCTTGCTAGTTAGGCTGATGCTCTATCACCTTGAGCCACATTTCTAGCTTTTTATTGGTTAATTCGAGATAGTCTTGGATTTGTTGAATCTCAGCTCTCAGCCTTCTAAGTAGTTAGAATTGTAGGTGTGAGCCCCTGGCACCTTTGCTTACAAGAGAGATTTTTATTGATTGATTGGTTAATTGGTGTTAGTAGTGGGACTTGAATTTAGGGCCTCTCAAACTCAGAGGGCTTTTTAGCGTAAGTCTGGCACTCTACCACTTGAGCTATACCTCTACTTTTAGCTTTTTGCTGGTTGATGGAAGATAAGAGTCTCTGGGGTTTATTCGCCCAGGCTGGCTTCAACCCATGATCCTCAGATCTCAGCATTCTGAGTAGCAAGGATTGAAAGGATGAGCCACCAGTGACTGACCCAACCTAGTTTGAGGGCAGGAGAGGAGTTTCTTAGGACTCCATGAGCCTTCTCTGACCACAGGGGCCTTGGATTTCATGCTGACACAGGGTGTCTTGTTGGTTAATGTGCAAGCCACCTGATGGGTATATTATACTTATTTTCAGTGCTGAGGATGGAACCCAGGGTTTTGAGGATGCAAACCAGGTATTCTATTGAGTGATATGCCCCATGGCCTGGTGTTTTGAGAAGCAGTATTTCACTGTTTCACTGATAAAAATCTTTGCAGCTTTTCTGGCTTGTTTTGAATTCCCAGTTGTCACATGGGCTTTTGGGGTTATTATGCATTCTTACCCTTTCCCCACTCCTTTTTTTTTGTTTGTTTTCTAAATGTCTTTGTCACTGGTAAGAAGATTTTCTTGGATCTTAACTCTCATTCTATATGTATATGTGTTGCTTAATGACAAGGACAGCTCTGAGAAATTTATTCAGCAATTTGATGGCTGTATAAGTGTCATGCAGTGTGCCTGTACAAGTCTAAATGGGAAAGCCTCCTGCATACCTAGGCTACATGATCCCAAAATGTAGTAGAGTCCATGATTGCACTAGGGTAATGATTTATAAGCCAACACAAGATTAAACACAGGAGAAAATGGGGCAATCAAAGGCACAATAAACATGAGACATTTGAGGGATGCTGCTGGCAGAGCTCAGCAAAATGTTTTACAATAAATTCTCTCTCTCTCACACATCTATCTACCATCTACTAACTATCTCTCTCTATATATCTATAAAACACTTAAAATAATAACAAGTGGAGCGTTGGTGGCTCATGTCTGTAATCCTAGCTGTTTAGGAAGTTGAGATATGAGGATCTCAGTTCAGACCGGCAACAGCAGAAACATCTGTGAGCCTTTTATCTCCAATTAACCAGCAAAAAGCTGGAAATGGAGCTATGGCTCAAGTAGTAGAGTACTGGCCTTCAACACCACCACCACCAACAAAACTAAAGGAGAGTTCCCAAGTCCTGAGTTCAAGTCCCAATACTGGCACACAAAAATAAGTAGATAAATAAAACAAAAAAGTATAGTAATTGAATAAACCAGCAAACATAATAATTTATTGTTATTATTATTGACATAATTGTGTATATTGCGTACACCTGATCAGCGAGGGTTTTTGTTTTCTGGGGGCCTAGGCATTGAGCCCTAGGAACTGTCCCTGAGCTGCTTTTGTTCAAAGCTAATGTTCTATCACTTGAGCCACAGATCCATTTTTTTTTTAGGCTAATGGGAGATGAGTCTTATAGAATTTTTTGCCCGAGCTGGCTCTGAACTGCAATCCATAGATCTCAGCTTCCCAAGTAGCTAGGATTACAGGTATGATTGTAATCCAGGATTGCAGCTGGCACCTGGCTGCAAACCACTAGGTTTGTGAACACCAGCTGCACCACCAACGTGAGAAGTGATGTCATGATGGTGATGACACTGATGTAGATACCAGTTCTATTATAGTCTTTTTTTTTCACTCTCCAGTGGTGAGGATGGAACCCAGGGCTTTGCCATGCTAGATAAACATTTTACACTGAGCCCTCTACACTTCCAGCCACTCCTTTACAATCTCTTGGAGCCACCATGCTTTATGTGCACTATGGATGATCATAATGCGTTTAGACACCACTTGGCTGTTTACCTGTGTTTTTAAAATGCTCTTTGCAAGTCCATCATGAGGCTTGAACTCAGGCCCGGGGCACTATCCCTGAGCTTTTTAGCTCAAGGCTAGCTTTCTACCACTTGAGCCACAGCTCTACTTCTGGGTTTTTGGGTGGTTAATTGGAGATAGGATTCTCATAGACTTTCCTTCCTGGGCTGGCTTTGAACCACCATCCTCAGATCTCAGCCTACTGAATAGCTGGGACTACAGGCGTGAGCCACCAGCTCACTTTAGATATTTTTCTGCTTTCTTCCTGGCTGAGATCTGGGGAGCCTCCCTTCTCAGCTGGAAACCCCACATTCCCTGGCCACTCTGCCTTTCTTCGAACTGTGACCTGCCTGGAAGGCTGGCTTATCTCAGAGCCAGCCCCAAAGATGCCTTCTTGCCGAAGTCTTCCTTACCCTGTCCCTGTGGTCCTTGCAGTATGGCCTCGAGGTTCAGAACATCTTGTGAGATGTGTGTGTGTGTGTGTGTGTGTGTGTGTGTTTGTGTGGTGGAAGGACTTCCAGAGGAATTGAGGAGCCCCATATCTGCAATCATGGGTTTTCTACTCACAGGCTCAGATATGTAAATATATGCTGCGATCTCTGCAGATCTGTAGCCTGGATTGGGGTGAGAACGCATTGTGTTACGACACTGCCTAGATACTGGAACTCCCAACCACATAGGTGGAAAGCATGGCCAGCCAGATCTTGTTGTTGGGTGTGTTTGTATGGGGGGGGAGGGAGGGCTGTGGCCCCTGTTGCCAGGCAACACGCTTCCCTGGACGCCAGTTGCTATGGCAGCTGTTTCCTGCCCATGTTGCCATGACGCCTAGATGGCCTTGGGGATCCTGGAGTGTCGAGGAAGGGCTGCCTCAGCCTCCCTTGCCCTTCCTTGGTTCATGTCCATGGGATATTGGGAAGAAAGGAGAGTGGCCACTGGCATGGAGACGTAGCCATTCCTGCCTAGAACTGGGCTGAAAGGGGAGGGCAGGGACCGGATGGGGATGCGTCTTGCCTCATTCTTTGTGACCTTGACATTCAATGTCCTGAGTTCATTTCAGACCCTGAATGATAGGACTTGGAGTCACAGGGCCAGCCATAGTCCTTTTGGGAGTCCTTGTCTCTGTGTCCCAATGTAGGCTCCTGGCTTAGATCCACCCACATCTGCAAAGGGGAGGGGGGGTCTCTTATCCCAGCCCTCAAAGATACTCTGCAGAGAGGATTGGGGCCCTAGAAGACCTTGGAGAAATAACCCTTGGGTCCTCACACTTGGTGCCTGGGTACAGCTAGGTGTACATGTTCCTCGTTTCTGAGCATTTAGAGGTGCAGGCAAACCTTGGCCAGGGCACAGAGGGGCTCTGACTCATGATCTCAGGCTGCCTGATGCTCTTAAGCCAGGGGGCGGCATCCTTGTGGACCCTGTGAAGGGTTGGGTGACTTGCAATGTGACCAAGTCATCCCAGGGCCAGAAGGTACAGGCGTCAGGGCTTCTACTGGCACATGGGCACATGCTTCTGCAGCCTGGAGGGGCAGAACAGACTGGGCTGAGTCCTGATAGAGGACCTGGTGGGGGCTCTGCCCTGAGGTCCTCCCAGGATTCCTATTTCAGAGTCTGAGATTCTCTGAGGGGAGAGCATGCCTCGTGGTTTCCAGTGTGTGGGCAGTAGCAGGCCATTTGTCTTCCTTCCCAGGTGATTCTCTGGACACCATGGCTCACATTTTATTTATTTATTTAAGAATCAGAGAGACAAAAAATAACGTCAAGGAAAAAAATCATCTTGAAGATGCCACAACCCTAGCAAAGTATTGTCAGCTTGGAGTGTTGGGGCTTTGAGGCCTGGAGAGGCTGGTGACTGGGGTTACTATGGGTGGGCTGGACACAACCGTTACTGCTTAGGCCCCAAAGGGTTCCCTTCTCTAGGATTCCAGATGAGCAGACTCTTTCTCTATCCCCTTCTAGCTGGACTTTGGCCTCTAGGAAGCCAGCATGAATGGAATGCCTGGTGGTCAATGTTCACCTCACTTGGGTCAGAACCTGAGATTTCACATTGCCCCATTCTGCTGTTTGCCTAGCTCCTAATGGATACTAGGCTGCTTGTCAGCACAGGAAACAGTGCCAGAAGATGAACTCCTCGTTTGTCTCTATACTCTGACAGTACCCCTTTGGGGTTGAAAATGTACTACAGAGCAGATGAGAACTCCATCTCAAGAGGCCAAAGGCATGGTTGAGGTCGGACACCCCACCCTCTCCCAGTTTGGTGAAGGTGAGAGCAGTTGACTGCAGCTGTCAGATTGACCACCAGATGGAGCCCAAGTTCTGTGAACCAGATACCTGTGTCTGGTGGGCAATCCCCTGGAGACAGGGGGAGGGAGTGGGGGGGAGAGACTTCCCAAACCAAAGCTTTGGAAAAGAAGAACCACTGCTGGCCAATTTGTATCAGTATTCTTTTGTGCGGTGCTAGGCCCATGGTCACAACTCCTGCTGGTTTGACCGTGCTGCTCTCTCTACTGTTCACACCAAAATTCTCCTGGAGAGGTGGGTGGAGGTCAGAGGTGGGGAGGAGGTCAGGAAGGTAAAGAAGGATCAGAAAGGTAAGGAAGGAAGGGCTTAGGTATGTGGGTAGGTGGGGGCAGGAAGATGGAGAGACGGAACTGGGGCGATGTCTGGTGGTCAGGGATAGATTCAGAGAGGTGAGGAGAGTAAAATTGATGAAGGACATGAGGAGGAGAAGTCAGGGGGGAATGAAGGACACAGTGGGAGTCTGGGAGCTGAGGGGGGGGAAGGAAGAGGGTTAAGGAGGTGGGTAAAGGTCGGAAGTAGTGACAGGTTTGTTGGGGTAGTAGAGCAAGATGGGGAGGCCCCTTGCCTGCCTTTTCTGGGCAGCCCTGGGCTGACCCCATGTTGTCCACTCATCATTGGGTCGCTGTGGCTGAGGTAGAAGATCCCACAGTCTAGTGAATCAGTTCATAATGGCCCTAGCCAGCTGTAGGAGAAATGGCCATGCCTGATGCCTGGGGCAGACCCCAGGCTCCTGAGAAGCCTGTCACAGCATCAGGATGAGGGGCACTGGCACTGGATAGAAGAGGGGAGGCTGCCCAAAACAGGAGAGGAGAGGCTTGTGGCTTGCCTTAGCTATGAGGTGGAGCTCCTGGAGGCTGAGCCTGGCCAGTGCTTTGGAATGGTGCCTGCTTGTGAGGCAGTCCTGGCCCTGACTCTTCCTTCGAGGGCCTCGGATGGGCAGATAGCATGTTTGCCTGTATGCTGGGGACAGTGCCCTGGGAAAGGTATTCAGTTCAAGCCCCAAGAGTTTGGAGGCTATTTTGCTACTCTCTGACCTCTGTCAGGACCTCCAAAGCTTCTGCCCTCTCTGTTTCAGGTTACTTAGCCCTGGCTGAGGTCTTTAGACCTTTGGGTAACTTCATACCCTGGCTGTTGGAGCCAGGCCAGGGGTTTGGACTCTGTTCTGGTGAGATGGAGACTCCAGGGTATAAGACAGAGAAGTAGAGGGGTGGCTCAAGTGGTAGAGCACAATATTTAAGCATTGAAAGCTAAGCAAGAGCGTGAGACTCTGAATTCAAGTCCTGCTCCTGGCAGAAAACACAACCCAGGGTCTAAGACAGGAGTGGGGGCTGGGAGTTTCATGTAAGGTTGGCTGCTGAGGCTCTGTGGAGTGCCTCATCTGATGGCTGGAGGGAGGCTGAGAGCTGGATCTGAGATGGGGCGGGGGTAGGGCTTCCAGATTGGGGAGTGAGACTCCCCAGTCCTGGGCGCTCCATCTAGTGCTGAGCCCAGCCTCATCTTCAGGTATCTGATTCAGCATGGATTCTTGACTTGTCTGGCACTGTGATGAGGGCCTTTTACAGCCTTCCTTACCCCAGCTCAGGGCACAGGACAAGACTCACTCAAGTGGCAGCCTGATGGTAGGGGCTCAGGTGCCCCCAAGAACCTCCAGGTGAGCCCATGTGCTGCAAGACCCCCTTGGAGATGAGGGGAGCAGGGAGTGGAGATGAAGAGGAGGGATTGGAAGGAGTTCACAGGTGTGGAGTGCTATCTATGGCTGCCTGTGGTCCTCTCTGGCCTGCCCCTCTGCATTTCTTATCAGTTCCACCAGAGGGCACTGCCCAGAGGCCACCTGCTGCCAGGGAGAAGGTCCAATTTTCCCAGCCTGTTCCAGGTTCCTGGTAATTCTGGCCTGTGGTCCTTGACCCTGAGTCTGTCCTAACATCTGAAATGAGAGTTTGCTTTTGGGACCTTCCTCCATTCTCCAGGAGACAGGTCTGTCAAACAGCACTTCCTGCCCCCTGCTAGGCAGGAAGACAGGCAGCTGCTCTGGGAATTTTCTCTCCTGAAGTTTCATTCCTGATCCTATGTTTAAAGTCAGTTCTTGTGTGTGTGTGTGTGTGTGTGTGTGTGTGTCTGGTACTGGGGCTTGAACTCAGAGCCTGGGTACTACTATCCCTTAGCTTTTTTCACTCAAGACTGATACTACTGTTTGAGCCACAGCTCCACTTCTGACTTTTTGGTGGTTAACTGGAGATAAGAGTCTCCAGCCATTAGAAATGACAAAATAATGGCATTTGCAGGGAAATGGATGGAGCTAGAAGGAATCATGTTGAGCGAGGTAAGCCAAGAGCGAAGAGACAAACGGTACATGGTCTCCCTGATAAGTGGATGCTAAATCCAAAATGTTAGGTGATACGACAAAACTAACAGGACTTAAGAAACAAAGAACTCCCACTCATCTGGTCGAACCACTACTAAATATCCCCATGCTGCTGATCACATGTATGGTGTATAACATGTGAACACTGTTATATATTACAGACTGTGATAGACAATTTGCTCCAGAAAAGTTAGAATGAACTTGTGACTTAGAAATTATGTAATCACTTAATCACAATAAAAAAAAAAAGAACTTCGGGGAAGGGAGGGAGGGAGGGGATGGTAGGGGGAAAACAATGGAGGGGCTAACAATGTTCAAGAGGAAGTGTACTCATTACCTCACTCATGTAACTATAACCCTCTGTATAGTATCTTTACAATAAAAAATAAAAAAAAGAAAAAGGGATGGAAATGAGAAAGGGGGAAGGGAGGGGGGAGGAAAAAAGGAAAGAAGGAAGGAAGGAAAAAAGAAAGAGAAAGGTGGGAAGAAGGAGGGAGGGAGGGAAGAGGAGGGAAGGAATGGAAAGAAAGAGGGGGAGAGAGGGAGAAGGAGTGTAGGAGAGAGAGGGGGAGGGAGGAAGGAAGGTAGGAAGAAAAAAAAAAAAGAGTCTCTCAGATTTGTCTCCCAGAGCTGGCTTCACCCACAGTCCTCAGTCTCCAGAATAGTTCCAATTATAGGCATGAGCTTGAAGTCAATTCTGCCGAGGTTACCTGGCCCATACTTTCAGCAAACTCAGCCCTCCTCATTCCAAAGGCTTCAGCCTCCAACAGGCCACCCAACCCACCCACCAACTACCCATCCAACCCACCAACTACCCAGCGTGGGCACTTACAGACCATTGGATCAACTGCCTGTCTGTTCCCCATTCCCATTGGCCAATCTGCATGGTGGCTCCTGTGGGGCTGTGATGGCCGCCCAGCTAGCGTCTCTAGCCTGGGCACCAGCCTTGCCAAGTAGGCTTTGTTTGGCCAAAGGAGGGAGCAGCTGGGTGAAATTCCTGTTCTCTGGTTCATCTCTCTGTCTGGCTCCTCTGCCCTTTCCCCCTTTCCTCCAGCTCCCTGGGCGAGGGAGAGGGGGGAGATGTCTTAGACCTGGTTTTCTGGGGATACTGGACTAACACAGCAGCTTTGTTCAACCTGACAGCAGAAGCTAGCCACCACACCATTCGCCCACCTCATGGGCTGGTGGCTGAGTGGCTAACTGCTACCCACGCAGGCCACACAGTGAAGCTTTCAAGCACCTTCTGGGAGGCAGCACAAGACATTTTTTTCCTTACTAAGTCGCTGCATCGATGATAAAGGCAATATCAATCCCTCACTGATGCGCCGTGAGCGCGCGCCCATATGAGAGAGACGTTTAATTTATCTCAGGAACTGGGCGCAAGTTATAAAAATGGTAATTTCTTGGAGATTCAATTATGTGTTTTCATTGTTACCCTCGGTAATCAAGGAAACGATTTTTAAAGATAGGCTGTAGGATGATACCAATCTCGGAGGGGAGAATTGGGGCTGGGAGGGTGGGCTGGGGCCGAGGGGAAAGAGCAGTGTCTGCAGACGAGCCTGAGCTGCCAGGGGCAGCCTGGCCACTCTAGCCCTACCTGCCACCTGCCAATCAATGGGCCCCTTTCTGAGGGAGGGGTGTATCTCTGGTGGAGAAAAATGAAAGGAGACTCAACTGATTCTCAGTTCCCAGAATGGGTGTGGGTCTTTCGCCTTCCCAGCTCAACGCCTAGACCTGTATGTCATCCATCTGGAAATCTCTGTGGGGAAACAGCCGTGGGGGAATCTGTGGGGTTTGGACCTGATTTTTCCCTCAAGTGATGTCTAGGCTCTAAATAACATCTCCAAGATTAACGGTGCTGGCAGCCAACAGCACCAGGTGATTGGAAAAAGGGTTTTATGGCCCCTCGGGTGAAATTGAACTTGCATTCGACGTGTATTTCCAAGATGGGATTTTCCTCCCTGGCAAATGCAGCACGTTTCACGTTAATTATAACAGCAGCGCCTGGCCACTCATCACCCATGGTGGGCGGGCGTCAAGTTGAGATAGAGCTCAGCCCGCCGTAGCCTGGGGATCAGGGCTGGGTCACCTCTGGGACCCTTAATCTCAGCAGACCTCATAGGCTAGCTCTAGAGAAGGTGACATTACCCAGTAAGGGGTCAGGCAAAGGAAGAGGGAAGGACAAATCTTGGCAGGGAAACACTAGGGAGAAAGTAGGGAAGGCTCTTGGCCCGTCCTTGCTAGGCTGAGTAGAGCAGTTGACCTTGGACTTGGTTCTTGGACCTGGAGCTTCCCCAAGACGCTCTCTTACTACAATTTTTGGACTGCTCTGACTTTGCTCCTGCAGCCCTGTGCCCAGCCAGGGAGTGCAGGAGGCCCATACCCCATTCTGCATGAGGATTTTGAAAGCCTCGGGGTTCTCACCTCAAGGTCTTGGTCCTGGGGAAGCAGCAGCTACCTCCAGGTTGTCAGGGGAGGTGTGGTGGAGAACGCTTTGGGCTTGGTTAGGGGCTGGAAGACAAGCTATCCGCTTCCATACTGTGACAGGTGACCTCATCTTTCGTCCCACCAGTGAGGACAGGGGCTAGAGAGGTTCAGGGGTGTTTGGGGTCACACTGCAGGTGTGCAATAGAGTGAGCAGCTGTGGGCCTAAGGCTGTCCTGCCAATGGCTGGGCTGAGTGTTGAGGAATCCAGGAGCCAGTGGACTAGAGAGAGGAGGCCTGCCCCTGGGGGAGCAGTGGGTGAGGAGTTCCCCTAAGGGCGCCAGGCGCAGCCAGCCCACTCTGCTCCCTCCAGGCCTTGCAAAGTGGCTCCACCTGCTGCTGGTGAACCTGACCAGAGGGGGCAAAGGGGACGGTGCCAGGCATCCTGAAAGGGACTGTTCCCAGAGTAATTACCTTCGATTTGCTTGCAGTAAATACTAGGCTATTTTTCCCTTTCCAATAATTGCACTTATTTATTTTTAACTAAGATTAAATGTTCTCTGTGAGCTCAAGATATACTGACTGCCCTGTCAGGCTCGGTCCGAGCGCTGCTCTTCCTGCCTCCAGGGTGGCCCACCAGGCAGGGATAGCCGAGTGGTGCTGGGAGGCAAAGATGTTGCTTATCTAGGAAAACGGGGCCTCAGAGTGTGAGTCTCCATCATTACTGCTGTGGCCATCACCACTACCACACTACCTCCATCACCTCCCATCATCACCTCGGCACCCCATCACTGCCAGTACCATTATTATGTCTACCACCACCATTATTACCTCACCACCATCACTTCCATCACCACCCTCTCCTCCACCAACACCATTATCACCACTCTCAACTTCACCACACCACTATCAACATTCCTACCACTACCACATCTACCACCTTCATCACAACCATCATCACCACCATAAACACCATCACCACCACACCTCCTCCACTACCACAACCACCAACAACTTCATCACTAGGACTGTCACTGTCAGAACTCCATTACCATCATTGTCACAGCACCACATTGACAAGCTCACTGGGTCTGAGACCTGCCACTGAAGGGTATCTGACACAGTGGCCTAGGGGAGCAGATACAGTAGAGATGGAAAGCAGGAAGACTTGGGCAAGTCTTGAAGGACACTCAAAATACACCATGAACTGTGGACCTTTCCCAGTGCTCTCTTTTGTCCGAGCACTGGCCCAAGCTCTGTCCTAGACCAAGCTGGGGCAGAGGAAGTAGCAAGGGATGGAGGTGTGGGCAGAGGCTCCCTGTGCTTCTGTCTGTCCATACAGTACCACTCAGGCTGAGTTACAGTCTCCATGGCCTCCACAGAGCCCAGTCATCCTATAAGCCTCAACTGCTCAGACCTACTCAGAGGGTGAGGTGGTCAAGCCTGACACATTGGCTTTCTGCCCTTGAGCCTCTGTTTGTTCATCTGTGGAATGGGATGATACAGTGACCATGGATAGTAGACCACGAGGACAGCATGCTAACATGCTTATAAAGGAT
Organism: Dipodomys ordii; assembly: GCF_000151885.1. NCBI lineage: Eukaryota > Metazoa > Chordata > Mammalia > Rodentia > Heteromyidae > Dipodomys > Dipodomys ordii. Next base: position 563,207 of record NW_012267357.1, on the reverse strand, counting down.
GCTGTGGGCTGGCATCAGCCCGACTATGTCATCTTACAGAGATCAGTGGGCTATGAGCTGGATGCTTCAGCCCATCGTGGTGCTAGGCTGCAGGTGACATTATACATATGAAATGTTACCCAGTGTTACCTGCCAAGTCAACTCTTAGGCTCTCTGTCCATCTGGTCATCCACATGCTGGCCTGTGTGTGCATAGTAATTTCTCCTATGGACTGTTCCTGGGCCACTGGTCCACAGGCTAAAGCCTGGGATTCTCAGGACACCTGGGATTCCAGCAGGGCTAAGGGGTGGGGGGTACCGAGATCTGGGCCTGGGGTGGGGTCGACCTAGGAGACAGTAGGCCCACTGCACAGATTTTTATGTGGCAGGCATTCCACAGTATCCCCAGCATGATTTTCCCATGAGTCTCAGGAGTGGGGCCCAGTTTGTAGGCCTCAGGGGGGACTACATTGGCCTTAATGGACTAAGGAGCATGCGCAAGGTGAGAATGCTGGGAAATGGGCCACACTCCTGATCCAGGATCAGAACCCAGCCCAGAGGAGGTGGCTAGAGAGGAGGTTCAGTTTTCTAGGCTTGCCCAGGACCATCCCTGGAGCCTAAGATGTTCTGGGTGGTATGGACCAGCACAGGTCCTGCCCCAGTGTGGCTCTTGCCCACTTCCCCCAGGCAGGAGGAGAATATATGGTGGTGCATTAAACCTCTTTCATGTTTAGGAAATATTATTAACAATTAAAAATCTTAAATCTTGATGACATTCCCGATGGCCAGATAATTAATACAAGAGCAGATAATAATTACTCAATGATTAATAACCACATTTAATAGTTTTATAAGTAATTAGATAAAGAGAAAATTAAATGAAAACCCATCAAAGTTGCTTATACCCTGCGCAGTACGGGCACCTTGGTACTGGAGGGAAGGTAAGCCACTAGCTGCTGGCCACGCTTGCTTCTCAGAGCCATAGGCCAGGGCTGGGCTTTCCTCACACTGGCAAGGCAAGAGTGCCACCCTGGGGGCTGGGAATGTGGCTCAGTGGTAGAGAGCTTGACTAGCATGCATGAAGCCCTGGGTTCGATTCCTCAGTACCACATAAATAGAAAAAGCAGAAACTGGTTCTGTGGTTCAAGTAGTAGAGTGCTAGCCTTGAGCAAAAGAAGCTCAGCGACAGCACCCAAGCTCTGAGTTCAAGTCTCAGAACAGGCAAAAAAAGAAAAAAAAATGCGACACATGCCAAGAAAAGCAGATGGGCGAAGCCTGTCTGTTTCCCTTTTCCCTTTGTATGCAGACCCTGGGGCTTGAACTCAGGACCTAGACACTGTCCCTAAGCATTTTTGCTCAAGGCTAGTGCTCTGTCACTGGGGCCACAGCTTCATTTCCAGCTTTTTTGGTGCTTAATTGGAGATAAGAGTCTCACAGACTTTCCTGCCTGGGGCCGACTTTGAACCATGATTCTCAGATCTCAGTAGCTAGGCTTATAGATGTGAACCACTGGCACCGGGCTTCTGGTTTTTTTTTTGTTTTTTTTTGGCTTTCTGGTGATCATGGAGTTGGTTAGTGGGTTACATGCTCATTACAGGTATCTTAGTGGGTTACATGCTCATTACAGGTATCTTGAATCTCAGGGCAAGCGGACTGGGGCCTCTTTAGCCCCCATGGGTCAACCTTTAGTTCTCCTGCTGCCATAGTCCCTCTAGTCCCTGCCATGCTCCATAACGTGTGAGTAGTTGCTATGGCCTCAACTATACACATGAAGCTTTCATCTGCAAGTGCAGGAGGAGAGTTATTCCAGGCAGAAAAGGAGCCTATCTACTCTGCCAGCCATGGGCAGCAGCTCAGAGTCTATCAGGAACCCAGAGGTGTAAGCAGGACCTGGAGATGTGCTGCCCTCACCCTGGCCTGATGATAACTGCCACACCACTCCCCTCCCCCGTCTTCAGAGCAGGCCCATTCTGAGTCATCACACTTTCCAGAGCCATCCTGTCCCCTACCTGGGGTTGGGACGGTCCTTGCAAAGCTTGCTGTGAGAGTCACAGTAGACTGCCTAGCTAGACATGGAGAGTCAGGGACCAGTCTTTGTACCCTTGCGATGTGGGTGGTCACCCATGAGGGGTGAACACGTTACTGCTCATAGACCACCTGGAGGCCTGGTACAACCTAGTCCTGGCATCTGACTTCCAACTTCTTTGTCCACCAATTTTCACTCATGTGAATGACAGTGTTCTGAAGGGACTCTGTTTCATCACAAGGGTAATGTAATAGCTTGAGAAGAATCAAGATGGGACCCAAATCAGGAGGCCAAAGCCTGACAGGGCCAGGCCTGCAATGGAGCTCAAGCCTCAGCCTCCCTACAAGATTCTAATTCCCACGAGGAAGAGGATGGACCCCAGGGGAGACACGTCTGTGTCTCTATCAGTGAGATACACATGGTGTTCCCGCTGCAGTCTTTGCCTTGATACAAGGACGCAAAGCCACCAGGAAGCTGCAGAGAAGTACCAAAGGAGGAGGGATGTGCATAGCCTTTGATGGACAGAAAGCCAGGCCAGGGCAGGTACAGGAGATGCTAAACCTCACCTGTCAGGATTTGGAGAACTAAAAAAAAAAAAAAAAAAAAAAAAAAAACCCTTTTTTCCTAGGCCTAAAATTAAGAAAAGAATACCACGGGAGAAATAAAGAGCCCTATGGCCCCTGTGGGGCGGGGTCTTCCTATCATGTGACACAATCTCTCAGGCAGGCAAGCGTGAATGTGGTCCTGGTACTTTCCTCAAATCACTTCTGTCTTAAGGTGACACCTGGATGGGTAAACTGAGGCCCAAGAGAGTCAGTGTTGGGGCTGTTGTACTCTGGCAGGGGCAGCTTCACCCCCCCCCACAAGCCAACTCCCTCAGGTCCAGACTCCCCCCTAGCAGAGGTCACTGAGCTGGGAAAGTCCTTCAGCCAGGAAGGACTTGCTCATTAGCCCTGTCACAGATCTCTGCTCTGGGGTCAGAGGCTATGAGGCCATTAGTAGATCGCTGGCTCCTCTGTGTCTGATTGCTCATTATAGACTTCTCCAATGGGCTGCTCTGCACCCCCCCCCCCGCCCTCCTCATGAGTACAGAAATGTCCTTCTTGTACAAGTACCCAGTGTCCTTGGTGCTGACCCCATGAGTGCTTGGTGACTCTGTCCTCGCTGCCTTCTACTTCATCACCACCTCACTTTTTACCACTGTCCCACCAGCACAGCTGAATGGCTGGTCTAGGCCCCCTGTGCCTCCTAACCTGCTTCTTGGAGGACTGGTGATCCAGAGATGCAGGATGTGAGCTTTGGCTGTGGACACTGGGACAGGCAGAGAAACACAGGTTTCCAGGTAGCTGGGAGGGCCTGGTCCCAGTCCCTGATCTGCAAGGGAAGCTGCCCATCTCCCAGCATTCTGCCTCAGTTTGTAGACACAGTGAGGCATTGTCGTGGCGTTGAGGTTACCAAATGTCCCTGGTCCTGGGCTGGTCAAGTAGGCCTCTTCCGTGGGTCTCTGGGATGTGTATGGATCTGCCTCAGCAGATTCTATCTTGGTTACTATTTGCATGTGAGGAGAATGCAGTCTCAGGCCATTGGGTCGAAGAAATATTGTACTAGGAAACATGACCAGTCTGTCTTGTCCCTGGTGGCTATCTCTCCTTTTTAAAAAAAAATTGTGTGTGTGTATGCATGTGTGCCAGTCTTGGGGCTTGAACTCAGGGCCTGAGTGCTATCCTTGAGCACTTTCACTCAAGGCTAATGCCTTGAGCCACTTTGAGCCACTGTGGTTTTCTGGTGGTTAATCGGCGATGAGTCTCACAGACCATCCTGCTTGGGCTGGCTTCAATCTGTGATCAGATCTCAGCCTCCTGAGTAGCAAGGGTTACAGGCATGAGCCCTCAGCATGCTTCTCTCTCCTTTCTTAGATGAGGTAAGCTGGAGGTAGATGGGGTAGAAGGCAGGAGGAGGTGATGGTACAGAGGCCCAAGGCCTCTTAATTTGGAGTCATTTGTGGTGGCCAGCAGCCGTCCCGTGAATTCCTACTTGGAACTCTGCTGCTCTGTGGACTGGGCAGGTATGCCCCATGCCAACTCAGAGGCTCGCTCACTGGCTGAGGCACTCTCTGGAGCACAGCTGGAAATATCACCCCACCCCCCCATGCCCATGACACCAATGGTGTTTGAGGCCTGGGCTCAGTCTAGGTGTCCCTAGGACCGGGCTTCCAGCAACCCCTCTTTGTTCCCTGCAGCCTGGAAGCCCCTCCCTCAGGGCTCAAGAGCCTCTGAGTCCTCAGGGATTTGGGATGAGACCTAGTGATTTAGTGGTCTGCACAGTTAGACCTCCTCATTAATAATGCATTTCTGCTAATGACCTTCTCTCCTCTGTGTCATTAACGAAGTCCTCTGGCTGTGGAGGTGGGAGGCAGCTGGTTGGAGAGGCTGGGTGGGAAGGGGAGGCATTGTGTCTGTGACCGGTGCCCTCTCCCTATTCAGGGGACCAAGTCAGGGGCCTTGATTCCTGGGAGCTTTGTGAGAACCTAAAGGAGTTGAAAAGTTGCCCCCAAAATGGCCTGTGGGCCAGCTAGGGATAGCAATGGGTCCATGGATCCAGCCTCCTTGTGGACTGTGACCATGCAAATGGAGATATGGGTTGGGTACAGCTCTAGGGGTTAGAGGTTCAAGAACAGTTTGGGAAAAGGGGTCATGGATAACAACTCCCTGGCAAGCCCATGAAATGACAGAAAACAAGAAGGCCATGTTCCAGATGTGTCTGAGGAAAGTGAGGTCAGGGGGGAGGGACTGGCCCTGTCCATGAGGGAAAGGGAGCTTGGGCAGCCCCATCTTTTCAGAATCAGCCCCCTCAAACCAGACACTGGCACCTGTCATCCTGGCTACTCAGATCCCAGGACGGAGGTTAAGTCAGCCAGGTTAGAAAAGTCTATGAGACTCTCAACTCCAAGTAGCCACCAAAAGCCAAAAAGCAGGAGATGGAACTGTGGGTCAAGTAGTAGAGTGCCAGCTTTGAGTGTAAAAGCTAAGGGACATTGCCCAAGCCTTAAGTTCAAGGCCTAGTACGGACACATGTGTGTGTGCACACGTGCACACGCACATACAAGTGTATCCTCCCCACCTCTAGCCAGCTGCAGAGCATCATACTCCTGGGGACTGTGGGAGGGGGTCTCAGCCCAGGGCCCAAGGACTCCCACGTGGCCTCCTGGTCTCCCCTCATCAGGTTATGATCTTATTCCCACCCTTCCTCTGTAGCTGTTGGGAGAAGAGCCCTCTGCTGGGCATGGCTACAAAACTTCTAAGACTTAATTAAAATCAATCTCCAATTACTCAAATGCCATTGATTTGGGTTTCCACTGATGGGGCAAATATGATCATCGTGGTGGGAGACATCAATGGGACAGCCAGGGGTGTTCACCTGGGGACAGGCAGAAGAGGGCCCACCGAGTCACAGAGTCTGTGCTCTGGGTTTAGGCCACAAGGTCCTGACTCAACTTCCCCCTCCACAACACTAAGATCCTGCCCCTAACCCCTCAGAGCTGGCCTTTGTCCAGGATCCTCCTAGTACTTCTTCCTAGCTGCCATTACAGAGGCACCTGTACTAAATGCTAGGCTTATTGGTTGAGATGTGAGGAGAGAGGGAGCTCTCAATAACTTTTGTCCGGGATGGCCTCAAACCTTGATCCTCCTGATCACTGCCTCCCAAGCAGCTTGGACTGGAGGTGTGAGCCATTGTGTCTTGCCCTTCAACAGCTACCTTGAAGCTGTTTCTTCAGGCAGGCTGCCAATGTGTGCACTTAGAGAGCAATACCATTGAGGTCCACTTGATGGTGCCATGGGGGCCTCCTTCTTGGCAAGCCTGAGTGAGTCTCTTGGGGGGTTTCGGGTTGCAGCCCAGTGAACTTTGAGGTGAACCACTGCAGATGGGAGGGGTCTCATGGTCAGTCATAAACTCTTCTCACTCACGAGGGCTTTGAGGGTCACTGGGCAGCAATGCCACAACCTGTGTATGAGGTGACCCCTCTTGTCAGACCCTTCAGTTATAGCCTTGGCTGGGGTCCCAGGATGTCTCCATCTTGGAGCAGGATACCTCAACAGAGGTAGACTGTCTAGGAGGAAGGAGGTGACGGTGTTCAGGGGCTGGGGGAAGGGCCTGGGCCCTGCCCTGGGCTGGCTGTGAGGTCACCAGGGCAGAAGGAAGGAAATCCTGCAGCATAGAGAGTGGATCGAGGAGGGCAAAGAGGAGGATTAACTGAGGCCATAATCTCGTTTTCTGTTTTCCTTTTGAAAAAGAAATATATAACACTCAACTTGCTTGTCCTTAAAATAAAAAGTTCCATAAAGCATACCCATAAATGCAACAAATACTAAAACCTCCTGAGGTTTTGCTCACGGCCGTGGAAAAGCCAAAGGCTGAGCAGGAGTGAAAGGAGGAGAATGGGAGAAGACAAGTTGCAGATGTATTAGGCAGGGAGACTGAAGTAGAGACAGAGACAGGCTGGTGCTGGCATTCCAGTCTTTTTTTTTGTCGGTGTAGGGCTTGAACTCAGGGACTAGGCACTGTCCCTGAGCCTCTCTGTACTCAAGGCTAGCACTCTACCACTTGAGCCACAGCACCACTCCTGGCCTTTTCTGTGTGCGTGGTACTAAGGAATCAAACCCAGGCTTCATGTATGCTAGGAAGCATTCTACTACTAAGCCACATTCCTAGCCCTCCCTTTTTTAATGCCGGTACTAGCGCTTGAACTCAGGGACTGGGTGCTGTCCATTAGCTTTTTTGGTTCAAGGGTGGCATTCTACCATTTGAGCCATAGCCCGACTTCCATCTTTTGCCGGTTAGTGATCAGAGGCTCACAGACTCTCCTGCCTGGCTTCAAACCTTGATCCACAGTTCTCAGCCTCTTGAGTAACACAAGTACCCAGTTGAAGGATGGGTCAATCCTACCCTATTACACAAGATATGTGCAGACTGCTTGATGCAGGCAGGACAATCTACCTAAGCCTGGCCGTCATTATTCCATTGTGGGCTTAACCGAAAGTCCCCATCTCCCCAGCCCTAAAAGCCTTTCTGCTAACCTCTGTCTCCTTGCTCAGATTCCATAAAAGCCCAACTCCAACCCCACCTCCTTGCACAGCCTCTATTCCCAGGGGGGAAGATTGTGCCTCTCACCCTTGTGCCTCAATAAATAGTCCTAGCCTGTTGAAGATTGAGTCCAGCCTTTTTTCCTTTCTCCTTCATTTTCCTAACACCAGTCCTATCCCCTGTGACTCCTGACTTTTTTTTTTTTCCTGGTCAGAACTTCCCATGGGGGAGAGGCACCAGTGCCAGATTTGTGGGCAGCATAGGGATTAGGCTTTTCAGGTAGAAAGGAACAAAAGCATGGGGTTAAGGGGCCATGGGCAGAGGGCTTTTGGCCTAGCACAGCCCAGAGAGGTCCAGACTGCATTATGATAGACAGGAAGGCCCCTGTGCCATCATATCTACCAAGGGCAGGTGCGAGGCTCTGAGTGGCCTCCGGGCTGAGTGCTGAGTGGGTATACAGACACCTCAGGTGGTGACAGTGCCAGCCAAGGGTGGGGGGCATGTGTGAGGAGCCCCATACCAGCTGGTCACTTGTGGTCTTCCCTTTGCTCCTGCCCCAAAGGCCTTCCAAAGCAGGGATCGCTCGGTGTGCTGAGTCTTTTGTTACTTTAATTAATGCCCAGCTTCCCGATGCCTAATTAAACTGGAATTGCTCCATGTCCAATAGCCTAGTGTCCCATTAGGTACAAGTTAATGCAACTGTCGCAGCAGCAGTGAAATGAGGTTGTTGTGTCCCCAAGGAGGAACAGAGGATGCACCTGAGGCTGGTGTAGCTCCAGTGTGGTCGCACACAGGAGCCACATTAAGCTTGTTCCTGGCTAGCCCTTGTTGACTACAGACTGAGCACCCCAGTCCTGAAGGACCCCCTGTCCCCCCCCGCACATCTGGGTTCCTACACCTAGCCTGTTTGCTCCCTGCTGACTGATGTTTTTGGTTCTGGCTCCGTGAGGAACCCATAACATTTTAAGAAAAATGTGGAAAATGTGGCTATTGCAGCAAATAAAGTGGGGACCCCTGTAGCCAAGGAATGTCTCATTTTCTCACAGGGCTGCCTGGGACTCCATAAGGAGCAGCAGGTGTTCTCCAGGGCCTACCACAGAGCAGGGGCTGTGGCAGGACCCTGGGTGTGTGGTGGGCACAGAGGCGATGTTGTGAAGACCCCCTTGTTTCTCAGGAGTGACAGGTCTAGGAGGGGTTGCAGGCTGGCAACTGGAGCGTTTCTGTGACTAGATATGATGTCCTCCCCCAGCTTAGGCAAGGTGCTCCTCATTTCCCTGGGCTCCCCCACCTGGCATGGGCCTTTAAGGCAGGAAGGCCTTGGTCTGCTGACCTCAGGGTGGTTAGTGCTGGCTGCATGCGCTGTGGCCTCATCTGCTGTGGGATGATCGGAACTGGGTACAAATGTGTACTGGACCTGCAGGCTCTGTTATCTCCTGGCTTGCTCATTCCTTATCTTGAGACTGGGGCTGCTGCTGCTTTGCCTCCGCCTGCCCCCTCCATGTCCAGCCCTAGCCCACAGGGGCCAGCAGATCTCAACTCTTCCTCGTGTTCCAGGAATGCTCCAGTGCTTGCTGACTATAAGAGTGAGAAATAACCCCACATCTACTTCTGGGGAATGGGAGAAGAACATGCGCCCCAAAGCTCTTCTGTGTTTGGGTGGCTGCTCTCCTAGTCTCTCCTGTAGGTGCATCAACAGCTACCATCTATCAGACCCAGTCTGGCCAGCTTGATGAACAAGATTGGCCATGCCAGAGCTTCTCTGAGGGCAGCCTGGTACGAGCTGTGACCACTCGATTTCCATGTGTCCCCTCATTGCCCAGTGGCCATATCATACCCAGCCAGCACCCTACCCATTTAGCATCTTCCTAGCGTGCTGACTAGTGTATGGAGGGGACCTCTGGAATAAAGGTTGAAGCCTCCTTGCCTCCCAGGATGGAGGCTGAGCAGATCTTGCCTTCCTGTGGAAGAGTGCTATGTAGATACAACATGGAGACCTGACTGGGACTTGTAGGGGGCCAAGAAAAGGATGCTGGCTTCGTGTTCTCACTCTGTTCTTTGTAAGCTGGTGACCTTGGGCAGGTGTGTTTCCTTCTCTGAACCAGAGGAGTAGGAGAGGAGGAGCTTGCTTCAAAGTGTAGAGGACAAATATGCCGGTTATGAGCAGCTCTAGGGGGCAGTGGGTCCCAGAGATTGACTGGAAGGAAAGGCAGCTACTGACCTCAAACCCATGTCTGCTTCTTCCTAACAATAGTGCCATTACTCTGATCTACCTCAAAAGGGATGTTACCAGGCGCCAGTGGCTCCCACTGGTAGCCTCGCACTCGTCATCCTAGCTACTCAGAAGGCTGAGAGCTGAGGATCATGGTTCAAAGCCAGCCCAGGCAGGACCGTCGGTGAGGCTGTTATCTCCAATTAACTACCAGAAAACTAGAGGTGGCACTATGGCTCAAGTGGTAGAATGCTAGACTTGCAAGAGGAAAAAGCTCAGGGACAGCTCCCAGGCCCTGAGTTCAAGTCCAACAACCAACAACAACAAAAAAAGGACCTGTCCTGGGTCTGCTTCACACTGTTCACTCAGAACTTGGTGCCTGGGAGCTGGGATATTCCACTTGTCACTTTCCTGTCCATTTGTGACATAGGCTGATCCTGTTTTTTTTTCTGGAATATTGTCACTGTAGGCTCCTGGCAGGGGTCAAGGTAGCCCGTGGCCTAGGCTTCCATAGCATTTAGCCTGAGCCTGCCCTGCAGGGACCTGATAGGTCAATGAAAATAGACACATACTTCTTGATACCCCATCCCCCATGGGCCTTGGACAGCATTGACCAATCAGCACAGGATGGACTCAATACTGTGCCAAGACCCAGCCTGCAGAGCCTGGCAGCTTTTGCTTTCTGATCTTAGCCCTGATCTTAGGACTGTGTAAGGGGTCGCTGTGGAGATGGAGTGCCAGTGTGCCCTGCTCTCTGCCAGTGTGTCAGATTCAGTGCTATTGAAAGGCCCCTGGACACTGCAGACTCCATGAAGCAGAAGAGTGGCCCTAATGAGCCCTGCCTGGATTCCAGACCCTTTGATGGAGCCTAAGAGAGATTGGGCCACTGCTATGCAACATCAGGAAAGGACTCTAGTTCGCATTTCCTTACTACTCACTCAAAGCTTATAGAGAGGCAACTGTGCTCTGAGGGCTTGAACTTCTTGCTTAGGAACCTGCACAAAGGAATCCAATCAGGCATTCTGGGAGTCCAATGGAAATTGGTCATGGATCTGACTTAGGACTTCCTCTCCCAGCTGGCTCTGAGTCCATCCAGATGATGGCATAGAGTGAGTGTGGCTGATGCTTCTCACACTAGGGAGCTCCTATCCATGCTTCAAAGCCCCACTCCATAAAACTTCTTCAATCTCCTTCAAGATACCAGAGCACTTGTGTCTTTCTGCTGCAGAGACGATCATTTGGGCTAGTGTTTGTTTTATATTTCAGAAAGAAGTCTGTGTCTCTTAATGGACAATCTGTTGGCTTGGAACAGCCGTAATCGATTCAAGGCAGGTGTGTGTTGGGGTCTTTCCTGGGCCCCATGTCTTGTTGGACACAGGGAGGAGCACACAGAAGAGGGGTGGGGGCTGGTGGGGCTGAGAGAGTCTGGGTGCCCCCCCTCCACTTCCCATTGTTTCAACAGCAGCATAGGAGAACACAAGGACTTTACTGCTGTCACAAATATTTCATCCTGCACATTTTACAGTTCACAACTGCAGAGAGTGCCAGGCTCCTGTTGGAGTTGGAAGATTCATAAAAACGCATGTGAAATTTTATGTTCAATTATTCCAGAGCCCCCACTCAGGGCCCATGAGCTGCCCTGTGTACAACAACCCACCAGTCAGGTTCCCGCTGGTTTGGATGGCTTCCCTCCCCCCCCCACCAGTTTACTCTCAATAGAGAAGTGCCCTCCCCCTTCCCCTTGTCCCTCTCATTGCTCCCTCACACTGTTCCCTAAATGCCACTCTCCTCTTCCTCCTCCATCCCAAGAGAAAGGACCAGAGACTCCTAAGTGCCTCTAAAGTTCCCTGTGTACAAGACGCGGTGAGAGGAAGGGGTTGATCTTGGGCTGAGGGACCTCCTCCCTGCCTGGCCAATTGGGGACTTCTTTTTTTTTTTTTTTTTTGGTCGGTGATGGAGCTTGAACTTTGGGCCTGGGCACTGTCCCTGCACTCTTCAGTCAAGGCTAGCGCTCTACCGCTTGAGCCACAGCGCCACTTCCGGTTTTCTGGTGGTTTATTGGAGATAGGAGTCTCACGGATTTTCCTGCCCAGGCTGGCCTTGAACTGCTATCCCCAGATCTCAGCCTCCTGAGTAGCTAGGATTATAGGCTTGAGCCACCGGTGCCTGGCCCAACTGGGGACTTCTAAGGGGGAGTCTATGAACTCATCATGGGCTATCACTTCGGCTTAACCTCCCTGTGCCTTAGTTTCCTTTCCTGAAAATGGACCTGTATTTTAACATAGCACTGGGCTGGGCTCAAAGCCAAGGTGGCCAGGCCCGGCCCAGGGCGGGAGGCCTGGGCTGTGCAGTGGGCGGTGGTGGGGCTGGGCCCAGGGCGGGAGGCCAGGGCTGTGCAGTGGAGCGGCCAGTGTGGGTGTGTGTGGCGGGGCCCAGGGCGGGAGGCCCTGGCTGCGCAGCACGGTGGCCAGTGCGAGGGGCGTGGCCGGGCTCGCAGAGCGGCTCATCACTTGCGGCCTCACGTCCCTTCATTACGGTGCCTGCAGAAGATGTTCTCTGATTAGTCTGCTGAATTATGAATTAGGTTCCGGGTCCCTGTGCAGCTGTTCCCGGCTTGTCATCCCCACCACTTTATTTCCCCATCTGCTTATAAAACCAGGAGCGCCGTCCTGCAATAAACACTTCAAACACTTTTTTTTAGGGGCTAATTAATTGTGTTGCATTTCTCCGACACAGCATGCAGGCCGGACCTGCCCCGAATTCCCAATGTTGCTGGCTCCTGTCTGGGGGCCTGGGGAGAAGGCTGGGCCCAGTGGCTTCAGGGAGCTGCATGTGGCCTCCCCAAGCTCCCCTTTTCTCAAAGGTAACCCTTGGCCCGGGCTGTGGCAGGATGGGCTCTCTCTAGTCAGATCAGGGTCTCCCCAGGGGTTCCCCTTGGCACCCTCTGGCTTCAGGCCTGGGGCTGGGGCTCCTAGACATTCCCCTAACTCATCTGAAATTCACAGGTAGCAATTTGAAGCCCCCACACCCATGGCTCCACCCTTCTTCAGCTTTCAACCTTTACTAGTGTACCTCTGAGCCAACCATGTGCTTCCCCTCCCTGCCCACATGGCTTTATGTCTGGAGAACCCCCTGCCCCTAGGTGGGCTCCTCCTGCCCCAAGATTCCCCTGGAGATCACCCTGGGGGGCACTTATAGTGAGTTAGTCTCTCTGCAGAGCCAGGAGCCTCTTGGGGGATGCCCAGAGGGGTCCCTATCATTGCCTGCTCCCCAAGGCAGTGGTCCTCTGAGGAGAGAGGAGGTCAGACACACTGACATTAATAAGAAAACAAACTCAGAATTATCGAGTTACAAAACAGAGCTCAGAAACAATTAAGTAAGGCGTCATTTGACTGTTCCCAATGCTGAGAAGTGGCATTTATTAAGCTGATCCTTAAAGTGGGCTCTGTGCCAAGTCAGCAAAATAACAATTTCTTTTTCTTCCTCTTCCTCCTCCTCTTCTTCTTCCTTTTCTTCTTTCTCTTCTTCTTCTTCTTTCTCTTTGGCCTCCTCCCCCTCCTCTTCCCCTCCCCCTTCTTCTTCTCCTCCTCCCCCTCCTCTTCTTCTCTTCCTCCCCCTCTTCTTCCTCCTCCTCCTCTTCTTCTTCTCCTCCTCCCACTCCTCTTTCCCCTCCTTCTCCCTCTCCTCCTTCCCCTCCTCCCCTTCTTCTCCTCCCCCCTCCTCTTCCCCCTCCTTCCCCTCCTCCTCCTCTTCTTCTTCTCTTCCTCCTCCTCCTCTTCTCCTCCTCCTGTTCCTCCTCCCACTCCTTCCTCTTTCTCCTTTTCCTTTGCCAATTCTGGGGCTTGAACTCAAGCCTAGGCACTGTCCCTGAGCTTTACTGCTCAAGACACTTGCACTCTTCCACTTGAGTCACAGTGGCTCCACTTCTGGCTTTTATGGGAGTTAATTGGAGATAAGAGTCTCACAGACTTTCCTGCCTAAGCTGGCTTTGAACCATGACACTCGGATCTCAGCCTCTGGGGCAGCTAGGATTACAGGCTTGAGGCACTGATACACAGCTCAGTAGGAGGTCTTGGTGCATCTGAGTCCTCGACCCAACTGCCTCCTCCCTGCAGCACCATGGTGACAGGACTCTCTTGACTGAAAATAGGACCTGGATACCCCTGGGCCAACAAGCTCCCTCCAGTTCCTGACGGCCATCCTGAGAGACTTCTGAAGTGAGGCTGAAGTGTCTGCCTGTGCCTGCAGACAGCTCAGTGTGGGGCCTCCATGCTCAGGGGCCTGAGTTATTGGAGGCCCTGTCCTCAACCCCTCAGGAGGCTCTTCCTCCTGCCCGGCTCTGATGCTGGTGGCTACAAGTAGAGGCCTGTGGGGCAGGACTTTGCCCACCAGCATCTGTCTAGGTTCGAGGTCTCTGTGACTGGCTGTGCGTCCCTGAGTCCCTTGGTGAGGAAGTGGGGGCCAAAGGGAGCAAGGGAGCCTATAATTCCTCCCAGTGAGCCTTGCACCCAAGCCCCCATATGACCCCTGTCTAGGGCTCAGAATGACAGTATTTGGTCTATTACAGATGAGTCCACAGGGGACTAGGAGAGTCTGCTGATCACTCTTAGCATAGTTACCCTAAAAAGGGGTGGGGGTGAGAGCTTATGGGGCTGGTGACACCAGGAGCAAGGACAGGGGTGGTGGCAGCAGGTGATACAATATATCCAGGATGGGACACTGCCAGCTGTTGGGACTAGGTCTCCAGGGAGTTTGCAGGAGCCCTGTGGCTCACACAACTCCCCAAGGAGCCTGGGACCCATGCTTGCCCTGCCTGTGTACCTGTCCATGGGATAAGAGAAAGTCTAACCATATCAGTGACACAGAACAGAGAGGAAGCCCGCAGTGTGGGGCTTGGGGTCTCATCCAGGCAAAGATGGGCCCAGCGAGGAGCCCTGTCCTTCTAGGAGAGGGCAGCCTGGCCCTCCTGTACCCTTGGCTGGGATGAATGGTATCCCCCACCTGCCCCGGCTAGGCTCAAGTGAACCGGTGGGAGACCCTACCCAGAGACACGCTTGCTTCCCCAGTTGGCGAGGCTCAGCTTAGAACATTTTTATGGACTGTTAATTGTTATGCTTCCATTTAATTCTGGGTGTCATTCCATGTCAGCCAAGGCTGACAGGCTGGGATTTATGCCTCCAAATTATGGGGCTTGGGCTGTTCAGAGGTAAAACAATTACCCATCAATCAGCTACCAACAGGCTGGCTGGGCTGGCAGTCCTGTTAGCAGGTGTGGGCGGCTGTGGCCCCTGCAAGACCCTTGAGAGGCAGCACTGCCTTCGAGGACAAAGCAAGCTGGGCGGCATCCTGTCACAACACATGTATCTCTGTGGTGGGGCTCAGCTCTCGAGGGAAGGGCCCTAATGGTGGAGGGGACCAGGGTTTGTCCTGTCCTTTCTCAGTTGCTTGAGGCTTTGGCCCCCCCATGCATTTGGCCAGTTTCAGAATCATGAAGAGGGCATGGCTGTGTGTCTGTCCAGCATGCTGAGAGGCCATGGTTTAGTCTCAGGTTCTTGGGCTGGAGGGCCAAATTGCCAAGAGAGAGACAGATGTCAGTCCACATATATGGAGGGCAGTCTTGGTACTCAGAGGTGAGTACCCAGCCTTGGATGGAGGACTGCTGGATATGTGCAAATTCTGATGTGGCTCCAGCCTCAGCTAGCATCCATCCTGGGCACTCAACATGCAGCATCCATACAGCAGGTTGGGCAGGTGTCTGGATGTGTGCAAGGCTGTCCTCACCTACATTTCACTATTGCTCTCCCAGTTGCCCTGAGATCCCACCCTGTCCCCTACCAGTCACATCTCATGCTCAGCCTGTGCTGTCAGCATGCCCTTGCTATTGCTGTGTGAGGCTCTGCCCCGCCTCCTGATGCTGCTTCGACCCTATAGGGAGCCTACTTCCTGGGAAGGATGGCCTTGCTAGCACCCTATAGCACCTACGTGGCTTCAGCTTCCTCACCCCGAGCTGGGAAGTCTGTATTCTGGACAGTGAGAATCACTGAGGATATATGTGGCCCCAGATATACCTCTGTTCTCTGTTTGTCTGTCTGTCTGTCTGTCTCCTTCTCCTCTTCCCACTGCTGGGACTCGAACTCTGGGCCTAGGCACTGTCATTTACCTTTAGCTTTTTCACTCAAGACCGGTGCTCTAGCACTCGAGCCATACCTTCACTTACAGCTTTGTGTTGGTTAATTGGAGATAAGAGTTTCTAGGATTAGTCTGCTCATGCTGTCTTCTAACTGTGATCCTCAGATCTCAGCCTCCTCAGTAGCTAAGATTACAGTATGGTGTCCTTTTCTCTTGGTTTCCTGATGGCTCTGAGAGGCACTAGCCAGTGGGTACCTCCACTAGGATCACTCAGAGACAGGACCGGTCATTCTGAGCCAGGTTGCTGCCCAGGGTGACCAATGAGGGGTGGGTCAGAAAAGGGCGCTAGGCCCTAAGTGGCTGGAAAACTACTGGTGGCTGGTGTCACCGCCTCTCTGTCTGTCTCAGTAAAACTGGATTTCTGGCCGTGGTCCCATCCTTTCAAGGTTATATCCTTTCAGGATCATGTCCCCTAGGTTCCTGCCCACTTGGGGTCATACAGTCACATCCTCTGGGGCCTGAGGGAATCACTCATTAGTGTTCTCATGGATGGAATCTGTTTGGCAACAGAGCCTCCTACATTATGTATTGAAATATTTCAAGCAGAACAGAAAAAAAGTTCTCTGTTCATTTTCTGGGCCTCATGCTCATCGACCCACATGGCTCTGAGCAATTACCATTGTCTAGTACTGCCCTAAATCTATTCTAACTTCCTTGAAAGTCAAGGCGCCACATGGATGTGTCACCCATGAGTCATTCACACTTTACTCCCAGTCACTAAACTTGCTATCCCACCCCAAATACCATTGGTGGGAGAGACCCTTTAAGGTTTCACTGTGAGGGGCCCTAGGCCAGTGCTCATGGCTTCCTTCCTTCCTCTTTCTTCCTTCCTTCCTTCCTTCCTTCCTTCCTTCCTTCCTTCCTTCCTTCCTTCCTTCCTTCCTTCCTTCCTCAGGGCCTGAGCGCTGTTCTTGAGCTTCTTTGTGCTCAAGGATAGTGCTCTACCACCTGATTCACAGCGCCACTTCCGGCTTTTTCTGAGTAGTTTATTGGAGATAAGAGTCTCATGGACTTTCCTGTCCAGGCTGGCTTCGAACTGTGATCCTCAGGTCTCAGCCTCCTGAGCAGCTAGGATTACAGGCATGAGCCACCACATCTGGCTATTCATTCATTTTTATTTTTTTGGCAATACTGGGGCCTCACATTCAGGGCCTTGCACGCTCACTTGGCTTTTTCACTCAAGGCTGGCAGTCTACCACTTAGGCTACATCTCTACTTCTGACTGGTGCTCAATAGGAGATCAGAGTCCTACAGACTTTTCTGCCTGGGCTGACTTCCAACTTCAGTCCTCAAGTCTCAACCTCCTGAGGAGCTAGGATTACAGGTGTGAGTTACTTGTGCCCATCTCCAGCCCCCTTTTCAAGGTAGGATCTTAGTTTGTGCTTAGGCCACCTTGGGCTTTGATCTTCCTAGTTGTGACACACCTTGTGTTGCTGGAGATGACAGGTTTCACTCACAGTGCCCTGGCACTGAGATGGAGTCTCTTAAGCTTTTGTGCCTGGGCTGGTCTTGAATGGTGATTTCTGTCTCTGCTTGCCAAGTAACTAGTGTATTTCTATGGCTTCATCTTTTAAACGGACACGACTAAGCATGGGAAGCTGACTGCAGCCCTGACTCTCCTGTCCCAGCATTTGGCTGATTATCTAGGCTGGGCACAGCACTGAGATTGGGGAGAGCCTTAAGGACCTGCTGAGGATAGTCTTGGCTTTAATTCTTGGGCTACATGGCTCCCTGGATAAGGCAGAAGTGGGTGTTTCAAAGCTATAGGACAGGGAGACATTCCTGGATGGCTCAGCTACTCAGGGCCACAGTGGGCACTGCTTACGGGGAGAGTCATAGGTGGCCTTGGAGACCTCCCTCCTGCTCTGGGCTAGGAGGCTGGCTGGCAGGGCTCCAAGTCCACACTCCCCAAGGCAGCGCTGGGAAGATCAGCTCCAGGACTCCTCTCCTTCGTTCTTGCACCCACGCCCATCCCAGACCTCGTCCTGCCATGCTTGGGCGGTCACACTGGCATTTGGTGCCTGGGGAGCTGCTGACAGTGTGTGTTCCGCCTGCCAAGGAATGCTGCCAGGCTGTTTGGAAATGTCAGGCTAGTGGGTGGCAGGCCCTGCCCAGCACCCCACTCTTGCCGATGATGCTGGACACGGGCGGCGGCCCTAGTGATGGAGCCAGGCAGAGAGGCCTTGCTGAGTGGGAGGCTGGTGGCGGGCCTTGGGCTGCTTTGGGAGGGGGGCTGTGGGTTGTGGCTGGTATCCAGCATTAATGGACGAGGGCCCCGTCCTTGCCGCCAAGGCAGTCTTGGTGGGCTGGTCGATGCAGAAGAGCGATGGTGCGCTCGGGCCTGGGGTGTCTGAGGGAGGTTTATTGGCATCAGCTGATTTCCCTAGAGGTCCCCCTTGCGGGCAGCGGCCTCCAGGCTTCCCCAGAACTGAGCATGTCAGGCTGAAGGCATAATGGATGAACACTGGCTATGAGATGTCTGAGCCTAGACTAGGCTATATGGCAGGCACGCACACCGTTTGGGCCCCCGAAGCTGGAGGGTGGGTCTGTGATGGTAGGTGGACCAGAGAGAGGAGACTATCTCTGAAGGTGAGGACTGCAGGACCTAGGGAGATTCAGGCACGATAGGAAGATTTGGTCTAGGGTACCAGAAGATGCTCTTGGCTTGGGACTTGATCTTTCTTCCTCTTCCTCCTCCTCTAGCCTTCCTCTTCCTCTAGCCAGCCTCCTCCTCCATGGCCACCATCTTCCTGTGCTCTAGCCAATAATAGAGATCCTCTTCCTCCTTCTCCTCCTCTCCTCCTCCTCCTCCTCCTCCTCCTCTTTCTCCTTCCTTTTGTTTTGTACCAGTCCTGAGGGCTTGAACTAAAGGAAGCTGGGTGCTGTCTCTAAGCTTTTGTGTTCAAGGCTAGCTCTCTACCACTTGAGCACAGCTCTACTTCCCGCCTTTGGGGGTGGGTAGTTAATTGGAGATAAGAGTCTCATGGACTTTCCTGCCTGGGTTGGCTTCATAGTGTGATCCTCAGATCTTAGCCCCTTGAATAGCTAGGATTACAGGTGAGCCACCAGCTCCTAGCTTGGTCTTCTTGTCTGCTTTGTGCAAAGAGCCAGCCCTTGCAGCCCAGCCTTGGCTGCACACCCAGTTGGTTCAGCGTTCTTCAGTCTCCTCCTCCATGGCCACTACCTTCCTGTGCTCCAGCCACTCATGAAGGACTTTCTCCTAGCACTTTCCTACATGTCTGGCAGGGATGTCATACTGCTGTGCACAGACTTTGGCTCTTGTTAATTATTTTTTGTAACCATCCGGACCTTGTGCTCTTCCTTAGCTTTGTTGCTCAAGGCTGGCACTCTAGCACTAGAGCCATGTATCTACTTCAGGCTTTTTGCTCATTAATTGGAGATAACAGTCTCACAGACTTTCCTGCCAGGTCTGGCTTTGAATATCGATCCTCAAATCTCAGCCTCTTGAATAGCTAGAATTGTAAACATGAGCCATGTTTGCCTGGCTCAGGCCTTAGCTCTTGATGGGAACAGGGCCTCCTCTTGCCTGTGGCTTTCAAAAGCATCTCATCCTGGTTATAGTTTACTGACAAGGAGCAATCATCATTATCACACATCTTCATGTCTCCACATGGTCTGTGCTCCCTGCAGATGTGAGTGCTCTCCTCTGTGGCCAGCCACTCTGTGAAGGGAGTGGGGAAGCTCGGGATGGAGGCAGGCAGGGCGGCGAGCTCCAAGGGTGGGGCTTTCTTCTCTGTGGTGGGAGTATAGGGTTGGAGAAGGAGACAGAGAGAGGGCTATGTGGACCTGGGCATTGGGACAAGGACAGTCTGGATTTCCATGGACGATGCCACCTTGTGTAGTTTGCATGGGCCCTTGGAGAGGCTGGGTGATATGGTCTTATAGATGATACACCTCCATGGACAAAGAGTTGTCACTCTGTCCTAGTCCATTTCCTCTCTTCCCTCTCCCTCTTCTTCCCTCCCCCTCCCTCCCTCCCTCCCTCCTTCCTTCCTCCCTCCCTCCGTCCCTCCCTCCTTCCTTCCTTCCTTCCTTCCTTTTTGTGCCAGTTATTGGGGGTTGAACTCAGATCTGGGTGCCGTTTCTTTGTTTTTTTTTCCCCTCAAGGCTGGCACTTTATCATTTGGGTCCCCTTCTGTAGTTTGGTGGTTAATTGAGATAAGAGTCTCACAGAGCCCTTTCCCAGCTCTCTCTCTTTCCCAGCTCTTTCCCAGGCCTTTCCCAGCTGCATGGAGGGCCAACATGGCCTAGTGCCAGCCAGAATGATGAATAAACCTACTCTTTACCTGAAAAAAAAAGAGTCTCACAGACTTTTTTGCCCTTTTGAATCCTGATCTGCAAATCTCAGCCTCCTGAGTAGCTAGGATGACAGGTGTGAGACACTGGTCTCTGGCTTCCATCTGTTTCTTTCTCTCAGCCTTTTGTCTCTATCTGTCACTCTTCTGATTGTAGCTTCACAGTATAATCAGCATAAGTGACAATGCCCCCCTTCCATGGCCTCATATCTCTTCCTTAGAGTGGGGCCTATCTGTTTGGGCATGTGAGATAATCCAGATTCATAGATGCTGCTGACCTGGGCTCCTGGGTCAGTAGGCTTCCTATGTACCCTGGCCACATCTGTAACTCAGTTTACACATGGCTGGGAACATCTACTTTATATGTGTATATGTGTGTGTGGTTTTTTTTGGGGGGGGGTCAAGTCAATCTTATGTGGCCTTGGGCTTGCACCTAGTCTGCAAAGGAAATCTTCACACTCCCTGGCATGTTCTCCTGGCCTGGTCCTTTCTCCCTGAGGATGTATGGGAGCCTGGAGGGGGGGTCTCATCCCTGGCAATGTCCACCCACCTCCAAAGCTGTTCAAAATCCTGCCTGAGGGTCTTCCTGGGCACTGATTCCGGCTCAGAGTTGATCTGAGTGTGTTCTTCAGGGGCCCTGGAGGGTGGCCTGGGGCCCACAGCAGAGTCCTGCCTCTCTGTAAGAGAGACATCTGTAGGAGGTCCCCAGGACCCCCAGAGGGTTCAGGGTCGGTGAGGCATGACAGGTGGCTATTTTGAAGTCCCCAGTGGGGTGCCCAGTGCACAGTGGGGACAGATGGCTTTTGGCAGGATACGTGCCCTCCAACCTATGAGGCCAGCTGCCCTGGGCTGGGTGTGAACCAAGGCTTCTGGCAAATGCAGAGGGGCCAGACTGCCAGGAGCCAGGACACTGGACTCTGCAGTGGGGCTGGCACTGGACCCACCTCATCCTTTCTCCCCACATGGCTGCACAGGGACCCAGGGATGCAAGGACCCCATGTTGAGCTAGTGTTAGCTTTAAAAAAATTATCATCATTATGAAAAAGAAGCATGTTCCTATGGAAAATCAGAATCAGAAATGATAAGGAGAAACTAAGCAATGAATCCTGCCATGGGCTCTTCTTGGGTGGATTTCTTCACCATCTCCTCTGGGATGCCTCCCAGAAGCCTCTGGGCAGTGCTGTACAGGCGACCCCTAGCCTGGTCCCTTCCTTCCTCAAACAGAGATGCCATACAAGCTCCTTAAGGATCTATATCACTCACTCATGTAAATTGTCTTCCTTGATGCACACATTTGAATGCATACAACTTCTGGCTCTTATAGACCAAGCTGTGAGCTGGCTGCTGGTGCCTCATACCTGTAATCTCTCAGGAGGCTAATTGCTGAGGATAACAGCTAGAAGACAGCGCAGGCAGGAAAGTCTGAGATGCTTATTTCCAATTAACCACTAAAAAGCAGGAGCTATGGCCCAAATGATAAAGCATTAGCATTGGGTGAAAAAGCTAAGAGACAGTACTTAGGCCCTGAGTTCAAGCCCTCACATCAGCACATACAAAGCTGCAGAGAAAGTAGCTTGTGTCTATCCAATTTCCTCCTTAGGTTCATTCAGATCCTCTGTGGAGCTAGCTGATGCCTACCAGCCTCAGTGACTGAAGCCCAGCACACTGCTCATAACAATCTGTTCTACCTCCTAACATGCTGGACTCCACCTCAAACCCAGCCTTACTGGTGGCCAGTCCCAGCCTGACCAGCCCAGAACAGACCAATGGAGGCTTCCTCTGTCCTTGTGGATCAACATCCTGGGGAATCGCTGAAATTGATTGGATTTTGTGTTCAAATCCTAGACCTACTGCTGGACACTGCTACTTAGGAAGCTGAGGTCTAAGGATTGCAGTTCAAAGCCTGCTGGGCAGGGAAGTCCATGAGACTCTTATCTCCAATTAACTACCAGAAAATGGGAAGTGGTGCGGTGGCTCAAAGTGATGGAGTACTAGCCTTAAACTAAGAGAGCTCAGGGACAGCACCCAGACCCTGAGTTCAAGCCCAGGACTGGCAAAAACAAACATAAAACATAGTGACAAGCTGCCAATCAAGTAGCAGTTTGACATATTTAAACAGCACACAGTGGCTGAGAGGGATAGGGGCCACTTAGCAAAGACTCACACAGTGGGCCTCTAGTGCTTAGGGTAGGCGGGGAAATTTGGCTGCAGTGATGCTTCTTCACTGAGTCCTCAGCCAAAGGGACTCTGCCCACTCCTGGAAACCCGTGTTAGGTCCCTGCTCTAGTCCCAGCTGGCCTCAAGCCACACCCTGTCTCCCTGTCTCCCAGGAAGTGGTTCCTTTAAGTTCTGGTTCTCCTCTGGGCAGACTCACCCCTGTAGATAGAACGATGCTGTCTCACAGGAAAAGGACATCAGAGTCCCCCAGGCCAGGCAGCAGTTACTGTGGCTGTCCTACCCTATCTACAGGCTCTGGTGATCTCAGCCCTGTTCAACCTCAGCCTGGTGGGTCTTGAGTTAGCTCCTATCTTCTCTACATTCTGAGAACCTGTTCTCTAGTTGGCCAGGCTTCCAAACACTCCTGGTTCTTCCTGTACCTGGGGGTCCCCTTTCCTTTGTGTCCAGTGCTAGCTCCCCCATCCTGAAACCCCCACTGTGAATGCAATACCTTCTTGAAGGCAGCTGGGAATGAACTCTGCTCCTCAGAGCATCTACCAGGCATCTACCTCACTGCACAGCTCTACTCCAGGACCTGTGCTACACCTGCACTTACACAGCATCTTTCCTATACTTTCTGGACCCCTTCTGCCAAGCCTAGGAACCACAGAGCCTGGTGAGGAGAAGCAAAAGGCTATCTTCTATCCAAGAGTCTTCAAGAGAAGGTCATCTTCACTTTCCTTTTATTACTGATCTTAAGATACCTAGATGGAGGGATGTCAGCCAAAGCATTGATAAGGCCTGCAGGGAGCAAGCACACCATTAAAGGCTGAACCTAGGGAGGGGCCTGGCTCTCCTACTCAGGCCACGGGGTAGGCTAAGTGTCATATGTCTGTGTTGGGGACAATAGAAGGACTTGCCAGCTGTCTTTTCCTATTTGAGTAAAGCTGGCCTTGTGAGCATGTCCACTGCTGTGGGAGGCTGAGATCAGGCTGGCAAGGCTGTCTTCCATCTGTCTTCCATGAAGGCCTCTGAAGATGCATGTCTGGGTTGGGGAGAACAGGCTTCCCAGAAAAACCCTGGGTTAAAGACGGTTCATAGGTCCCCTGTGGGAGTTCTTAGTTCTTTAGCATCTGGATGTAGAGATGAGTCCAAGATATAGGCAAGTAGCCTGGAATAAATGCTTCCCACCAGGGCTGCCCTCTTCTTCCTCTGCCTGGGGCCCTGGTCAGAGGCTTGAGCTAGACCAGGTTGTGTGGTATTCTGGTGCCTGGAGAAATAGAGGTAGGCATCTCAGTCTCCAGGGTGGCTCTGAACTGAGATCAGACACAATCATTTCTTGTTCTGACTAGACTACTAACAGGTGACACTCAGCAATGCTGCTCTGTCTAAAGGATGAACTTTGTGATGATAATGTGGGGTGCTATCTTTGAAGGTAGGGACATGAGGTAGAGTCTTCTCCTCTAAACTGTGACCATGATCAATAGTCTAGATGTGACTCTCACCCCCTATCCACGTATGATCTGGATCCCAAATCAAGATGCGAAAAGGACCTAGAATTAGGTGTAAATAGTTCCCAGAATCCAGGTATGAACAGTACTCACCATCCCTGTGTGA
This sequence comes from Dipodomys ordii, assembly GCF_000151885.1. Lineage (NCBI taxonomy): Eukaryota > Metazoa > Chordata > Mammalia > Rodentia > Heteromyidae > Dipodomys > Dipodomys ordii. The sequence continues at coordinate 539,633 of NW_012267357.1, read as the reverse complement.
ACAGTACCCACAATCCCTGTGTGAACAGGATCTGGTGGCTCACACCTGTAATCTTAGCTACTCAGGAGGCTGAGATCTGAGGATTGCAGTTCAAAGCCAGCCTGGGCAGTAAAGGCCGTGAAACTCTTATGTCCAATAAACCACCAGGATACCGCAAGTGGCACTGTGGCTCAAGTGGTAGCATGCTAGTCTTGAGCTGAATTGCTGATGGACAGTGCTCAGGCCCAGAGTTCAAGCCCCATGACTGATAAAATAGCAACAACAACAACAACAAAAAAAAACAGATCCAGAATCCCTGTGTGAATAAACAGAACCAGAATCCTGTATGAACAGTACCCAGAATCCAATGAATAGTATCTACAACCCAGATGGGAAGAAGACCCAGAATCTACATGTGGACAAGATCCAGACTCATTGTGTGAACAGGACTCAGAGTCAAGGTGTGACCAGGGCTTGTAATATAGGTGTGAGTGTATCTGTGCTTCTCTCCCCACACCCTTCCCTGGAGTTCTACATGGATCCAGAATTACTGGACAAGGTCTGCAGCCTCCAGCAGTCCCTGGGCCTCATGGGATTTCCTAACATGCTTTGTTTTCATTGTTTGCACGGATACCTTCTATTTGCCGCCTGCGATGCTTGTTTTCTATTTCCAGTGGTGCTGTAAGAGTTTCTTCCAAAATATAATCATTTAAGTAAAAAAAAATCCATTTGAAGAAAAACCTCAAGTAAACAACAGCAAAGCAGGTGGGTGGACACAGTGTGGGGCAGAGAGAACTTAGGTCTCTGTGGCCAGATGGAGGGCTGGGGGTGAACCCAGAAGAAATAGGAAGGGAGAAGAGATGGGGAGAGAGGTGAGGCCCCCTCATGGCCATACTCAGCCTGGTCCTGGGCTTGTGGCTGCTTAGTCCAGCTAAGTCCTCTTGGTCATAATTCTGCAGCTAAGGCTGGGGATGGCAGTGGTCTATCTATCTATCTCTGACCTTTCGGAGTCTCTTGTCTTATAACAACTTGTGGCATTGAACCTAGGTCTATGTACTTGTCTGCCCCTCCCGCATCCAGTGACAAACCCAGCACTGGCCATTGACACAAAATGTGTAGAAGTCCCCTGTGCTGAAGAAGACACAGATGCCAGAGCCAGCCACAGGGAAATGAATGGTTGTGTGTCTCGCCCACAGGGCTGTGTGAGACCACACCAGGCAGTGTGTCCGCTGCTTGTTACTGGGCTGCCTGGGGCCTCCTCACTTGGCTGCTCCGTCTATGTTGCATGAACCCTAGGGGTGAATGTGTTGATTGTGTCGAGAGTGTTGCGAGCATAAATGACTCTGGGACAGACCTTTAAACACCGTGCTCGGGCAGGTGTCAGGGAGTTAGATTTCTGGCAGCAGAATCACAAGGAGCTGGCCTTGGACCTCATCTACCTCCCAATCGCCAGAAGGCCGAGGCCTTTCCAGGAAGGTCATGGATGCCGCTGGAGGATGAATCAGATGTGCTGCCTCAGGCTGGGAGAGCTGTCTGCCAGGCATCCGTAATGCTTGAGTCTGCTTGGGAGGACTTGAGATGAAGCACAAGGCTGGGGGCAGGGCGGAGAGTGGATGGATAAGGTACCTAGAAGGGATACCCAAGGCTGGCTTGAGAGGATTCAGAGCAAATGCATTGTACGAAGATCATGAAACCCCTCTTGCCCCCCCACCTTACCCATCCTGCTTCGAATGTCCTCTTCTTTTACCTCCTTTTTCCTCATCACAACTGCACAAGAACCCCTAAAGCAGGCATGTCCCTCCCTCCATGTCCCTCTCCAGATGCTATTCTCAAAATCCTGGGGGGAGGGAGGCATGTCTTCTTGTCCCCAATGCCTCCTCTTCAAGATGTCCTTCCACTTTGGAACCTGAGTACACCAACAATGCTTGGGTGCTGCGGAGGGAGCTGGCAGGGTCCTGGCACACTTCATAGAAGCAGGGGTGGGTGTTGGGGAGCAATAGGTGGGAGCAACATGTTTGGATGAAGACTGCTCTGCCCCGGGACAGGCTTCTTCCACTATTCCCAGAGCTATCCTTTCTCTTCCCTGCCCTAGATAGTCTATTCTCTGCCCAGGCATGCAAGGACTTGTCCTGTGCCACTTTTCACTTGAATCTCAAATATCTCACCTAGGTGGGGAAGGTGCTTGAAAGACACCCTTGGGAAGGCAGAACCTGCTGTTATCTTCACTGGTCAACCCCCGCACCCTGCTTGTCTCCAACCAGCCCTGTCACTCTACTCCATGCTAAGCATATATAGCCTCTTCCTCCAGGAAGCACTCCCCCCACCCCATCTCAGATCTCCAGCTTCCTCCAGGCTGGTCTTCCCTACTATGGCCCCAGACCCTGGGCTAGTTAAGAACCCCTTGGATGAGTTTGTGTTTCTGTCATACTGGGAGTCCCCTTCTGCCCTTGTTCTTTGGATTTTTCTTCACTGTCATCTGTCCTTGCTACTGCTAGTATTCTCTGTACGAGGGGCTATGGGCTGACCTGGCTAGGCTACCTGCTTCAGGGGAGTGGGCAGGGAGTTATTCATTAAATTCTACTCTCAGCTGGGCAGCAATGGCTCATGCTTACAATCCTAGCTACTCAGGAGGCTGAGATATGAAGATCGCGGTTTGAAGTCAGCCTGGGCAGGACTCTTATCTCCAATAAACTGCTCAGAAAAAGCTGAAAGTGGTGCTGTAGCTCAAGTGGTAGAGTGCTAGCCTTGAGTAAAAAGAAGCTCAGGGACAGAGACCAGACCCTGAGTTCAAGCCACAGGACAGGCAAAAAAATAAATAAAATAAAAAATCCTACTCTACACCTCCCAATGCATCAGTATGTTTTTTCTTTTTTTTTTGTCTAAGACTGGGACTCAAATTTGCTACCTGACACTTTCACTCATTGGCTAGTGCTCTACCAACTGACCCATGCCTCCTTAATAGGTCTTATAGAGGAGATGGAGGCTTGGAGATGCAACAACATCTGTGCTGGTAACACAGCTACCTGGCCACCTTCTGACTCACACCTGTAGCCATTGGAGGGGAGGGGATCTGGGTGTAGGGACACCTCTTAGTAGTGGTGGGATTTTAGGCCTGTGGCTTTGACATTCAGAAGGGTGGGAAGCCATGGGGACAAGGGGTAGACATGGAGAAGACTCTCCCCTCCCTATGGGTGGGCTGGCTTGCCTCTGGCTGACAGGAGTTGACTATTGAATTAGGCAACTCTGAGATGTCCAATGGGCAGCATAGATTTATGGGCTGGGAGCATTTATACCATGGGAATTGGCAAACACTAAACATTAGAACTTTCTCCTCATGCTTAGAAGAAGCTGATTCCCCCACAGTGCCACTTCGGGGCTTGTGACACTCACCATGTCACCCTCATGGGTTATGGGGAGCCACTTGCCTCCCAGGCAAGTGGGCAACAGGACAGGCCTTTGGTTGCTCCTAGGGTGGATCCTCTCCATCCCTGCTGTGAGCATTCACAGGGGCCATAGGCCCACCATGAGGGACTCTGTCCAAAGCCCAGTTGGTGCTGGCCTAAGTGCCCCATGTGGATAGCCAATTGGAGCTGCTGAGAGCCTTACCCTTGTCCTTCCCAGGCCTTCCAAACTCTTCTGAGGCTATTAGAGTAGATTCTGGTAGAGAAGAGCTTCAGCTGGGGAAAAAAATGAACCCCAGGGTATTATGGTTCCTTGCAAATTCAACTCTGGGCTCCTCAAAATAAATAAGCCACACCCCCTCAAACAGAACTCCATGATGGCTGAAGCTTAACAATGAGCATGAGCCAGTCCAGGAACCCAAGACTCGGTACTACCAGAACCCAGCAGTAGGTGCTACCTGGTTCTGTGTTGCATGTCATGGGCAGACTGTCCCTGGGGAGTCCAGCTTTAAGGTTCCCAGGGTGGAGGTGCTGGGGCCTTAAGCTAGGTGCCAGCCAGTGAAGCCTGTGGGGGGGGGGAGGTGGCTGCTCTCTGGCTGTGCCGCCTCCATTCATCAGTCCGCAGGCCTCTCTCAGCCCCCAGCCTTTGAAGCTGCAATAAATATTGATTCATTCTGGAGAATCGATGCATTTCCGAGGATCTGGGTCGATGGCAAAGTTACAAGGATCAGGGCAAAGTCATACACATGCCCAAGTTCAGCATCAAGGAAGAGCTGGACAAAGCTCTTCCCGAAACAGGTCTGACCATGAAAACACACAGTGCCACTGCCATACCAGAGGCTCCCAAGAGGATGGGATAAGGGGAGGGGCTTGGCCCACACGGGTCCCTAAACTCTCACCTGGCCCTAGCCAAAGAATTTGACAGCATCCAGCCACCTGCTGCCACTATCATGTCCTACGCTGGGCTCCCACTGCCTCTGACATCCTGCTAGGCTCTAAGACCTCAGGTCTTCATGGAGCCGCTGCTAAAGACTGTCACAAGACAATCTCCCTTGGAGATTTCTCTCGGGCTCCTATTTCCCCTTGAGTTGGGACCTCAGTATTCCCTGAGTTGCCTTCTCCTCCTTGGCCCCAGAGAACTTTGTTCTGACCCTGGAGACCACACAGGGCCACCACCTCCACAAACTCATGAGCCACAGGCAGCATCTGTCTGCTCAAGGTCACTCTGGCAATTCTTTCCACCTAGCCCCAGCCCCTCCATCTTTCGTCTCTCTGACTCACTCTGAATCAAGAGCAAATGTGTAAAATGCCCATGGGTCCACAAGGGCTCCACCCTCCTGGCCACCCCAGCCTCAGCACCCTCCTGCCTCTGCCTAGATCTTTCCTCTTCCCTTTTCTGCTTATTTTCTACCACTGCACCCTCCCTGTATCCCATCCTTCCTCTGATTGGAACCTTTCTCCTTAGAGGGCAAGGCTGGAGGTTTGAACCCTCAGGAGGGAGCCCATTATCTGAGTGTTCCTAAATGCGTGGCTGAGCAGCCTAAGCTCCAGACGACCCCCTGTGGGTGAAGGGAAGGTTTGGGCTGAGCTCTGTCCCCACCCCCCTCTTCTCACCATCATCCCCTCTTCCTGCATGTTCTTCCTTCTCTAATTATTTCTCACGGCTGTGACCCACATTGATGCGATGCTTCTTCCCCCGTGAACTTCAAGGCTGGGTCTGGTGTGCTCCAGTGGGGCCACTTTATTTATGAGAATTTGGCAAATGCAGATGTGCTGTTTCTAGCTAATAGCCCCAAATCACTCGCACCGCCCCATTAGCGGGGAAACTGGCCTGTGTACATTACACACTGTCTAAGTGGGAGCCAAGGCAGTGGTTTTATGACCCCATAAAACTTTGGGAGTTTATTGCTATTGAACAAACATGTAATCCGATGCTTCAAGTCCAATATATGTAGCCAGTGGCATCCCGAACCAGCTGAGGCTTGCGGCTCCCTGGGCTGAGCTGTAGAGATGTCCTGGGGCTTTGGAACCAATTGGTGATTGATCAGCTATTGGACAGGGGCAGGATTTATGGTGGTTATGTGAATCTAGTAGCTTCTGCATATTGAACAGCCCAAGGACAGCAAAGGGGAGGAGAAGCTGCCTGGGACCTCTGGCAAGGGGCTGGTCAGGGGGTCCTGGGCAGAGCCTGTAACAAAATGTATATGTGCTCCTTGGGAGAGAATGGTCCAGCATAGCTCCTGGCAGGGAGGAGAAAAAGGGATGAGGTCAGCAGCTAAGCCTTACCCACCAGAAGTCTCATCTATCCATCTACTTACCCATTCTATCCATCCAAGGATCCTTTCACTTGCCAATCTACTTGGCCATCCATCCATCCACCTACATCCATCTGGCCATCCATCCATCCATCCATCCACCCATCCACCCAATCACCTACTCATTCATTTCTCTGTCTACTTGGTATGTCTATCCACCCATTAATTCACCCTTTATCCACCTTCCCACTTGACCATTCATCCTTCCTCTCAGAGATATCCCATATCATCCAGACAAGGCTGTCCTTCCAGAGATGACCCAAGTCTTAGAAATGCTAGGCAGGGGGCTGGGAAGGTGGCTCAGTGGTAGAGCACTTGCCTTGCATGCCTGAGGCCCTGGGTTCGATTCCTCAGTACCACATAAGCAAAAAGGAAAAAAAAGCTGGAAGTGGTGCTGTGGCTCAAGTGGTAGAGCGCTAGCTTTGAGCTGAAGAGCTGAGGGACAGCGCCCAGGCCCAGAGTTCAGGCCCCACGACCAGACCAAAAAAAAAAAAAAAAGAAATGCTAGGCAGTAGATGATCTTGACATTATTGCTTTGACTTTGACCAGGTAATTCCTTAAGAATCCCTTTTCCAATTGGGAGAGGGACTAAAAAGAAATGTATTCATTATACCTGACTTATGTAACTGTAACCCCTCTGTACATCGCCTTAATAATAACAATAAAAAAAGAATCCCTTTCCCAAACTGTGTGTTGATGGCTCACATCTGTAATCTTAGTTATTCAAGAGTCTGAGATCTGAGGTCCACAGTTTGAAGCCAGCTAGGGTGGCAAAGTCTGTGAGACTCTTCAAGAAATTACCAAAATGCCTGAAGTAGAACTTTGGCTCAAGTGGTAGAGTGCCTTGAGCACAAAAGCTCAGGGACAGTGTCAAGGCCCTGAGTTCAAGCCCTAGGAGCAGCGTGCATACATGCACGCACGCATGCACGTGCACACACACACACATACATGATCCCTTTGCCATGTCTATGTTCTGTATGTTGACTTTAAATAATAGAGATCTTCATGACTGCCTTTTAGTTATCTCCTCCCAATCTTGTCCTGTTTACACACTCTGTCTTTCAAGTGCACATTTCTTTCTGAGCTTCTCATCTGTCTCAGGCTACTGAGATCCATAAGCAGCATCAGTTGAGGTGTATTCCATGGTGTGGCTCATGCATTGATACAGACACTCCATGTTGATGGGTAGTATAACAGTTGCCCATCACTTTTTGCGGTTATAAGCTATGCTGTGGCTGACATCTGAGGCCACGTGGTTAGTTTTGCTCTGCTCATCTACATAGATTCCCAAAGGGCTTATTCCTGGGTTTCAGGCTAAATACCTACTGATTCAGAATACAGTATTTGGTCCTATGACCCCTATAACCTGGCCCACTGATGTGAGTGCCTTGGAGGAAGGGTTTCTGCAGTGTGGAAGGAGGGTGGGAGGTGGATCTCTACTGTATGTTTGCCTCTGCTTCCAGAGGCTTCCCAGCTCAGGCTCAAGTCAGGGGTGCAGCCATCTGTGTTGCCTCCTCTACAGTGCGCTCACGTCTTCCTTGATGCGTTTGCTTCGGATCACTCGTGCCATGTTAATGGTATTAATTTTTTTTGTCATGGTAGTGTCAAAATTTTACCCGACTCATTGCTTGCCTTTTAACTGGATGTTTTCTTTGGAGCCACCTGAGAATTTCTGCTTCCACACAAAGTGCACTCAGCTTTGCTTTTATTCTTAGAAAGTTCTTTCCCAATGGGGATTCAGTAAATATTTGCTTCTGTTTACTTTCGGTCCTTTCAGTGGGCTAAATTATTTTCTGTCATCTCTGCCTCATCTCTTACTGCACCCCACTTGACATGGGTGGACCCCACATTCTGATCTAGAGAATTCTTCGTATCCTCTCTTCTCTCCTCCCTCTCTTCATCTTCCCTTCCCCACTTCCTCCATTTCTCTCCTCTCCTCCTCTTTCTTTCCCTCCTTTTCCTTCCATTGCCCTTTCTCTCTCTTCCTCCTCTTTCTTTCCCTCCTTTTCCTTCCATCACCCTTTTCTCTCCTTTCCTTTCTTCCTCCACCCTCCTCCTCCTCCTATCCTTCCTTCTTACTCTTCCCTTCTTATTCCTCCCTTCCCCTTCCTCTCCTCTCTCCCCTTTCTTTCCTCCCTCCTCTCTTTCTTCCCTTTCTTCCTTCTTCTCTCCCTGTTTCACTCTCTCCTTTTCTTATTTCTTCCTCCTTTCTTCCCTTCTTTCTTCCTTCCTCTCCTTTTCTTCCTCCCCAACGCCTTTCCTCTCATTTTCTCCCTCCCTTTCTCTCCTTCCTTTTTTCCCATCCTTCATCTCTCCCTCCTCCAACTGCTTGTTTTCCAACATAAACCTTCTCAATGGCTTCATCTACTCTGAGGAGGAAAAGCCTGGCTGAGGGGAAGAACATAGAAATTGAACATTTCCTTCTGAAAGAGAGCTAAGGACAGGGGCTGGGATGTGGAGGAAAGAGTGGTGGGGTGATTTGGGGATCCCACTAATACTAGAGGGTGGCATGGGCCATGTAGTGTGGGACTGAAGGGTAAATTCTGGGCGAGGTACTTTGTAGCCCTGAGCCAGATATTCAGGGCTGAGGAATGGAGGATGGGGAGCGAGGGGCAAGCCCGCATGGCTGGGAGTGGCTGATCATGGACCTTCTTCCTCTGCCCAGAGTGTCCACATGGCCTCTGTGGAAACAGAATATCAAATCTCTGTGGCTATTGGAGGGGGGATGGACATCTTCAAAAGTCAGGTGCAACTGCACATGTTGAGGGTGGAGTGGCTGGGTACATGTGGTCCGTCATTTGCTTGGGAGAACTCTGCTATGGTCTGGTTGGCCAGGAAGGGGATCTGGATAGACCCAGGGATATTGGAGTTTTCTGGGCTGGTGGCTTCATTCTGCCTTCTCCTCCTTGGAACTCCCTGTCTGCTGCTTCTTGGAAGAATATCCTGAATTTATCTGCACCCTGGAGGCATTTCCGGGTGGCCTCCAGGCCAGGTAGGAGTGCATGCTCTACAGTATATGGGAAATGCTGACCAAGCCTCTGACTATCTCAGATGCCCAACTGAGGCTATAATACAGGCGGATAAAACCTTGAGATAATATATGTAGCATGCCCAGCACAATATTTGGTACATGAAAGATCTTTCTAGATTTGTTTTTGGTTGTGGGGCTTGAACTCTGGGCTTGGGCGCTGTGCCTCAGCTCTTCAGCTCAAGGCGAGCACTCTACCGCTTGAGCTATATCGCCACTTCCAGCTTTCTGGCGGTTTGTTGGAGATAAGAGTTTCACAGCCTTTCCTGCTTGGGCTTCCTTCTAGAATTTTCCAGAAATGTTTCCTCCTAAGATCTTCCTGGTACCCTTTGATGTAGGTTCTGTTCTGTATTCCCAGCTTCTGACCCACACCTGTAGCTGCCAAGAGATCCATGTGGAATCTGATGGTTGAGGCCACCCATATGGACTATCTGGACCTCCCCCCATCCCACTACTCCCTGCCCTACTCTGATACCAATGGAGTCTTTGGAGATGGAAAGATTGGAGTAGACATAGCAAGTTTCTCAATGGTTTGTGTTCCAAGAAGCCAGGCAGCAAGCTGGTTCCTGCAGGGGCCAGGATGCTCTCCTGAAATGAGCAACTCATTGTCTCCTTCTATTGCTCTCTGCCTCTGAGGAGAAGGTGTCACATGATGACCCTTGATGTTGTTTCTTGTCCTCTGAGCAGTAGTACAGCAAGGCTTCACATTCCCAGACATCTTCCCGTGTCACAACTCATCTCTTGCATCTGCTCAGCATCCCTGTGGCAGTGCTCCTCAGCGAGGCCAAGCAGGTAGGAGATGGGAAAAGGAGGGACACAGAGAGGCAGAGTGCAGAAGCCTGTTCCTACCCATTAGCAATGCTGGCAGCCCTGGAGAGGAGGGGCCGGAGATCCAGTCTCACATACTCACACTAGTTCATGGCCAGCTAAAGAAAGGATAGAAATAAAGAGGAAAAAGTTCCCAAGTCGAGCCCTCAGAACATGAAACAGGTGCTCAGGGGTGAACTCCCATCCTGGGGCGGGCAGACCTTCCTGGGAATGTTGTACCGCCATTTCCAAGCCCGGAACAGTGGAGGACTAAGATTAAAAACAAACCAGCACATAGCTGGGTGCTGGTGGCTCGTGCCTATAATTCTAGCTACTCAAGAGGCTGAGATCTGAGGCTGAGTTCCAAGTAAGCCCAGGCAGAAAAGTTCATAACACGTTTATGTCTAATTAAACACTAAAAAGGCAGAAAGTAGAGCTGTGGCTCAAGTGGTAGAGTGCCAGTCTTGAACAAAAAAAGCTAAGGGACAGAGTCCTGAGTTCAAGCCCCAATACTGGTATACACACACACACACACACACTCATTAACACGCACTTCTGGGTGCCAGTGGTACACACTTGTAATCCTAGCTACTCAGGAGGCTGAGATCTGAGGATCTTAATTCAAAGCCACCTTGGGCAGGAATGTTCATGAGACTCTTATTTCCAACTAATCACCAAAAAAGCCAGAAGTAGAGATGTGGCTCAAATGGTAGAGTATCATTTTAAGCAAAAAAAACTAAGGGATAGCAACCAGGCACTGAGTTCAAGCCCTAGTACCAACATGCAAAAAAAAAAAAAAAGGAAGGAAAAAGTATCCTGGTACTTTTTCCTGGAACAAGATAGAACAAGATGGAGTCTCACAGTGATAGGCTAGCTCCACAAACCTGACAATTCTGACTTGTCAAGGGGAAGGTACTAACTCAGAACTGAGCCAGAGACCTCAGTATCCCCATGGGGTTAGACACCGGCTCAGATACTGTGCAACACTAGCCACATTCCCAGAGGTTGAAGCCTAGAAGGAGGGAGGAGATGAGTTTTCTTTGTCCAGGGCTGTCTGGACAGAAAGAGGTTGAGGCTGTGACGGGTACCTAGTGGTTACTGTGTGGCGCTGTGAAGAGCACCCATAACTAGATATGAACAAAGTGGCACTCTTAGGTCACATACAAGCGAGAGGGTGAACTTCATACAAACCTGGAACGGCCTTTTAGTACCAAAGGAAGTATTGGGAGGTAGAGGCTCAGGGCAGGCTCTCAAAGAGACTTGTCTTGTAGCAACCCAGAACTGGGGCAGCTTATAATGGGTGTGCTTGTACCTTGGAGTTACAAGTCAGTGAATGAGGAAGGCCCCCAGGAACGGTGCCCTGAGAGGGAGGCAGAGAACAGAGCCCAATCACTATCTTGAGGGGGCTGAGGTGGCCCCCGAGGGCCCTCCCCACCCCAGCCTGGGATTGAGGTGTCCCCAGAGCAGCCCCTGCTTCTTCACACAGCAGCAGTGTCATCATTATGGCTGGTACTGCTGTGAGCTATGGGGCGGGGCAGGTGCCCGTGCAGAGCATTAATGGACACAGAGAGGAGGGGTGGCTGCACTTCCTGGCTTGTCGGAGTTAATTACCAGCCTCGATTAGCACTCGACCTGGGCCTGCACAGGGCACCTGTCAACTCATTACTGCTAATTGCAGGGACTGGGAGGTTCCTTTGGCCTTCAGTCACCTTAACCATGGCCTTGCCCTGTGGAGGTTTGTGTCATGGGAGGAAAAGAAGGGATTAATAGGCCGGGGCTGGAAGCAGAGTGGACAGCACCTCTTTGCTGGCCTCTAGTGGCCAAGACTCCCTTGGGGTTCTTTTCAAGTATTTGACAGTGCTAGAGCAGACTTCCGGGCAGGGAATCTGCAAAGGTGGACACAGCTCTGTCAAGGGTGGGTCTCTCAGGGGATCGGTGTCCTCCTTTTCTGCCCCATCCCTGGGTCCACCCTGGTTTTGCTGCCCTGAGACTTGGAGTTAGCTCAGGATCATTGAGATTGATGGGCGGTTGTGAGATTAAATTATTGGTCACTCAACATACCCTTCCCCAGCTATGTAGGGTTGGACAGGGGAAGGTGGCTAGCCTGGACCCTCAAAGATGGCAGAATGCTCAGATCATCAGTTTGCATGAGGACAACTGTCCTTCTAGAAGTATAGACCCCCACAAGATGGCCTGGAAGGTTCTCAGACTCTCCAGCTGCCCCAGGCTACTACTGACCAGCATTGCCTGCACCATCGCCTTGTATGTGGCTGAGGACATGCGGATAGGCCCCACTGCTTGCCCCTAGGCTTCCCATCCTCACACACCCCCTCCCCAAGCTCCCCTCTGCCCCCACCCTGTCCCTTATTTGTCTCACTTGCTCCTTGGCTGCACCGGCAGAATCCGCCACCATCTCCTTGCAAGCAGAGCAGGCTCCATAGTTCCCCAGAGCAGATCCCAGGATTTTCCATCCATCAGATAAAATGTAGCAACTTGAATCTGGCATGTCCCACAAAACTCAGCCCAAGTATGGCCACACAGCTGTGCTCACCTGGGCTTCTTCTGATGGTCAGACGAACCTCTCCTTGTCACGGGTACTATGTACCTCACTCCACAGTGTCTCTGCTGAATTATGGATTTAATAGAAGAAGAGCTGCATAGAGTTGCCCAGGATGCTCCATGCCGGCTTGGGGACGCAGGGGGCTGGGGGCTGGGGCCTGTCATCACCCTGGTGCCTGCCTTGCGCCCTGCTGGTGCTGTGGACGCAAGCAGAGAGGAGATTTATCTTCCCTGGCTTTACGAGGTACTAAGGGAGAGAAGGCTGAGAGGCAGAAGCTGAATAATTGATGGCCCTGGCTCACTGGGGGATTTGCAGAAGCTGATGGGCTGTGGAGTGAAGCGGAGGGGCGTTGAGTGCTGACTTCACAGAGCTGGAGACCAGCCTGACCAGAGACCCCTGAGTCAGGGCATGGGTGGGGGAAGGGGGAACAAGTACTTAGGACAAATGTTGGAAGAAGCTATCCCTAAGGCATGCCAGGGGGTTCTGGGATTCCCCAGGGGAGCGAACCCAGCCTGGTTAATTTTCCCAATTGCCCTCATACACACAGTTGTCTCTCAGTTTAGCAACCCCACTCCCCATCAACCCTGTCCATATCATCCATCTTCCTCCACCTCCTTGCCCACAAGGTTGGGGTGGGGCTCGAGATGGGCTCTATTCTCAGCTACACGAGCCTTAGGAAATGTGTGGAAGGCAAGAGCAGTAGCGGAGGGGGGGAGGGCTGGGGGTAACCTTCAGCTATCTTATTTGCTGACAGCCTTAGCCTCCTTCCCTGGAACCCTTCACATCTGCCATACGCACTTCTGTGGGTTCTTTCTCTGTCCCCTCCCATTTCCCTCTCTAACCAGAACAGAGGGTGGGCAACAACCACTGCCCCTCCCCGCCCCCCCACCCCCAGCCAGGCTCTCATCTCGGGTTCCTAGCTGTAGGGAGAGGGGAGATGCTCTCCAAGGCAAAAGAACTGCAGAGCCCTGACCATTCAGGGCCCAGCCACTGTTTTTTTAAACCAGGGATTCCTATGGACCTTAAGCCTAGCTTGTTCCCCCGTGCCTCTCTCTCCCCACTCCCCTCCCGCTCCCTCCCCCCCACACCCCACAGCCTTGAAGAAAGTCTGTTTACAAACCTGTACTTTCTTCTGCCTCCCAAGCTAGCCAGCCTCATTATACTTGAGGGATGTATTTATTTGCATTTTTTTGTGAGCTAATGTGTTACTACCCTTCTCATCCAGATGGTCTTGGAAAGGTCAACCAGGTGAATTTTGTTCGTTCGTTCGTTCCTTCCTCCCTTCCTTCTTTCCTTCCTTTATTCCCTTCTTCCTCCCTCCCTCCCACCCTCCCTCCCTTCCTTTCTGCTTCCCTCCCTCCCTCTCTTCTTCCTTCTCTCCTTCTTTCTTTCTCTCTCTTTCTTCTTTTTTTGTGCTGGTCCTAGGCTTGAAATCAAGATCTGGGCATTGTCTCTGAGCTGTTCACAGCTCCACTTCTGGCTTTTTGGTGGTTAATTGGGGATAAGAGTCTTGTGGACTTTCATGGCTTTGAACCACAACCCTCAGCTCTCAGCCTCCTTGAGTAACTAGGAGTACAGGCGTGAACCACTGGCATCTGGCCCAAGGAAATTTTCTAATGAATCCCTGATGTCTAGGGCACGGATGGGAGGAGAGACACAGGCCTCTCTAGACCGTGATGGGAGTAGCTCGAGCTACTCAGCCTACTTACCAGATGCTTGGGCCCAGCCTGCCTCAATGTCTCTTCCAGGCCAGCCTATGTTCAGAGCTGCTGGACAAGGTCTGGCCTGCAGGACTCTGGCTCAAAGACCTTCACAGATGTGACAACAAAATCCTTGTGTATGAAACTTCTCACAGGCCAGGTTCTGGGCATCCAGGGTCAAAGCAGAGGAGATAGAATTGAATTATGAAGAAGGACAAGGGTAGGCTGAGCTGTGCTTTGTTCTACTTGCCCTCTTCTCGTGGGCAGTTCTGGATGCTCATGACTCTCACCATGGTTTGGGGCTCAACAGCCTGTGACAGGACCGCCTCCCCTGAAGCTCATCAGCCACAAGGCATTTACTGGGCCAGTTGAGCCTAGACAGATCATCCTCCTGAATTTGTTTTCAATTAACACTTGTTTAGTGAAGTTTTTCCTCCCCAAATCTCCCTGCATGCAGGCAGGCACCCTCTTGGCCTGGTGTAATCTGCTGAGCCTTTGCTCAAATATAAGCAGCTTTATAGCTTTCTAAACATGACTAATCCAATTTGGGGTTTGGGGACTGGAGGTGGGCAGTGGACAAGCCTCTGTCACCCTCAGCTCCTAGCAAGGGAAGCTGAAACTGGGGGTTATGTAAAGGATAGGGTACAAAGTAGCCAGAGCAGGGGTCATCCGGGGTTCACTCTTCTCACCTGGAGTCTCCCACTCAGACAAGAATGCTGGCTACAGACACAGAAAAATCTCACCTTGACCTAGCTTCTCCTTATCTTCTGTTCCCCTATACTGTCACTCCATGTGTCCTTCTGGATGACACCTGGGGTAGTTAACTGTTTGGCCTAGATTCTGTCCCTTTCCTAGCCCCATATCCTGAAGATCAGCCAGGTGCCAGGAGTGAAGATGGGGTCTCTGAGTTCTTGAGGCCAGGGAAGAAGCTCCATAGCCTGAAATCTCATCACCCCTAGCCCAGACTGACATTCCCCCTGTCCTCAGCCCAGCCCGCTTGCCTGCAAGGACACAGGCCCCCACAGACTAAGGGGTCCAGGCATTGAATTTCCAGTGCCCAAAGGCAGAAACTACAAAACTACCCAGAACACACACGGCTCCCAGTTGAGGGATTCAATTCAATTCCACAAATATTGACCCTGAGTCTAATCCACTCGTCCTCCAGTGCTGGCTCATTTCTCTGAGGACCCAGCGCAGGCTGCTGCATAACCTGTTTAATCCCATCCGACAATGTTCTCTGTTCATGGTGAGGGAGCTGGGTTCATCTGGGTCCTGGCAGGAGGGGGCTGGAGCTGGGATCTGACTTGGGCATCCAAGAGGCCCACCGACCACCATAAAAGGGCTTAAGGATGGGAGCCATGGGCCCATAGGTGGGTCAGAGGGCACCTGGTGAACTGAGGCCCAATTCATGGCTGAGACACAGCTAGGGAAGATTCTGGGACTTTGCCTAGGCCCAAAGGGAACAGGTCAGAGTTCAGGCCCATGTGGATGGGCCTCCCTGAATGCTATTAGTAACCAGGCAAGTGTGGGTCTCTGTGAGGGAATTTTATTTCAGCAGAATAGACCCAGATGCCCAGGGCATACAGCAGGTGCTCAACATGTGCTTCAGGATTCTTTGGCTTATCTTGGAGGCAGTTCTTCCCTGCTGGAGAGAGCATGTCCTCTGTGTGTGTGTGTGTGTGTGTGTGTGTGTGTGTGTGTGTACTGGGGGGCTGGGGCTTGAACTCAAGGTCTGGGCATTGTCCTTTAGTATTTTCGCTCAAGACTGGTGCTTTGCCCCAGCCCCAGCTTTTTGGTGTCTAATTGGAGATAAGAATCTCATAAGGTTTCTTGACTGGGCTAGTTTCAAAGATTGATCCTCAGACCTGCTAAGTAGCTAGGATTAGAGGCGTGAGCTACCAGTGCCTAGCAATCCCTTTGTCTTTCATCTGGTCACTTGACTCTGTCCACTTGCCTGAGACTTTATGGAGCTCCTGGCTGGATAGGAGGAGGGATCTGGACATTTTGGTCTCTGGTAAGAGACAAAGAGACAACTATGTCCTTGATCTAGTGCCCTGGAGGTTTCCTGGGCAGCCCATCTGATGTCCATCTAGCAGAGGAAGACACATCTCTACTTCTCAGTCAAGGCCAGTCTCTCACAACTTAGAAAGAACAAGCAGGCTGGAGTGCTCCCTGATAGTAGGGTCTGGGGTTTGGTCATCATGTGGAGTGGGCTAGGGGTGGGGAGGAGTATGAGAGGGTACTGGCCCTGAGCTGAGATCTTGAGACAGTCCTGGCCTGCTGGACCCTCACTAGACTTTGCCAACTTGATTGCTAATGTCTGCTAGGCACAGTCACTTCACAGTGACCCTCGTGCCTGGATGGGGACATTTATCAGAAGCGGAACTGATGGATTAGAGTGGAACCAAGTGAATTGATTTTTCCCCTGAGCACTTAAACACTGCTCTCCATCAACTCTCAGGGTGGGGCAGACCTGGAGACAGAGGCAGGGGTGAGGGGTGATGGAAGTACAGGTGACAGTGGAGAGAGATAAAGAGGTGGCCATAGGGACAGGCGGGGTGTGCTGGGTGGCCCAGGCTTGCTTTAGCTCAGCCTCTGGCAAAGGGGCTTTGGTTCCAGAAGTTCTTTCTCCTCCACGTGGGAACTGAGGGGTGAGCCTTCTCCCCCACAAGCTGTGGGACACCAGACCAGTCTCCTTTCTTCAGGACCTCAGTAGCCTTGATACAAACCTGGGAGAAGGGGAGCCTAGCCATGCGTTTGTTCCTCAGTCATTCATGCATGCTGGTGACAAACACTGCAGTTAAAGGAAAGAGATGAGTGTAAGGGAAATTAAATAGGTAGGTTTAATTAGGTAGCCGATAAAGAGAACACCACCAGGTATTCAGGCAGGAGGGGAAGTTTTATTTCTGAACTGCTGCTGGGCCATGCATGGTGGAGAGCACATGGCCAGAAAAAGGGTGAGCTAGCCCCAGGCCAGGGGCAGGGAGAAGGTATATCCAGGTGGATATCCACACTGGATATGGTTGTGACCTCAGGGCCTGGGACCCTCCCATGGTCCGATAGGGTCTTCCCAGGGTGGCCCAGGATGTGACCTCAGAGGAGGGGGAGGTGACTGCTTTCAGGTATGCCAGTTACCTAGATGTCACAGGTACTGGGTGAAAACTTAGCCAAGAGGAGGGAGGAGTCTGTCCCACCTTCCTGGGGTGGACCCTACAACGAGTAGCCCCAGGAAGCCACAAGCAGGAATGGAGACCATCTAGATGTCATAAGGCTAACTAGTCTTAGCCCTGGGTGTGAGCTACCAGGACAGATTAGTTACCCCCTTGTTCCAGGTGCTATAGGCCCCAAGGGTACTACAACTAGGGACCCCAACTGGGACATGCACAAAGGCGCTTGGTGGTTAGGGTGTGATCTCCGTTGTGCCCACCTTCCGGCCTAGCTTCAGTGGCAGGTGCTAGATGAGTTAGTGTCAGGCTTCATTTGTATGTCATGAGCCTAAGGTCCAGCCTGACCCAGAAAGACCATGAAGGGTCCCCAGACAGGTCCCCAGTAGAACTGGGCAGGTATTGATCTTTCTGGGTCCTATGAAGGAAGCATTCTGGGAGAATGTCCTGTAATCTGCAGGCTGGTATAGGGCTAACATACTGGCCTCTGGGACCCTGGGGTATCATTTTACTCTTAAACATCCCCCCAACTTCATTTGTACAACACACTCATGGATGTAGCAGAGGTGACAAATGGGATTTCCAGAGTCAGGCTGAGCCCCTCTAAAAAGTTTTGGGCTTGATCAAAAGTATAAAGGACTTGTGTGTGGAAGGGGACGGGGAAGGGGAGGGTTCTGTTAGAAATGTGCCTAAACTGGATGATATTGGTGGCTCATGCTTGTAATCCTAGCTATTTAAGAGGCTGAGATACAACGATCACTGTTTAAAGTCATCCTGGGTAGTCCATGAGACTTTCCAATTAATCACTAAAAAGCAGGAAGTGAGGGGTATTGAAGGAATTGCTTGCTCAAGTGGAAGAGCACTAGCTTTGAACAAGAAAGCTAAGGGACATCCTCCAGGCCTTGAGTTCAAACTCCAGTACTAGCGTACACATACACAGAAAGAGAAAGAAAAAGAAAGCAAGCAAGCAAAAGAAAGAAAGAAAAAGAAAGAAAGAAATGAAGAAAGAAAGAAAGAGAAGTAAAGAGAGAGAGAGCAAGGGAAAGAACAGAAAAAGAGAGAGAAAAGAAAGAAAAAGAGAGAAAGGAAAGAAGGAAGAGGAAAAAAGAAAAAAATATGTGCCTGTCTTTTCCCCCTATATTTGGCCCGTCAGGGGTAAGGTAACATAGCAGAGGTCCCTTCTACCTCAGAATCCAACACCTAGCTGCAGATACTAGCCCAGGATGAGACCAGGGGCTCCTGAGGACCACCTGCCTGGGTAGGCTCTGGCAGCTCATCTCAGTGGTGGGAAGGGATGATCCAGTCTGGTGATAGCTCCTGATTAATTATAGAGTACCGAGCCAGGAAAGCAAAGGGCATTGGAAGACTGGGCTCCTGCAGCTGCTGCCGGGGGCTACAAGTGTATGGGTCACCAGGGAAGAGAGGCCCATTACCCACCTGTGCCACCTATCAGGGTGGAAGCTGAAGTCTCATTAAAGCCAGCCGCATCTTCACACTTGAACCCCTTGGTCCATACTACAGTGGGCTCAGTGCACTGATGTCTGCAGCCAGGATGTATATAGTCATTTGCACCCAGCCCTGTTTTGGTGTGCCACCCACCTATATGGTCACCTCTGAAAACCTCACTTCTTCCCTATGTCCCAAACCAGTGGGGTCCAGGACATCCTTCCCTCCCTCACTACATTGTGAGATTGGTAGTCCTAGAGTGCTGTTCTCAGTTCCCCACAAACCTCTTCTGAGAAGCTAGGGATGCTCCATGGTAGATGATCCTGCCTTGTTTGTGTGCCTGTGCTTGTGTGTGGGTGTGGGTGATATAGACTTCAGCCTGGAGAAGGGCAGCAGCGTTGTTCAGATGGAGGCGATCAATGCCAAATCTGCCAGGCTTTAGAGCACAGGGAGGGGCCTAAAGTTGCAGAAAGCCTGGAGGCTGAGCAAACACCTCACAAACTAGGTAAACAAGACTGTTTGCTCTATTAATGGCTCTGGGCCATTCAGGTCTAGCCAGGGGAGGGGGCAGGCAGGGGGGCTCTGGACTTGGGCAGGGGCTCGGAGGGGGGCAGAGTCAGTTTATTCAGGAAAGAAATGTGGCCAGTGGAGTCTCCTGGATGAGGCCTTGATCACTGCTGGATGGAGGTGGAGGTGAGGGGTGGGGATGAGGGGATCTTTCAAGATGTCTTTTCCTAGCTACTCAGGGGGTTGAGATCTGAGGCTAGAAGTTTGAAGCCAGTCTGGCAAGAAATCCATGAAACCCTTATTTCCAATTAACCACCAAAAAAAGCCAGAAGTGGAGCTGGGGCTCAAATGGTAGAGCTCTAGCTTTGAACAAAAAAAGCCTAAGGACAGCCTCCAGGTCCAGAGTTCAAGCCCCAGGATTGGCACATGTGTACACACAGTATACCTTTCCCCTGGACCACCCACCTCTGTGCTGTTTTCTTTGAAAGTCCTCAGCTGTACCTTCTCTGGAGATGGGGTGTGTTGTGTGGAGGATCTGACTGGTCCTGCCCTTTCCCCCTGGCACCTGAGAGGCATGGCCCATGGCTGAAATTTTGCCTCTTTCCTTGAGCTAACTCTGCTCAGGCCCTGTGGACAAGCCCCCTCCTGTCTATTCCAGTCCTCCTGGTGACCCAAGGGAGGTTGTGAAATAAGGATGTGTTGCTGTCTTTCTATGAGGCATTGCTTGCTCTGGAAGGCCTGATGCGATCGCAGATTCTACCCTGAGAGGCCGCCCTCAAAAGCTTCTTATGTTCCAGTGCTCAGGTCCCAGGGATCAACCTCAGTCCTGGATGCTCAGTTTTGCCAGTTAGGAGCCAGAGAGCAAGAGGGAATCTCTAGATAGGAGTTTTGTGAAGGTAGTGCAGGTTAGCCTCCCTTCCTTTGTAGCCTGGGCCTGGCTTGCACTATGAAGACACTTTTTCTTTTTTTTGTGCTAGGCTTGGGGCTTGAGCTTAGGGCTTAGGTGCTGTTCCTGAGCTTTTGTGGTCAAGGTTGATGTTATACCCAAGTCCCAGAGACCCTCTGACGACCACAGAGAGACCAAGACAACCCGAACTGCAAAATGCAAGGCCTATTTAACAAGC
Source organism: Dipodomys ordii (assembly GCF_000151885.1). NCBI lineage: Eukaryota > Metazoa > Chordata > Mammalia > Rodentia > Heteromyidae > Dipodomys > Dipodomys ordii. The sequence goes on along the minus strand of NW_012267357.1, from coordinate 519,602 downwards.
CAAGGCTCGGCCTCTCATCTCATACTCCCAGACACAGCAGAGGAAGGGAGGAGACCCTGAGCAACAGTATAGCTGGGCTTATAAAGGCAAAACCCACAAAATTACAGCAATGCTGTGGTTTAGAGACAAATTCGATTCTGATTGGTCAAGGACCAATGGCTTGAGCCATCGAGGCTGACATTTCCTGTGGTTAATCTTCTGCTGACTGGGTCTCGAACCCATCCTGTTCTGGAGTGTTCTGCAATCTTTAAATAACAGTTCCCAAAAATTTTGCACAGGCATGTTATTGTTCAACTCATTTTTGCAACCTTTGCAACATTAACTTAGAACAGGAATTAGGGACTGACACAAGTTAACTTTTAGAAGCTGTCACAAAATGGGCTTTAGTTTGGCTCTTACAGTTGACATTCTACCACTTGAGCCACAGCTCTACTTATGGCTTTTTGGTAGTTTACTGGAGATAAGAGTCTCACAGACTTTGCTGCTCAGGCTGGCTTTGAACTGTTATTGTCAGATCTCAGCCTCCTGAGTAGCTAGAATTACAGGTGTGAGCCACTGGCACCCAACTGAAATCACCCTTAATAGAGAGGTAATTTCTATAGCATGTATTTTGCAGATATTTGGGAATCTCAAGCACAGGTTTCATGTGGGGAGCTGACTTTGCCCCCCTACCTCTGTTGCTTTATTTATGTTCCCTTCAGCTTCCCTCGGCTTAAATCTCTTAAGCCTCTGTATCTTGACTCTGTACCCCACCTTTCAATCTTTCCAGCTCATATCCATCATCCATCTCTATTCTGGCTTTTCACAGGGCTGCAGGGCTGCCTGCCCCATCCCCCACATTATGTCCCCTGGGGAACTCAGTGAGGAAGTGCTGTGAAGAGTCCAGCCTTGTGGAGTCCAGCCTCTGCAGCACTGAGCAGCTGGGCAGCTGGGCAGACATACTGGCTGCTGCCAGCCAGGCTCCTCTGAAATCACTTCTACCTGCCAAGGCTTTTCTGGGTGGAGGGGCAGGCTTTATGTCAAACAGCCCAAGAGAAACAAGACCAAATGTGCTTGTAGGAGTGAGCGGGTGAATTTTAAGTACCAGAAATGTGCTGTAAATGCATGGATGAGTGCGTTAGTGAAAAGAGTGTGTTTATGATGAGCATGCCAGTGTGCATGCTTGTATGTGTGTGAGCAGGTGTTAAGTGTGTGGGTGAGGGAGTGTACATACGTGGTACAGTGAAAATACCTGAGTCTGGGGTTTGTACCTACATAGCTTTGGCCTCCTTTTCAGTACTAGGGAGGGCTGGAAGATGTGGTTGAGACTGGGGACATTGGTGATATGGAAGTGTGAACTCAGGGCCTCCTTCTTGATAAACAGGTGCTCTACCATTTAAACCATAGACATATGTTAGCCATAACCCTATATCTTAGTTATCTTTCAGCTGGGGTCTTCTCTCTCTCTCTCTCTCTTTCCTTTGTTTCTTTCTCTCTTTCTTTCTTTCTTCCTTTCTTTCTTCCTTTCTTCCTTTCTTTCTTTTGCTTAGGGCTGGCTTCAGATCATGATCTTCCTATGTCTGCCTCCCAGGTAGGTGGACAGCAGGCACACTGGACCATGCCAAGCTTTTTGGTTGAGATTGGGGGTGTATGTGTCTAATTTTCTGTTCCAACTTCCCTCAAACCATGATCTTCCTGATCTCTGCCTCTTTAGTCACTGAAATTTATAGGTATGAGCCACTTGCACCTGACCTAAGGGAAACCTTAAGGCCAGAAACTCCTGGTTCCATAGTGCAGGAGCCCTTGGAGTAGACTCTGTGGCCACCCTAGGTGGATGGAGTGGTTGTTATCAGTCTGGGAGCCTGGCTTGGACTCCAGGACTAGAGGACCTTTCCCACCCATCTTTGGCAAGCCTGGCCCTTCCTTCAGCTTCCTAATCACCTGTAGCCTGCAGGGAAAGTGTCAATGGGGAACAAGGAAGCTGCTGTACCTCCACAGAGGCAACTGCTTAATCTCCTGCCCTTGTGGATCCTGGCCTCCCCCAGCCAATGTCCGCCTGGTAGCCACAGGATATGGGCACCATGCCGTGTCCTTGTAAGCCTGGAGGTGAGAACAGCCGGCTGGATGGGGGCGTTTCACATGCACAGCACGCATTCCTCACGCCTGTGGGTGTGCAGGGCTGTTTGTGGTTACATGAAGACTTCAGATCCGAGGTACTGAGCTGCGGCTGAGCAGTGCCCAGGGAGGGCTGGGGAGCAGGGTCCAGACTAGAAAAATGGGGTGACTTTGATCTCCAGCTGGGATGATCAAGGGCCCTTGTACCAGCTTGACTGTGTTTGGGAGACACATAGCTAAGGTCCTACATACACGTGACTTGAAGGTTTGGTTTGAGGCCTCCTCCGCTCCCTCATAGAGGCCTGGCAAAGTGCAGTGTGCTGCTGGTGGTGTGTGTGTGTGTGTGGTCCTCTCATGATCACACTCCACCTGGCAGCAGAAGTCTAAACACACCTTGCCTTGCCTCTGCCAGCACCCCCCTCCTCCCCGGGGCCCAGCTTCAAGAAGGGGAGCTACTCTCTCCAATTTGGACAGCACCCCTCTGCTTTGTGCCCCACACCACCTCCCTCACAGCTATTATAGCATCTCGGGTGGGAGTGGGAAGCCGGATGCAGCCGGCTCGGTTGCTGTTTTAGGAAAAGAGGGGCTCAAGACAGGGAGGGCCTAGCCCATGTTCCAGCCGGGTTGTCTGACTGGGGGGCCTTGCGCCTCGCCCCTGCACCCCCCAGGTTTCGGGTTTCCTGCCTCGTGCATGTGGCCCTCTTTCCCTGGCAGGCCCAGGGCCCCCAGTCACAGCCCGCCCTGCTGCGGGTGTGATTTCTCAGTGGCGTCCTCCTCGCCAGCTTATGTCTCACATAAGGGATGTTTCCATTTTTATATCAGAAAGGAGCTGGTTCCAAGCGCCTCATCCACAGCCAGAACATGGTGCCTCTCCCCCCCCCCCCCCTCCGCAACACGTCGGCTGGCGGTCGAACTGCCCCCCCCCCCCCCCCGCCATTGCTGCCTCGACAAGGATGTCAGGTGCTTTGGGGAAGGGATGGGGGTACAGGCCATGCTGCCAGCCAGGGCCCTAATTGCTGTCACTCAGGGAGCTGGCTCTAGCCTGGGGCAGGGAGGAGCCACAGGGCAGGGTCTCTGAGGCAGATGCCAGTCCCTAGGGAAATCAGAACCTCTGTCAGGATCTGCTGACATCCCCCTTCCAGACCTGGAGCTGCACTGGCTCCAGGTGGGATGGTGGGTCTGTGATTTGGGGACAGAGATGTTGCCTGCAAGATGCTTGTATTAGGGTGGGGTATCCAGGGAGGTTTGAACCCCATCACTGCTCCGTTCTAGCTGTGTATCCAGGCTTAGTTCCCCACCCATGGCAGCCTGTCACAGCGCTACCGCAAGGATGGACTGAGGTTCACAGTCCACTGACACAGGGTACAGCGCACAGGTGACTGTTGCCACCACATTAGCTAACTACTGCCAAGTTGGACTCAGATGGTGTCCTAGGGGTGGGGGACACTGTGCCCATTGTTATCTCCTAATTTTACTGGTGCTGGTGCCCTAGAATCCATGAACCAGATTTTCTTGGGAAGAAACATTTGCTATCCAGAGCACAGAGCAGTCTGTGACCTTGACATCCAAAGGTCTCATAAACCAGCGTGCACGCAACTCTGCTCCTGAGACTTAGCAGAAAGGGCGGCACTTGAAACACATGGCAATTTACAAAAAAAAAAAAAAAAGGAATAGTAAAAATTCCTAGGAAACATGAAAAAGACTCCATTTTATCTGTCATCAAAGTTGTGTACCTTAAAGGAACAGGGTGCTGCTTGCCCAAGCGCATTGATATTGCAGTGTGTGTTGGAGGTGGTGCTGCCTAGACTGCAATCCTCTAGGGAGGTGGAATGTTGGCCTCCAGGTCAGGCCTACTGGGATCTTACATCCCTGAAGAGGTGAGATGAAGAGCATCCACTCTTCCCAGTGGTCTGGGTGACCATGGGAGCTTGTCTATAGGCTCCAGAATGGAAGAGAGCGTAAACTGAAGCATGAAGGACCCAAGGTAGGCATGGGCTATGGGCCTAGCATGAGAAAAGGGTCTAATCTGGGCCTGAGGGCTTGCCTTCTCCATGGCTATTACTTAGGCCTAGGTTCAGGGTGTGTGGTTGAAGGCCTGTAGGTGACATCTAACTTGTCAGGACAAGAGCAGTATGAAAGTGGCTGTAGAAGATGTTTTTGAGGGTGTCATGTGAGGTCTGGAGCCTGGGTAGGCTGGGCCAAAGTCTCCCTAAGGATCCACTAAGGACTATGGGCCCAGGCCTGGGGATAATTGGGAATAAGTGCCACTTATGTGCTCTGAGGCCATGGCCCCTCTTGGTTTTAGTGTTTTCCTGACAACTGCTCTCTCTCTGAGGCCCAAGACTGTGGGCCTCAAAATTCCTCTGCTGTAAACCCAGAATTTAGTCTTACAAGATGTCCAGTCTCTAGGCCTGATGCTCTCATTCTGGCTAGGAGGCCTCCCTAGACTCATTCCTTCCAGAGTTCTTGCCCTCCTGATCCATCTCTACTGGGACAGATACTTCTTCACTGAGGGGCTCCATCAGTGCCAGAACATGAGGCCAGGCAAGGGCCAAGGGGCCAATCCTGCTCCTCCACGTGTTGGCCTAGGTGACACAAGCATACTCTTTATTCACAAGTGACCTTGCTCTGTCCTGCACCCAAAGCCATCTCCAGCTCCAGGTGGAGATTACACTCCATTCAACAAGGGGAAACTGAGGCTTGGGCTACAGGCTTTGACCAATATGCCACGAATTGCTGGCTTGGTCTCTAGAGAATGGGTTAGGAAACCTCAGGTGGTATCCTGAGTCTCAAAGTCCTCAGCCTGGGTCAGAGGACGCGTTGTTGTTTCACCTATTGTGGTTGGCTTGAACTCAGGGCCTGGCTGCTGTCGGGGATCTCTTTTGCTCAAGGCTAGCACTCTACCACTGGAGCCACAGCTCCACTTCCAGCCTTCTAGTGGTTAATTAGAGATAAGAGTCTCAAGAACTTTACTGCCCAGGCTGGATTTGAACTGCGATTCTCAGATCTCAGCTTCCTGAGTAGCTAAGAATATAGGTGTGAACCACTGGCGCCTGACTAAAGATTCTTGGCCACAGAAAATGTTTTAGAAATAGCACTCACTCCATATGAAGATGAAAGATGGCTAAAGTTGGGTTAATTTCAAGAAATCCACATGATTCCAGCAGAGGTCCAGGCTAGCCTACACACACTGCTTCCTGTAGTTTGAGGGAACAAGAAGCCTTTGTTGTGTTCCCCAACATTCTGTAGATAACTAAGTTGGACACATAGGTCTTGCCTGTATCCACCCCACTCACCTGTGCCCCTAAGTTTCCCTCTGACCATCTGAGGAGCCTGGGTCCCACCCTCCTGGCCGGCCTTCTGAGGACAGAGGCCCCTTTCACTGGGCATGCCCCATATGCTGGTACTGACCACCAGCAACCCCTCTGATGGGTTCCTGGAACCTAAGTAGGATACCATATGTAGGGAGCAGTAACCTTCTCAGTGACCTGTCCAGTCTGGATCATCCTCAAATCTGTACCTCACTCTTTAGCCCATCCCAGCCCTGTGCCTGGCAGGCAGCATTGTCCAGGTTGTGTTTTATGCTTTATTACCCCTTCAACGGCTCCTGTGAAGTCACCTGGGTACTTTGAGGTGTTGGGTGGGGGTTGCCTGTTTTAAAACATGTTTTGTTGTTATTCCAGGAGGAGGAAGCCAACAGATTAGGAGACAAGTGCCTTTTAAGATTTAATTTAATCCTAGCTGCTCAAGAGGTCGAGATTTGAGGATCATAGTTCAAAGCCAGTCTGAGTAGGGAAGTCCATGAGTCTCATCTCTAATTTACCACCAAAAAAGCCAAGAGTGCTAGTCTTGAGGGAAAAAAGCTAAGGGACAGCACTCAGGTGGAGTTCAAGCCCCCAGTACACACACACACACACACACACACACACACACACACACAGAGTTTATTACTCATAATTCCCAGGAGAGGGTATATCCCATGGGAAACAGAGGAAACATCAGGGCTAGTCAGGAGGCAGATAGGATAAGGGGAAAACATGGACAAAGCCTCTATCATGGTTTTTGTTTGGAAAACAAAGGTGAGGCATGGTGAACAGGCTGTCCTTGGGCCATGTTAGAATAATTTCAGCAGGGCTGGGAAGGTGGCTCAGTGGTAGAGTGCTTGCCTTGCATGCCTGAGGCCCTGGGTTCAATTCCTCAGTACCACATAAGCAAAAAGAAAAAAGCCGGAAGTGGCGCTGTGGCTCAAGTGGTAGAGCGCTAGCCTTGAGCTGAAGAGCTGAGGGACAGTGCCCAGGCCCAGAGTGCAGGCCCCACGACTGGACCCCTCCCCCCAAAAAAAGAATAATTTCAGCAGGCTCTAGGGCCTAGGGCCTGTCCTAGTTGTCTAGTAACTGAGGTAATCAAGAAAGGGGCCTGATGGCCTGGGTTTTCACACACTGGGGTGATGGAATGTGGGCTGTCTTGCATAAGCAAGAAGGGAGCCTTATACTATCTCTGGTAATTGGTTAACCCTGAGATGTTGAGCAAGACCCCAAGCATCAGAAGCACAGAAAGTAGGAGGCTTGTTTACTGCTGCTCTGGTAGAAAGCCAGAGTGGTAGGAGGGTGGTAGTTCACCTAGCAGGTGCTGGCTTCCCAACCTCTAGGTCCGCAGAGGAACCCCACAGCGGCCTCTTGCTGACTGCTTCAGCTAAAATCACTCTCAAGCTTAAGAGAACTGCGTAGGTGGGATTAGGCTAGTGCTCCAAGATTCATGCCTCTTGCCTCTATCCCAAGCCTGTTTCCTCCTAGATTGCTGTCTTCGTATTGTTCCTGGCTCATGTGTGTGTGTGTGTGTGTGTGTGTGTGTGTGTGTGTGTGTGTGTGTAATTTTTGTTTGGAGAATTAAAAATATACATATGAAAGTTCATCATGCTCTGTGCCAGTAGTTTATGCCTGTAATCCTAGATATTCAAGGAGCTAAAATCTAATCAAGGTTTGAAACCAGCCCAAGCAGACAAATCCTAAAGACTCTTATCTCAATACTGGAAGTGGAGATGTGAATCAAATGGTATAGTGCCAGCCTTGAGCGAAAAAGCCAATCAAGAGTTCCTAGTTCAAGCCCCATTTCTGGTGCGCGCGCGCGCGCGCACACACACACACACACACACACACAAATACACACAGCACATCAAAATCTAAAGTCTGGGCTGGGAATGTGGCTTAGTGGTAGAGTGCTTGCCTAGTATGCATGAAGCCTTGGGTTTGATTCTGCAGTACCACATACACAGAAAAATTCACAAGTAGTGCTTTGGCTCAAGTGGTAGAATGCTAGCCTTGAGGAAAAGAAGCTCAGACAGTGACTAGGCTCTGAGTTCAAGCCCCAGGACTGGCCAAAAAAAAATCCTAAAATCCACAAATATACCATGCTAGTCCAGTCTGTTTCCCTCAGACTCCTTGGGTCCCTTGTTGCTCAACTGCCTATCACAATTGCTGGTGGAGACCAGATTGCAAAAGAAGCAAGCTCAGCCTCTCATATCCACAATACTAGCTCTCAGGTGGGGCCAGCACATTGTCCTGGAGGGAAAGGATCCATCCTGTCCAACAAGAGCCATCTGTTAGGGAACTCTCTGACATCAGCATTTTCTCTTTGTAGCTCATATTTCCTGCCTCTTGCCTTTGTCTTCTTGAGAATGTCCAGCCTGTCCCATTAGCCACCATGTCAAGCACAAAGCCAGATACAGAGGCTCTTCGGAATTGGAAAGAAATGTCTGTCTTGCTGGATATAGGTGGTTCATGCCTATAATTCTAGCTACTCAGGAAGCTGGTATCTAGAGGTCAAGGTTCAAAATAAGCCTGAGCAGACAAATCTGGGATACTCTTATATCCGAATAACCAGCAAAAAGCTGGAAGTTGAGGGGTGGCTCAAGTGGCAGAATGCCAGTTTTGAGCAAAAAAGCTAAACAGAGGCATGAGGCTCTGAGTTCAAGACTCAGTACTGATATTTTTAAAAAGTGCCTGTGTTGCCTGCATCCCTCCTTTTCTCCCTCCCAGTGGGCCCCACCTGGAGCCCCTACCTGGCCTTGGCCTTGGCCTCCAGTGAAGCTACACAGACTATTTCATTGCTTTGACCCTTCAGAGGGCATCTGTCTTCTAGAAGGAGATTTGAAATCTTTTCATCACAGCGTGACTGCTGCCCGGTCTTGTTTCGGTCATCCAGTTTTATGTGTCCCATTTTATGCTCATTCTCCTCCTCTGGATCCTTTTAACTAAAATGATCCATTTATATTGAGTTAAAGATTGTATATTCAGGGCATTCACTCAGTAGGTGATTCTGAATCATAAACAAGAAGATGAAACAGAGACCTGTTTTTGCATATTTTAAAGTATGTGATGGTATTTGTAATACTTGTAAAATTGGCTTTGGGAGAAGGGGTGGGATATTCTTTTGTCTCTAATTGTGAAAAAGTATCCATAACATAAAACTCATTAGTTTAACCATTTTTAAGTGTGTCGTTCAATAGCATTAAATACCTTTGCATGACATCATTACGCAGCCGCTGTCACCACCATCCACAGAACATTTTCATCTTCCCAAGCTGAAACTTTGTACCCATTAAATAACTCTCCCTCTCCCCCCAGACCCTGGCATCCAGCTTTCTGCTTTCTGTCCCTACAAATTGGACTACTCTGTATATAAGTGAGATCATACATTTGTCCTTTTGTCACTGGCCTATTTCACCCCTCTGTTGTATACCTTTTTGCTGCATAGCATATGGGCTCTTTATATTCTACCACTGTAGGAGGTAACGTGGATGTCCTGCTTTTAATTCTGAGGGCTTGATTCTCAGTTTTCAAAAACATACTTTTTAATCTCTGTTTCTCTAGTTATCAATATTGTAGACCCTGGAAAAAGACAACTCTGTCCGTGCCAGAGTTAGATCACGATTCTGAGTTCTGAACCCCTCCCACACACCCCAATTCTCAATATTCCCCCCCTCCTTTTTTTCTGGTGCCAGTTCTGAGGCTCGAACTCAGGGCCAGTGTGCTATCCCTTCGTTCTTTTGCTTAAGGCTAGTGCTCTACCACAGTGAAGGTACAGCTCTACTTATGGCCTATTGGTGGTTAATTGAAGATACAAGTCTCATGGATTTTCCTACCTAGGCTAGCTTTGAACCATGATCTTTAGCTGTCAGCCTCCTGAGTAGCTAGTATTACAGACATGAGTCACCATTGCCTGGCCATACCTCAACTCTTGGCAAGAAAGATAATAGTGACTCATGAAAACATTAATATTAATTACATGCTTGTGTGAGCACCCAGACTCTGGTGTGAGCCTACTACAGTCCAGGAAGTTATCTCAGGATAGTGTGGATCTTATGGGCTCCTAGGACGGCCTGAAGACCATACAGATTTGGGCCAGGATTGTACCTCCAGATCCCCTCCATGGAGGAATGGGCTTCACTTTCTACTTAGGCTTGAAAATTTTCAGGGAAGCCTTTGATTGGCTTGGCTCAGGTCACACGAGTCCCCTTATAGCCAATCACTGAAGAGGGGAGAGGAGATATTGTGATTTGACCAGCCTGGCTATGGTGTTTGCTACAAATTGTCTTTGGGAGTTCAGCTAGCCCACCTTATGTCACATCTGAGAGTGACTTGTGGCTTCCCTTATGCCGAGGATAGACTTCAGGCAGCTTCCTCAAGTAGGTGGTCTCTCAGCCTTGCACCTAGGTTTGTGTGGTCAATGGTTGGCCATCTCCAGCTCTGCTATTCTCTCAGCATGTCAACTCTGCTCTGCTTTCAGCCTCAAGACTTTGGGACATGCCATCAGAGCCAAATGGCTTCTTCAGCTCTGACCATAAATCCGCAGTCACCTTGCTACTCCTGTCTATGCCTTTCCTTATACCCCAGTATCATGGGTCCTTGGCATGTTCTGTACCTTCTGCTCACTGAAGGTCCAGTGCTACCTCATTACAGCAACTGTAGCATCAATTTTGTAAATTATGGACATTTTTAAGTGTTTATGGTACTCTGGTGTGATTTTTGGCACGTGTGGCTGGTGATTCAGGAGGCACATGAGGAGAAGACAGCCTTATAAATGAGAAACCACTGAAACGCCCCGTTATGGAGATTTACACCACGCCTTAAATATTAGAGATTAATTTTTTGAAAACATCTATAAAATAAAAAGATTTATGCCTAAAACAATACTGTATATGGTGACAGGAAGGGATTAGAGTCAATTTATTCATGTATTAGTAAAAAACTCAATTTCTTATATTGTGCAGAAAAATTAAAACCCTTTCTGCATTTTATTACAAATTATGCATTCTCCATATATGGAGATAAATAATTGATAGCATTACAAATACTTAATCTAGAAAATATTTATTAGGAACAGACAACTCATTTTTTATGTGTTTTGTTGAGGACAATATTGCACATTTTAAAAAATTAACGATGAATTTCTGCAAGATAAAAAAAATACCCTATCCTCTTAGTTCTCTTGTATAATATCAAATCCAACCCAAAGAAGCACAGCTGGCATCAGAATATTGTTTCCTTGACCTTAGCATGGACTAACTAGAGGGTCTTGGGTGTCATGGCTCCCAGTGAGCCTCTCCCTTCCAGCTTGGGAAAGCATTTTGGAAAGTGGCAACCTAGTTTCTTCTTCAAGCTTTCCTTCGCTTGTAATTTAAAAATAAGTATCTCAGACTTAATTTCTGAGAAAGTGTTGAATAATGAGATTTGTGGACAGACTCACACAGCCAAGAAATCAACACACAACAACTCTCAGCCCAGAGAATTATGGAGCCCATGAATTATCCAGCCCCCACTCCTTGCAGGCTCAGGTCCCAGGCTCTGTGTGTGGAGGACAATGGAGTTTGTGGGTGGTATGAAGTGGAGTTACCTACCAGGGTTAGTGGCCTCGAACTCCACAGGTGGTACAGCCCATTTTTGGGGGGACAGGTGGCCTACCATTCTCTCCTGTTGTCTCTGTAAGTGGGATTCCTTAGAGTCTGGAATTTGTCCTTGCCCAGGGTCATACTCACTGTCACCCCATCCCAGGTGACAGTAACAATGGGAGATAAAAAAGAGCCAGGCAGGGCTCCGAGTACTTTTCAGTCACCTTACATCTGGGTCACATCTCTGACCTCTGATGGGGCCTGGGCCTCTCCTGCTTATCTCTGTCCTCTATCTCTGCTGTTTGTGTGTATGACTAGAGGCGGGGGTGGGGAAGTAGGGGGGGGGATAGGAGTCCATGACAATGCCCTGATAAGTCCTTGTCTCCCCTATACCAGGCCCACCCTGGGGAGCACCTGGGAGTGAATAAATAACAGCCCTGTTTATTAAAAAATAAATTTTGTGCCTAGCGGAAGTGCTGCTTCTATACATAGAAAATATGTTGAAAACAAAACGGTTTTTAAAGGCACCATAGCATTAATTATTCATCGTTCACTAATGAACACATGCCTTTTCAGAAGGCAGCCCCCCCTTCCACATGAGGGTCTCAGGACTCCTGGGAAGCCTGGTTCAAGAACTGATGGTTGGAGTGGCTTGAGGGGCCTCTGTGCAGCAGCCTCCAGGAAGAGGGCAGGTGGCTCTGAACCTGGGTGTCCTATGAGAAAAATGGAGGTGACCATGTTACCTGTATGAGTGTTAGATGGATGTGGGTACTGGATCTAGCATGTGTGCCAGGAAGGGGCTGCTTCAGGACTGAGGTCCGATGAGGGCAGCCTGATCTGGAGAGAGCCAGTGGGCACTGGGCACAGGTTGGGGACTAGTGGCTAATCCACTCCGCCCCCCCCTCCCCAGACTGGACATGAGGGATTGGCCTAGAGACAGAAAAGGAAACAGTCTGGAAACTCGATTCTGATTGGATGATTCAACCCAAGGATTAGCCAAAACTTCTCTCAGTAGCCTGCCTGGATAAAGAGGGTCACAGCTCCTCAGGGAAGAGCCCAACTCACGCTAGCCCTTGCCCTAAGAACTTCCCCGTCCTGCAGAGCTGTTGGCGGAATCAGTCCCAACGTTGGGGGTCACTTTCATTGGGTTCAAGTCTACAGAGATTGATTGGCTGGACCTCAACTTGGACATCCTATGGAGAAAGGTCTTTCCACTCATACTTCTTCTAGGAAACCTTGGACCCTATGACCCATTTTTGGGGGTCCAATGAAGAACTAGCCTAGTTCCTGTCTCCTGTCTCAGTCAGGATGGGCAGGATATGCACTAATAACGAACAGTCCCCTATCTCAGGCCTGTTTAAAGCAACAGAGGAGGATTTTCAGACTAAGCTGGTCCTGTTCTAAGTGACTGAATGAATTGGACCATTCGTTCATTCATTCATTCATTCATCAATTCATCTATCCCATCCATTCATCCACTCATTCACAAACACTCTCAGCATCCCCAGGCATACATTCTGGTAGGCAGGTTTCCTGGGGAGGGAGGATGCTGAGCCCAGCAGTCATTCTTAGGCTGAGGGGCCTTGGGGGACCAGAGGAAGCCTCTCAGAGCTGCGCTGACAGATGGGGGCGGAGGCGAATGTGGTATCCAGGGCAACAGATCCCCTGAGAGGGAGATGAGCTATGCCCTCAGGCAGCAGCAGCTGAGGGGGACCCCAGCCAGGGGCCTTTGAAGCCCTGCCAGCCCCTGGGGCAGGTGGAGGAGAGAGAAGGGGCTGCAAGGAACATGTACACCAAGAAGCTTCATATCTGCCATCCTGCCATTCCCACCCCTTCTTGGTCAGCAAAGCTCTCACTCTCCTGTCCTGGCCTCTGTGCTGGCTTACATAGGGACATAGGGTGGTGCTTGTGTTTCTACTGTCACAACCTGGGCTCAGGTCTTGGCAAGGGCCTCCCAGGGTCCAGGCTGGACCTGGGTGATAGCCCAATGTAGCTTACTCAGAACTCATGTGGGAAGCTGTCCAGGACATGGCTTGATTTCAGGCTGTGAGTGGCTGAGGGGAGGCTCCTGGCCTGAAGCCAGGGCTCCCCCCTTGCTTCCCTGCTTGCCAGCAGGTCTGACCTCGCTGGAAGCATCCCTCAGCCCAGTATGGATTTCTTGTCTTCACTGAGCTGGTTGCACCCGCCGGGTGCAGTGCTAAGGGAAATAGTTAGGCCTGGGGATGTTTTTCTGTTATGGTGGGAGGTAGAGGATATATGGACCCCAACCTCCCAGAGCTAGAACTCCTCTTTCTGCCTATCACCCTGTAGTTATTCTTACTGGCTCCTCAACCCATATGGGGGCTGATCCTGTCTTTACCAAGGCTTGGACCCTCTGCTTACTTCTCAGGACTGGAGGCTAGTATCCCAGTAACACTCTGGGGGCCTTTACAAATCCAGCATAACAGAGATGCACTCTCTGAGCTTCTGTGTGTCAGGCACAAATGATCTCACTCGGGAGACAGTACAGTGCCAGTGGGCTAAGAAGGGGGCATGCACTGCTAGTCATACAGTCAGGCTGGAAGAGGCACCCACATTGCTCCTTGATCCCCTGTTGACACTGGATTGGCTGAGGAGGGACAGGGAGACCTCTAGGTAGGGAGGAGACACTGGACAGAAGGAGAGAAGATATGGAGATGAGGACATAAGCTTGAGAGGCAGATGGTATGGCATGGCAGGCACACATGGACTCGTACACTTGGGAGGCATGAATAGCATGTATATACAGCATGCTCACAGATATGCCATGCACACATGTACAGCCATATTTTGTGCATATAGGTGCACTCATGCACGCATGTACATACATGCACATGCAGAACTAGCCATGGGGCCTGTGGCAAGGATAGAAGGCCTGCCAGCCAGGAAGAGCTGGCTGCTAGTGATAATTGATCCCTGGTAGACGGGCCTGACTCACCTTCTTTAAAGCCAAAGGGTAGCTGCCAGCCCCCTGGCTCTCGAGAGAGGCCTGAGAGGCCCCCATATCGGTCTTGCCATGATTGTGGGAATTACTGGGAGAACTCTGAGCAGGAGCCCTGGGATATGGCAGGGCTCTAAGGTATGGGCTTCAAGGCCGCAGCTCTGCTGGATGTGCCCAGACTTGCAAGATCCTTGCACCCCCCAGTACAACGATGGACTGGGGGTGAAGATGAATGTGGAAAGTGAGAGCACTTGGGGGTGGGATTGCTCCCTGACTCTCCACCAGACACATCTCATAGGGCCAGGCTCAAGGCTCTGCAATGATCGCAGGGATTTCAGGTGAGGCTCGAGGGACCCATCACTCCCTGGAGGAGAAATTCAATCCAATATTCAGGAGCCCAAGGTCCAAGGCCTGTGGGCCTCTTCAGCTACTCAGGCTGGACCAGGTCAGGAACCTTGTACCAAGGTGTTGGGAGTGTCCAGGGCATAGCTCCCTGATGCACAGAGAAGGAAACAGCTCTGTTGTTAAAACAATTTATTTTGCTGTCTAAGAAACTAACAGCTGTTTATAGTCAGCGTGTGGGAGCTGCCCTGGGGTGATGGATCCAGCCATTCCTTGGCTTTCAGTGAGGAAGCACTATCTCCCACCAGGCAAGATAGGCAGAACAGGCCATTGGAGCTAGGCCTTGATGCTCTCAGGCATCTCCATGTCCTATCCACCAGGGCTCTGGGTACCACCTTGGTGAGTGCAGTGGTTTGCAAGGGAGAGTATCACCATATAAGGCTGATGAAAGGTACAGGGGCTGTCAGGAAGGCCCTGCTAAGGTGAACTCAAACAAGCCCAAAGGATGAAGGCAGGAATCAACCTAAAGAGAGGCTCGGGGGTGAGCACTGGTGGCACAAAGAAGGCCAGTGTCCTGACACTCTTAAGCAAGCCCAGCTCTCCATGAGGGCAACACAGCGTCTCCACCAACCCATAAATGCTTTCTCAATTTTTAAAAATGGCTTCTATAAGCCAAGCCCTGGTGGTTCACACCTGTAATCCTAGCTTCCCAGGAGGCTGAGATCTTGAGGATCACAGTTTGATGAAAGTCAGCCCAAGTAGCAAAGTCCATGAGACTCTATTCTCTAACTACCAAAAAGCTGGTAGTGAAGGTGTGACTCAAATGGTATTGAGCAGGAAAAAACTAAGGGACAATGCCAAGGGCCCTGAGTTCAAACCCCAGTACCAGCACAATATAAGTAAACAAACTAACAAAAATGACTTCTAGCAAAAGATGTCAGAGAAGATCCCTTAAGGGGAGAAGCAAAGCTGAGCTTAGGCAGGGAAAGCATGGTATCCAACCTGACCCCATCTGCCTTTGTACAAGTGAGCCTTGCATCATAGCTACCCACAGCAAGCAGCCAAGGGGCTGGAAACAGGGGAGCAAGGTCTCTCCAGGGCCCTGTGGACCAGCTATGCTGGGGAATATTCCCAGTGACTACAGCAGGGCTTCTTGCCAGTCATCCCTGGAAGTATGTCACCAGGAAATGGCTGTTTCTGGGTTCTGCCATCTTCCATCTCCACAGAGATCCGAGGACTTCATCGCTGCTGTCTTTCTCATGGTGCTGGAAACTGGTATAGTGTGGGCCCTGCTACACCTTTGCTCATCGCCAGCCCTAGCATGGATGCTTTTCTAGGCCAGGCCAGATGCTCCTCTGAAGTCCACTGTGTTGCTGCCCAGTGGGGCCAGGCCGATCAGTTTCTGCAGCAGCTTCAAACTCTAATGCCAAGTGAATATGAGCAACACCAGCACATGACAATAAAGGGTTTCTGCGGGAGTTTTTGAAGTGAGATTGGGGCTGTGGGGTCTCTGCTTCCAAGACCTTCTAAAGAAGGCTCTGAATTTTGCACAGGGACCCCAGAATCACCTTGGGCAGTACTGAGAGTCAAGGCTGCCCTGTGCCCAGCAGGTTACCTCTCACCCTGACATATCCTCAAGGTGGGGACATGTTTATGTCCCTAGAGATGAACAACAATACTAGCTGAGGTGACAATAAATACAGGCTCAATGGGGACTTTCTGGATCTCAGACAGCTGGTGTTCATGACAGAGACTGGAGTCTCAAAGCTTGGAGTCTCAAAGCTTTGGGGGACAATGCCAGAAATGACATAAGGGTCCCTGGGCTGATGGCATGTGAGCTGGACTCAGATTACTTGGTCTTAGGCAAGAAACAGGTCCAGCAAATGAAAGACTCAAGGTGGGGGACACAGGATGAGGGAACCCCAGCATAACCATGTTCGTTGCAGCATTGTTTACCATAGAGAAGATATGGAATCAACCCAGAAGCCCTTCAGTGAATGGATCAAGAAAATGTGGTGTATATATACACAATGGAATTCTACTTGTCCATCAGAAAGTCATAAGGTAATGGAAAGACTTGGAAAAAATAAAATATTAAGCAAAGTAAGCCAGACCCAAAGAAACATAGGATGCATGTTTTCTCTCATTTGTGGTAGCTAGAATGAGCCTAACAATCTACAAGTAAACACATTGGATGGTTTAAAAAATTAGCCAGGCACTGGTGGCTCATACCTGTAATCCTAGCTACTCAGGAGGCTGAAATCTGAGGATCATGGTTCAAAGCCAGCCCAGGCAGGAAAGTCTGTGAGACTCTCTTATCTCCAATTAACCACCAGAAAACTGGAAGTGTGGCTTAAGTGGAAGAGCACCTGTCTTGAGCTGAAGAGCTAAGGGTCAGTGCCCAGGCCCAGAGTTCAAGCCCCATGACTGACAAAAAAAATACACTGGGACTTGATAAAATATATAGTTATCTAGACACACAGTGATACCAAAGGAGGATCTTCATAGGAGTGGATCACAAAGGCTCAATAGCTATGTACATCTGACTATATAAAATAATAGTTATTGAAATGAACTCCAGGAAGTGGAAATAAGAGGGTTGGATTTGTTTTTCTGTTTTTGTTTGTATTTCTTTTTGTCTTATTTGTTTGTTTGTCTATCTTTGGGAAGGTAAAGGGGCACAGAAATGGTGGGACAAAGACTGAACAAATTCAGCAGTGATACTCACTAGACACTATGTTGAAAATGAACTATATAACTTGTAGGTGGAGATGGGGGGAAAACTGAAAAAGTGAAGGAAAAGGTGACATTTTCTTTTTTTTTGGGGGGGGGTCCGGTCGTGGGGCCTGAACTCTGGGCCTGGGCGCTGTCCCTCAGCTCTTCAGCTCAAGGCTAGCACTCTACCACTTGAGCCACAGCACCACTCCCAGCTTTTTTTTCTTTTTGCTTATGTGATGCTGAGGAATTGAACCCAGGGCCTCATGCATGCAAGGCATGCATGCTCTACCACTGAGCCACCTTCCCAGCCCCAAGGTGACATTTTCAAAAAGAAATGTACTCTTGGTCTGACTTGTGTAACCATAACCCCTCTGTACATCACCTTTACAGTGACAATAAATAAAAAATTAAAAACCCAATAACATTCATCTTTTTTTATTGTTGTTTTTTCCAGTACTAAGGCTTACACTCAGGGTCTCATACTGGTTCCTCTTGCTTGCTCATAGCTGGCACTCTGCTATTTGAACAACACCTCCAGCCTGGCTTTTTGCTGACTATTTTCAAAATAGAATCTAGCACAGTTTTCTGTCTGGATTAGCTCCAAACCACAATCCTCCAGATCTTAGCCTCCTTGACATAACTAAGATTAGAGGTGTGAGCCATGGCACCCAGGAAAAGTCATATTTATTCTTGGCTGTCCTTGAATTTTTTTTTCATTTAAAGGCAGCATTTTTTCTGGCCCAAATGTGTACAGCATGGAAATCACACAGGGCACTGGTTCAGCCCTAGAAGTGCCAACCAACTGCTAACAAAAGGAGTAGGATGTGATTTTTTTTTTTAAGTCTAAGATGGAGACTCAAACTTGGTACCTGCTGCTTTTATTCATTGGCTAGCACTCTACCAACTGAGCCATGCCTCCAACCCCTGGATGAAAATTTTTATTAAGAACTCAGAGATCCCAGTGATCAGGCAGTCTGAGTTGGAGGGATTAGACCCTGGAATCTACCAGGTAACTGTGGCTCATGCCTGTAATCCTAGCTCAGGGGGCTGAGATCTGAGGATCGTGGTTGGAAGCTAGCTCATACAGAAAAGTCTGTAAGATTCTTATCTGGAGGGGTGGGGAGGGGGAGCAAGGAGGATTGGGTGGGGGGACAGAGGGAAGATGGGAAGGGATGGGAATGGGAAACAAAGGAGGAGGCTACAATGCTTGATAAGAAATGTACTCATTATCTTGCCCATGTAATTGTAACCCCTCTGTACAGTATTTTCACAATAAAAAAAAGATTCTTATCTCCAATTAATCACTAAAAAGCCAAAAGTGGAGCTGTGGCTCAAGTATAGAGTGCTAGCCTTAAATGAAAAAGCTGAGGGACAGTGCCCAGGCCCTGAATTCAAGTTCCAGTATTGGCAGGTACGCATGCGCGTACACACACACAGACACACACACACACACAGACACACACACACACACACAGAGACACACAGAGACACACACAGACAGACACACACACACCGACACACAGACACACAGACACACACACACACACAGACACACACACAGGAATCGTGGCTTCCCCTGGTTGTCACAGAGTCTGTGTAACCAGATCTGGAGCCCCCTCTAGTTTGGCTGCCAGGACTGGCTCTACGTGATGCTAACAGTAAATATTTGCTTGGCCCCATCTAGGGGCTATAGCTGGGCTCTCTGAGCCTCTGGGGACACTGTCAGCCCTGAACCAAGCTATAGGGAGGTTACCCTTCCCACGCTAGGAGTTGTACCCCTCCCTGCTCCTGCTGCAAGGCTCCCAGGGGCCTGGAGCTATTTTGGCTGTACCAGCCTCTCTACTCCTGCCAGGCTTCAACGAGCAGATTGTGCCGACGTCGACAGAACGGGTAACAAGCCGCCTGCGTGGCACTAGGTGGAGAGAAGGCCCAATTAGAAGTGGAAGGATGGGGGGCAGGGCAGGCTCAGTCTAGTACACAGGGGGCCCTCAGACCCAGTCTGCCCAGGGATACCATGCACAGCTTTCAGCCACCAGCCCCAGCACTCAGGCTGCCTGACACAATAATGACAATGTGGGGGTGGTCTTAGAGGGATTAAGCTTGCAAGCCTCCCTCAGCCATCATGTATGGGAGAAGTACTTAACACATAGGGATTTGGCCCCATAAGGCCGTCCTGAGACATTGGGGTGCCCACCAGAAGCCAGGTTCCCTTTTGGGTCTCAGGAAACAGCACACAGGTAAGTAGATAAATGCAAGCCGAGACCTCACTACATTTCTGGGCCCACCCCTGGATCTGGTATCTCCTGCCCTCTAGGAACGTAGGCACAGGATGCTACGGTGATGCTCTAGATTAGGTCAAAGTTTTTGCGAATCACAAGCTCTGAATAGAGAGGCATATGATTTGCTTTCTACTCAGAGCATGTGGGGAGGAGCCAGAGTCTGGCCCCTCCCCTCCAGACAGAAGGAGGACAGCCTGATCTGTCTGGAGAGGCTTCCAGTAGGTCTTCTCCCAATAACTGAGCTCCTCCCTCCTGCCAGTGTAATTAGTCTGAAAATCCAAGAGTTAGATACTACCTGGTCCTTGCTGGATCCTGACTGCCTGGACTGGCCCTCCTGGGGTCTCAGGATCTGGGTAGGTACTGGAGGGCATGTTGCAGAGTCTAGCAGAAATAGGCTAAGCCATGAGACCTTGTGAATCTCCCAGTGCCCCACTCGTGAGGATCAACATCTCCCCTGGGCCCAGCCTGCTCAGGGCTGGCTATGGGTCTGGGGGAATGGCTTGGGATGAGTCTGTAGAGGACATGGCTGCCAAGGGGCCCTTGCAGGCTCTAACAGATTGATGTATACTTGGCAGCCTGGACTGCATCTGGCCACTGATGGGCTGTGTTAGTAGGCTCAGGACAAGGACTAAGGTTCTGAGCACCTGCTGTGGAAAGCTACAGCTGGGGGTCAGGAACCCCTTAAGATCTCAGCAAGATATCTGCAATGCATATAATAGAGCCATAACTGGGAATTTGCTACCTAAATGGATAGCTGGCCTGGAAGAGGCCTTCCAAGCAGGCACTTTGGGCAACACTTTGGTGTATTATAAGGGGAAGGATGCAGGGACTCACTGAGAATTCAGGGAGTCCTCTCCTTGCTCCTCCCATCCCCCACCTTCATTCAGGCCCAGGGTAGTGAGTACAGATCTCATATGCCGGGGTACCCACCAAGGAGGCACGTAGCCACCATGCAGATGATGGCATACCATGTCTTGAGGTGGCACCTCGCCCCTGACCCCATACAGTAGCCACGGACTAGCCAGTGAGTTGACTCTGTCACACCTTGATGTAGCACTGTCTTCCTACATGTCACCCCCATCCCTAAGGCTACCCTACCCCAGGTCAGCTTCCACCAGCACCCAGGTTCCCATGGGATCTGGAGGCTGGGCAGCACAAGGCATTCAAGCTCCCTTCTTCACAAGGGCTTAGGAACAGGTAGGGTACTTTATGTCATGCATGGGCAAACCTGGCCTTGGCTTTGCCTAAGTTAGTCTCTGGGGCTTGCAGGTATATATGTGATGGTGAGGGTACTATAGTTGGCAGAGGGAGGGGACAGTTCCCTTGGCTGCTTCACAATGCCTGTGTCCTGTAGCTGTGGGTGGTCAGGGATCAAAATGGCAGGTCCAGGATCCCCTGAGTATTGCCTCCCCCACCCAGCCCGTGCCTGGCGAGTGCAGGTAGTTCTCAGGTTCCAGTGCATAGATAGCAGCCCCACTCCCAGGCCCCTGTGAGCCCATCCTTATTAGCGCTTCTGCTTCTCAACGATTTTGCAAGTCAAATCTTGCATTATTGAGCTCTTGTTCTGTCTCCAGTTTGATGTACTGTGAGCTGGGGGGGGGGGCATCAGGGAGCAGCAGCTGCCCAGCAAGAGGACCTGGGGGTTTTACAGGCATTGAGGGGGAGGTGGGAACCCTGCAGCTCTGCCCTTCCATGAGCATCCAGAATCATGCCCACTCTGCCTATTGACCTGGCCTAGCACCACACCCTGGAAGCCGAGCCCTACCCTGTCCCATCCTTTCCAAGGGATCGCTGGTCCCAGAGTGAACAGTGTGGCTGGCCCCTGCTCTCCTGCCTCAGGACTCTTTCACAGGCGATTCCTCTGCACATAGGCTGTTCCAGGTTTCCTATCAAGCCAAGTAAAAGAGAAGGCTAATTCTCTTTTTCAGGGGATCCTCGGGGACTGACAGAATAGTTGTCCAGCCGGAAAGGACATCATCTACCACACTTTGGCTCCTCTTAGAGCTGAGCATATCTTTAGCTTCTCTGAGGCTGGGGATCCCCTCACTTGCCTCGGCCAGCATGGCCTTGGGGTGGACAGTGACTAGGGGCTGCTGAGAGCTCCTGGCCTTGTGGCCACTCAAATCTTTTCTTTTTCTGAAAGTCTCATTTTCTTTTTTACACCAGGGACAGTGTGACCCTGGCACAAGGGTCATAAGAAATACATAGGCTGATGGACAGGCTGGACTCTGTGGCAGGTGGCGATTGTGACCTTCTGCAGAGAATTAGGTTTGGGCTAGAGGAGGCTGATGCTTAGGCTAGCCATCCATCCTCTGTTGCTCTGGCTGGTCTCAGGTCTCATGCTGTTCCAGGGCCACAGTGCTCCTATAATTCCTTTCTTTGGTGCTGGTATTGGGACTGGAACTCAGGGCCTAGGCACTGTCCCTAAGCTTTTTTGCTCAAGGCTAGCTAGCTCTTTACTATTTGAGCCCATTTGAGACTTTCCTATCTGGACTGGCTTCAAACCTCCATCTGCAGATCTCAGCCTCCTGTGTAGCTGAGGTTACAGGCATGAGCCAATGGCACTCAGCCTCCACGACTCCTTTTTAGATGAAGGAATCTTTTCCAGGAGTCATGGCTCTGTACAGTGGTCAGATCAAGCAAATGTGACACTTACCTGACCAACAGGGAAGATGCACTTGCTTCGCTGGACTGGCGTATGGTCACCCAGGTACATTTGGGGATGTCAAGTCCATACCTAACATAAAGAGCTTTTCTAGTAGAGCTCTTCATTCAATAACCTGTAGTCAGGGCTGGCTTTCAGGTAGAGATGGCCCCAGAGTTTGTAGGGCTGTTTTGAGTGAAGAAGGGGGGAGGGTTGGATGCTCTGTCTGTCCTCCTGGAGTCTCCACAGCATGAACAGTAACACTAGACTCCATCTTACCTGCCTGTGCCCTGGCCTGGAGCCTCACCCTCCATGGAGCTTGGGCATGGAGACCACACAGTAGCTGGGTGGACTAGGGTAGCCCTCCGTGTCAGTCATGGGGCTTGAACTCGGGGCTTGGACACTGTCCTTGAGTTCTTCAGCTCAAGGTGAGCATCACTTGAACCACAGTGCCACTTCCAGTTTTCTGGTGGCTAACTGGAGATAGTCTCATGGGCTTTCCTGCCCAGGCTGGCTTTGAACTGTAATCCTCAAATCTCAGGCTCCTGAGTAGCTAGGATTACAGGTGTGAGCCACCAGTGCTGAGCTCCAGCCCTCCATCTTTATCAGCTCTTGGGGGAGGAGGGAGGTACTTGTCAGTCAAAGTACATGGCTTAGGGGGCTGGGCCCTTTGAGGCTTTGTCTTGGCTTTGGATCCCTGTAGCCTCGGGGCGGTCTGTGCCTGTCTATAGACCAACTCTGCCTCCTCCCCAACTGGCACAGAAGTATCCTATGCCCATGGCAAGGGAGGTGGGTGAGTGAGGGCCCCATTGTCCAGTCCATTAGTGAGGAGGGCCCTGGGCATTCTCACTGGCCTGTCAGGTTGTACAGCTGGACGTGATGGCAGGTACCAGGCACTTCTCACCAGGACAAGTCTTCCTTCCCCCACTTTTCCTGAGCTCTTCTCTGTGTCAGTGGTCCTTGAAACCAACCTTGATAGCACGAACCTAATGCAATGGTGACAGCTATATTAAGTCAGTGCTCAACTGAACCTGAAGGTGGGACATGCATGTCTGGGTCTCCTGGCAGGTAGGCAGGTAGAGGGGTGGGGGTGACACTATCTGAACCCCCAATTTAGGCCCCTGTATGAACTCAATGTAGTTCTGGGGTCAGGAGAAATTCTGTCTAAGGGTAGCAGGACAGGGGGCTACAGCATGGGTACCTGGTCTAGGGTCCCCAATCAAGTCAAGCTGGATGTGGCTTCGTGGTTAATTTGTCCCTTAGCAGATCTAGAGGCCTCCTTGATGGATCTGGGGAGAGCAGTCCTGGATGGTATTTGACCAGAGAGGAAAAGATGGCAAGGCCATAACCCCCCAGTAGAGTAGGACCTGGGAGAGGAGCAGCAGGGGAGGACCACTAAACGGAATGGTGGTGGGTAGACAGATGGACAAGCAGACAGGGACAGAGGGACAGGCTACTAGATTATATATATCTTCCCTAGTCAGGAGAAGCAGAAGGAGTGTTCAGTTGTGATCTAGCTGGCAGAATGACAGCAGTGGGCCCTAGGGGGATGGGACTAGGAGTCAGGGTGAGCTGACAAGAGATTGACTTAGGGGGGACTGGCAAAGGCACCCCAGGAAGGGTATCTCCTCCACCATACCTAATGCAGTGACGGCAAGTTCCTGCCTGCTCCCTTCACCCCTCCCCCTCCCCTGCTCTGCTCCATCATTTTTCAAAAATAATTGTGTTGTGGCTGCATCCAATTGAGACTGTACCCTTCCCTACAGGCTGCACCCTGCCCAGGTCGCTAACTCCACGTCCCTAGGCCCTCCCAAGCTGGCTTTGCTGGCTGTTGCATGTGTGTGGCTGTGTTTTCCAGCAAGGTCTTCATCATTCTCTAATTGTTTGCATTTATTTCTCCCCTTCCTCAGTGAACAGCCCCTATAAGCCTTGATGGCATCATTAATGCAGTTTCCGTGCTCCTTTGTTGGGGGGGGGGACTGTCCCCGCCGCTGCATCCCTGAGATGGATGTTCTTTTATTGCCCATAAATCTCTACACAGCCCTTTGTGAAGACAAATCAGAGGCCTCCTGTTCCCCAGCGTTTGTCAGGGCCGGTCGGTGGTGGGTTTAATTAGCCCTCAGCTCTGGTAGGAGAAGCTCTGGAGAAGGCAAGGTGCAGGCTGGCACCACATGGGATCTGCAGAGGGGGCTGTCCTCTGCCCTCTCGCTTTATCTAGAGGGACTGAGGCTGGGCAATGTGAGAGAACAACGTGTCACTCCTCCTGCAAGCGTCTGTCTTTGTGGATTCCACATGCCAGGCTCTGTAATGTGACTTTTCCTTGTCCACGTGGCTGGGCAGCAGCTCAGGCCCATGCCTGCCCAGGTGGGCTGGGATGTGATGCCAAGCAGTTTCAACCTCATCTCTGCCAGCCCTTAGAAAGGGACTATATGAGTTGAGTGCTGGTGGCTCACATCTCCAATCTTAGCTACTCAGGAGGCTGACATATGAGAATCATAGTTCGAAGCCAGCCTGGGCAGGAAAGTCTGTGAGACTCTTATCTCCAATTAACCACTCCAAAGCTGGAAGTGGAGCTGGGTATCAAGTGGCAGAGTGTTATCCTTGGGCACCAAGGCTCAGGAACAGCACCCAGTCCCTGAGTTCAAGCCCCAGAACTGGCACAAAACAAAAAAATAAAATAATACCACAGGCCAGGTGCCAGTGGCTCATGTCTGTAATTCTAGATACCCAGGAGGTTGAGATCTGAGGATCACAGTTTAAAAACCAGCCAAGACAGGAAAGTCTGAGACTGTCTCCAATTAACCACCAGGAAATGCAAGTGGTGCTGTGGTTCAAAGTGGTAGAGCACTGGCCTTGAGCAGAAAAGCTCAGGGACAGTACTTAGGCCCGAGTTCAAGCCCCATGACCAACAGAAACAAATAAACAAACAAATGAATCCCACAGAGTTGAGGTGTACTCAGATGGTCAGGCCCAGCCCAGCTTGGTTCCACTATTTGCAACATGGCCTTGGGTCCCTTTTAGCCTGCCAAGGCCTGGGAATCCAGGTCTAAGCTTGGTTGTGGTCTGAGGGCCAAGAAGACAGGTTGCTGGGTAGAGGACTGCTGTGAGGTGTGTCAGAAAGACCCTGATCTCCCCAACCCACCCCAAGGGAGGAGGGTCAGCCCTTGTAGCAGTCTGATTATCCCAGTGATGGCCGAAGCAGAGACCCCTTCCACAATAGTTTATTCATTCCTTACCACAGGAAGGACAACACGGGGCACGACCCACTGATTGCCACACAGAGGTATGTTTGGGGGTATGTGAGGGACTCCTGTGAGGCATACCTCTTCAGGAGCCCCACTCCTATGGGAGCAGACATTAGTGTCAGGCCTCAGCTCTGGACAGGCCAGGGGGCCATCTGATAGATATGGATTTGGTATGATCACATGTTCACCAATGCCTGGAGTACTGTTTCCCTCCTAAAGTGACATCCCCAGGTAGAATGGCATAAGCAGAGAGATTCATGCCCAGAATCCTGTGGCATCCCTTGATGCCAGGGTGAAGAGACTGCTTAGAACTCTGAGAAAGAGCCCGGGTTCACAGTCAGGCATGTAAACAAGCATGGTTTCCCAAGTCCAGTCCTGCCTGGAGATGTCACTTCTCATCTCTGAGCCTCAGTTTCCTTATCTGCACACCAGGGACAGGAGTAGTGTGTTCCTGTGATGTGGAGGCCGAGAGCTGGGGTCAGGATCTGTGTCCCTGATCTGTATCCCCTGTTGTGTGGACAGGCTCCCAGCTCGCTGCTGCTGTAACCAGCCCCTAGCCCCCCAGCTCATCTATCAAACAAACTCTCGCTTTCCTCCAAACATGTTTCTGGCATGTTCCTGGTCTCACCGGACATCAGTCGACCATCAGCTGCTGCACATTCTGCTGCTTCTATTATTTCAGAACTAATTTAAGGATTAAAAAATAATTCTCCCAATTACTGTGCAAAGCCCTGGGCAGCCAGATAAACAAGAGGCAGGTGCTCCTGTCTGAGCCCGACCCTGTGGCCCTCAGGGAGCCCCAGTGATAACTAAGCCCCCACAGAGTCTGCAATAGTGCCTCACCAACCTCCTAGGGTCTCAGAAATGGATCATGGTTGCCTGAGAGTGACCCCCAAGAGCAACCCAGGGTCCTGTGGGCTGCTTGCTCCTGATTCATTTGCCCTGGCAGCTGCATTTAATGGGAGTCCCAGGCCATATGTCAACTTCTGTCATTGTGCTTGGTGGCACAGGCCTGGAAGGGCCTAGGACACAAAGGCAGGCCTGTGAACTGTGAAGGATTTGGTCTACAGGGAGCCCTGTGGCTGGCCTGGTCTTCTGGCTTAGAGCCAAGAGCATCCACAGGAAACAGCAGTGGGCATTTGGGGGGAGTTTCACATGGCTTTAATTAGCTTACTGCACAGGCTTCAGGGTCCCAGAGATTCAGGCTGGCCATTAGTCAGTGGCCCACATCTGGTCCAATATCCTAACTCAGAAAATCAGCTGGGCCAGACCTTGGTGGGTGGGGATAAAGAAGGGTTACAGTGGGCAGCAGTTGAGCCCCTGGGCTCTAGCCCAGCACCCCACCCTATTCCAGGCCCCTCGTCATTGCCGGCCGGTGATCTCATCTCTTCCTGGGCTGTAAATATCACCCAAACGCTCACGACTCCCAAATGTGTCCTCCAGCCGGGCCCCTCTCCTGAGCTCAGCCTGCACAGCCCACGCGACACCCCCGGCCCAGATGTCTCCTAGGCCCCGACAAGGCGTCCGCTCCTCCCAGCACCCCCACCTTGAGACAGGCGCCCCATGCTGGCTGCTTAGGGCAGATGCCTGGGAGCCCTGCCTGCCGCCTCCACCCATCCTGTCGGAACCTAACTTGAAACCTATCCATCCACTGCCTTCTGGGGCTTCTTGCCCCCTGCTCAGACCTGGCCAGATTTTGACAACCCTCCAATTCCTGCCAGTGCATAGATCACCATTGTGTATACATCTGACAGATGACCTGCTCAGGAAGTAATCCTGTCCCACCCCTGCCTTACAATGAAGTTTCTAGGCTTTTGGCTTCTGCCCATTATGCCTCAGTTTCTTTAAGGGGTGGGGAGAGATGCACAGTCCTAAGGGACAGGCCAGAATCTCTGACAGTATGAGGAAGAACAGGGAAGGGGACCATGGGGCAGGGCATAGGCCAGGCATTTGGGGCTGTCACTCTGGTCACAGCTCAAACATTATGGGTTTGCTCCCAGCTCCCAGCTGAAGACCAGCTGTTGGTGATAGACACAGAAGGTGGCCTGAGGCCGGACAGGTGCCCATCAGTGAGGATGGGGCCCAGCATTTGGTAATGAGTGCTGCATCCTGGAAGATATACAAGCGGAGGTGGGCACAGCACATCTTCTGTAAGCACCACAGGTGCCAACACCTTGCTGCAGGCAGCCAGCTCAGATAGGTCTCAAGATTTTGTTTATGCAAATGAGTTTTCTTTTCGCGGTTCTTCCCCCTCCCCCACAACTAGGGCTTGAACTCAGGGCCTCTAGATTTCACTTTTTTTCTTTTCAAAGTTGGTGCTCGCTCTACCACTTGAGTCACAGCTCCACTTTCAGCTTTTTGCTGGTTCACTGGAGATAATCTCATGGAGTTTTCTGCCCAGGCTGGCTGCAAACCCTGATCTGATTACAGGCATGAGCCAGCAATGCCCAGCTAAATGAGAGGTTTTTAGAACCCGACTCACAGGCCAGAGTCCCCAGCCTCAGCTCACACAGCCCCGCCCCTACCCCACACCCAGCTGCTGGCCTTGTCTATTCAGGTGTGTCAGGGGCTACTTGGGAAAATACTGAAGAAACCTTTGCCAATGCTCCTTCTGCCCTCCAGTTATAGGCTGGCAGACTCCTAGGGTGCCAGGGAGTGCTTTAGGTAGGGATTTAAGACACAGCAGACACGGCCCAATATCTCATCATCAGGCTGTCCACAGTACTGCCCATGCTGAGACTGCTTAGGGGAAGCAATGGGATCTCCTGGGGCAGAGAAGAGCTGGAGCACACAGCAGTCTGCCTGGCACAACTTGCTCAAGCTGCCCCTTCCCTGGCCACAGGGGGCAGACAAGGTTACCAGGTTGAGCAGCTCAGGTGTGCCAATGTGCACTCTGCAGAGGGGCAAACTTCAGATGGAGGTGGGGGCAGTCATGTGGGAGCTGGCAGCACCAAGGGACACAGGCGCCAGGATCTCCTGGAAGAAGAGATGACACAGGGGCAAGGGTACACGGTAGATGGAGGATTCGGGAATCAGCTCTGAGTCCCCCACCTTAGGCGGTGGTTGCTGAGCCCGTCCCCCACCCTCTCCTCCTCCCCTGAGCTTCTGGAGCCCCGGCCGCCCCCACGGCCATCTGGCTCCACCAGCACTGCTCCCCCACTCCTCCCCCAAGTCTGTGTTTTTCTCCTCCCTCAGCCCCACCATCCTATGGAGGAGGGGGGCCCTTCCCTGGTGGTAGGTCCCCTGCAGTTTTCTAGGCATGCTGCCCCTCTCCCTTTTTTGTTCTAAGACCTCCCCAGCCCAGGCTTAGGAAGGTACAAGTGTGTATTTTTATCTGCGCTATGTGCTGTTTTGAAGCCTATGCATGCACACGTGTGCACACGTGTGGTTCCTGCTCTGCTATGTGTGTTGCACGTGTGTGTGTGTGTGTGTGTGTATGTATCCTCAAGGGCTTGCTTCTGGGCTGTGGGTATGGTGTGAGGGGCACAGGCAACTGGACTGTGGCCCTAGGCAGTGATACAAGGGTACACATGGCCCCTGCTCATCCTGCAGCCTGGGCCTCACCCATCCAACTGTCCTTTGGTCCCTCCTGTCCATCAGTAGGAACATTGTCTTTATCCCTTCACCCCCAGCCTGAGCTGGAAGGTGCTAGAGCAGATGTCCCTACAAAGGCGGCCTTGTCCAGTCCCGTGGGCCTGTCATGTGCTCTGTTAGCCCAATTCTCCAGAAGCCAGCTGGGCTCAGGGTTGTCAGCTGTAGGGCAAGCTCAGTGGGTGCTGCTGGAGGGTGCAGGGATGGCACCTCGTGCCTGGTGTCTGGGTGTCCATTCCATTTTCTCTTGAGGGCCTCATGTCTGGGGGAGGTGCTGTGCCTGGCCTCACCCTTGCCTCTCACCACCCACAGCACCCCCAGCCTGAGAGGCCATAGCTTAAGAAAAGAGCTCTTTATTCCACGTCATCCGATATTTTTACACAAGTAAAATAAAATGCATATCTCTATATACCGCGATCCGGGTGGGAGGCGGCGTTCTGGAACAAACGTCGCCTCCGGAACCCTGTAAACATGATGGGGTGGAGATGGGGTGGGCTAGTGGGGAGGCGTCCGTCAGGGGAGGCCTGGCCTGCCCCACGGGGCCTGCCCCCAACTCTGGCTGGCGGCGTGGAGTGAGACCCCATATGTACACACCTGGCTGTGGAGAGGCTCTGGTGGCTGGTCAGCAGGGGCCCAGCACTGTCCACAGCACCAGCACAAGGCCCAGGGGTGCAAGGCTGCAGGCCAGCGCTGGTAGGGCACCTGAGCCCTCGGCATCACTAGCCCCGCCGCCCCCGCTGCCTGCCTGGCCCAGACGGCAGTGGCTACGGGTGCGGTTCTTGCGGGAGCAGCCGGGCCTTCGGCGAGGGCCTGTGGTGGGTAGCCCCGGTGGTTCTGAGCCCTCAGGCCGTAGCCCAGTTAGTGGGGGCTCTGCGGAGCTGGGCAGGGTCCCAAATGGGGAGTCATTGATATGCCGTGGTCCAGAACTGTTGCCTGGCGGGGTGTCACCAGGTGGCACACGCCCCTTGAGTGCATTGCCAGCAGAGGCTGGCCTCCCAGGCTCCAACACCGAAGCTTTGTCTGCAGCATCAGGCTGGCAGCACTTGGGCAGACCCAGCAGCTCCTCGTCAGCGAGCCCAGGATGGAAGGGCCCAGTGGCCACAGCGCAGCCCTCCAAGTCATTGGCTGCCAGGCGCTTGAGATCGCGGCCAGCCAGGCGTGGGGGAAGGCTGCAGGGCACCTCTGATGATGACCCTCGGAACTTCTGCAGCCAGGCCCACAGTGGGCGTGCCCGGCAGTCGCATACCCAGGGGTTGTCATTGAGCCTCAGGTACTGCAGGGCCCGCAGCGGAGCCAGGGCCTCAGCAGGTAACATGGAGAGGTTGTTGGCAAATAGGTAGAGTGTCATGAGGCGGCCAAGGTCACGGAAGGCGTGCGGGTGCACACGGGCTACGTGGTTCTGGTGCAGGAGGAGACGGTCCAGGCTGTGCAAGCCGCGGAAGGCTCGCTCGGGCACACTAGGGATACGGTTGCCGTGCAGGAAAAGGTGTGTGAGGTTGCCCAGGTCACGGAAGGCATCATCAGGCAGCGCCTGCAGCCAGTTGTCTTGCAGGTAGAGGTACTGCAGAGCAGCCAGACCACGGAACAGGCCAGGGCCCAGTTCCCGCAAGCCACAGCGGTCCAGGTGCAGTGTGTGCAGGCGGCCCAGGCCTTGGAATGTGGCAGGGTCCACGGCACGAAGTTGTGCATTGTCACTGAGGTCCAGCTGCTCCAGGAGGGTCAGGCCAGCAAAGGCAGTGGCGTCGATCCTGGCCAGGGCATTGGAGTGCAGCCACAGGATGGTGAGGTTGCGGCAGGCATGGAAGCCTGCGGCCGACACGTGGGAGATGCGGTTGCCATGCAGGAAGATGCGCTGGCTGGCTGCTGGGATGCCAGCGGGCACGGCCTGCAGGCCTTGCTGGGGGCAGCTTGTCGTCACCTTGGGCTCATTGTAGCACACGCAAGCACCAGGGCATGGCGCCGCCACCCGCCAGGCCTGTAGCCACAGCACCCAAGCCAGCAGCCGGCTCCCTGTGGGCAGAGGAAAGAGCAGTCAGCAGGCAGGGGGCTCCTGGGAGCTAAGAGGTGATGCTGGATCCAGGTCAGCACTTGGGTTAGACCTCAGGAAGGGATGAAGCTGGGTCTAAGAGGTGTCTTGCCAACCCTGGAAATTGGGTGTTTGGGTACTGCTATGTCACAAAGATGATGCTGGGCTACAACCTGCTCCAGTCACACTGGGGAAATAGGGACACCCCATGCCACCTTACCTGATGCTTACGTGATTGCCATTCTCCTCTCACCAGGGTTAGCCTTCTTCATCACTTTACAGTTACCCCTTGGGAGGCCTCTCGGGGTGGCTGTTCATACCTGTAGATGCCTTTCAGGACTTTGGCAAACATAGACCTCCCCAAGTTTGTCTATGTCTCCTGGGGCCCTCAATGTTCTACCTGGCTTGCCCCAGCCAATCCCATCATCCCGTAGGCCATGCTAGGAGAGAGGCTAGAGGGCTAGACAGGCCAAAAACTTAAGAGCTGCTGGCAAGAGAGGGTTCAGGAGGAAGATTGGATCTCCAGGTAGAGACTTGTCCCTAGCCCTTCTAGGTAGCCAGCGACTGAGCTTCAGATGGACTCTGCAGTAGCCCATCTTCCTAGGTTGCAGAGTGGGCAGGGTTGCTGCTTAGCTCTCCATGCCTGGCCCAGGTCTCTGAAGCAGCAGGGATTTAGGGAGGGGGGGGAAATGGGATGGGGGAAGAGTGATCATGCCTTGTTGGTAAACTCTGCTTTCAGGCAGAAACTACAGATATCTGGGTTCTCTGCCTGCCTACTGCCTGCCCCACCCCCAGGGTGCCCCTATTAGCACCTTTACTATCATAGGAGCTTCCTGCTTGGGTGCAGAGGGTCCAGGGGTAGGAAATGAGCATGCAACCTTGCCCAGGAGGAGCACCCCCCCACATACACACACACTTAGGCAGACTTCTCCCTCCTCCACACATCCTCCCTTTTAAGCACTTCCTGACTTGGCTCAGAATACCTCCTGCAGCCTCCTCCCCTGGCTTCATTCTTTGTTCTATCCCCTCCCAGGGAGGAGTTCACTTCTTCCCAGCCAATCCCTGCATGATCCCAGCTGCCCTAAACCCTCCCACCCAGACTCACCCACCCCCAGGATGGAGTGGTCTCCCTCAGCCCCAGGGCACTGTACCCCTCCAAGATCAAAAAGCCAGACATACTTAGGGCTTTACCAGCATTGGACCACCCCTGGGGCTGGCTACCACTTCCAGACCTGGCCTTACCCATAGGCCATCCCTGTGGATGCTTTAATGCCTGGCACCGAGTACCTTCCTCCCTCCCCCAAGTGCTGGTTGTGTGTGTGTGTGTGTGTGTGTGTGTGTGTGTGTCCCCCTTTTCTGCCTTCAGGAGTGAGTCTATTAAAATGTGAATCCCCTTGGGAGAGTTATAGCTTATCAGCCAACACTTGAGTTATCAGCTAACACCTTGGTTGACAGCTAACACCTATGTTGACAGCTAACACCTTCCTTGGCAGCTAGCTAAGAGCAGGATTCTGCAGCCACGAGGCAGGAACCCAGAGGGAGAGAACCAAGGGCTAGCTTCCTCCACCCAGAACTGTGAATGTGACCACACTGAGGTCCTCTTTTGCCTGGAGCCGAGCAGACAACTGTCCTAAATCTAAATCCAGGAAGGCATGCAAGTGTAATGGGCAGAAGGCATGCACCCAGGTCCTGGAATCCTTCCCCATAACCCCAAAGGCCTTCTGGGCTGAGCTCTGTCTGCTGGGATGAGTTATTGGCTGCTGAATAAAAGGTGATTTGTTGGCCTCCAGAGGGATGGCAGTCCCAGGATTGGGGGAGTGGGGGGAGGTCCAGAGAGGCAGGCCAAGCCCCGGAACCCCCAAGATCTGGGAGGCCCACCCAGAGCTGGTTTTGTGTAGGATATTCTTGGGCCTGATGTTCTATTTAAGAAGCTTGACATCTCCAGACTTCTGGGCAAATGGGGCCTGCTCATTGCCAGCTCCCCACAGAATCTCGTTCATTGTCACAGGAGTCACTGAGCTCTGTGAACAGTGCTTCCTGGCCTGGGACCTCAGGAAGATCTGGAACCTTCAGCCCCACCATACCAAGCTAGGGACCTCACTGCTATGGGCAGGCCATCTTGCCAAGTACATCATGCCACAAACTGTGGTACCCACTGCACTATGCCACTGACAGACTCACCCAGCCTGGGCTATGCCTCCAACCACGTATGGTGACATGGCCACCACTGTGGTCTCCAGGCCTTTGACTGTAATCTAAGAGCTTGGTTGGGGTCAGTACCTAGAGTGGCTCTAGGATTGAGCCACACTCAAGGAGGTGGGCAAGTGGGGGAGCAGCCGTGTGGCACTCAGCCCTGCCAGAAGCTGGGATTGGGCACAGAGATACGGTTGCATTCCTGCCGAGACAACTGCTTTTTTGGAAACCAACTTCTGAGAGTCGGCCCTCCGCACTGGCCCTGCTGTCAGTGAGGCTGGGGTGGGCTCTCTTCTGCTGCAGCCACAGTAATTGGCTCCAGCCTGGCCCCCCTTGGGGCCTGCCCGCTGGTCTCCATGGCAACCCTGCCGCTGAGCAAGCATGAGGGGGCATCTTTTTATGAGATAATCAAACTCAACTTTGCAAGCATGGGTTTGGGTTCACAGCAGGGGCCCAGGGAAATACCCGAGGCCTGGCCAGGCAGATGAAGGATGACTCTGACCCTGCTCTGGAGCTGCCTCACTTGGCCTTTCCCTGCCTCCACCCCCTTCTCACTCCCACAAAGGCCTTCCTGGCCCGCCCTGGTCTCTGCAGTTTGATCTCAAGGCCTCTGAACTCCAGGCCTGGTCCCTTCTATGTAAATCCTCTCCTTTCTCTTTCCCCAGCCTGCCTCCTGATTCCCAGATTCTCACAGGAGACCACCTTCCACTGGCCCAGGCTTACTGTCCCCTTCAGTCCCACCTGCCACCCTGTCTCAATTGGGTCCCATTCTTGATGGAACTCGAGAAAGTGGTGCTCAAGGCACACACAGAGGAAAAATGGCCCTGTGTGGGGGCTGTGTGGCCCCAGCTCTCACACACAGAACCCAGGGAAGCCTGCCATCAGGGCTTTTTACAGCCACCTACACCCACCTGCCTTATAAGCTGTGTACAAATTCTCACCATCCCCAGACCTGCCAGGTGGAGGACTCCACCAGGGCCATTCCCATAGACAGCCCCACTGGCTTGTGGGTGCAAGGTTACCAGCAAGGGCCCCTGCCTTAGCCCAAGTCTGGCTCAGGGGCCACATGTGTATAAAGACAGAGGTAGAGAGAAGGCTGACCACCCTGCCTACAAGATTTCTCATGGAGGACAGGAAGTAGATACTGGCCTGGCCCTGACAGGGAAGCCAGACAGGACACGACACCACCACTGAGTTATATGAGCAATTCATTATGCACCACTAGCTCTTAGGAGCAAAGAACTCAAGTTCATGGTCACTGCAGGGGTGGAGGGAGGGAAGGAGGAGGGAGAGACAAGGTGGATAGAAAAGAGGAAGGCAAGTGGAGGAGGGAGGGATGAAGGAGAAGAGAGAAGGAAGGAGGGGGGAGAGAAGTGGGAAGAGCCGGAGGGAGGAGGCAAGAGGGACTGAAGGACAGTGTGGAGGAGGAGGAGCCAGAGAAGGAGGAGGCTTCCGGGGATTCACCCAGCAGGCAGTCGCAGAAGCCAGCAGGCAGGCAGCTGCTGACCTCAGCAGCCCACCTCAGCAGCCTGAGGAACTGGAGCAGCTGAACCAGACTGCTTTCTTTAGAGTCTTCTCTGAGTTCTTTGCTCCCTCTACCCGCTCATTGCCCTCAATCTCCATGTGTCCCCCGCAAACAGAAATATCCCACCCCATGGACTGTAGAGGAGGGGGATTGACCAGCTATGGCTAGTTTGAGAAAATGTGTCAATGCTACCTAAGAGTTCATTTTCTTATCAATATCCTCAATCCCTTTTACAGACCAGGAAACTGAGGCAGTGAGCAGTTAAGCCCTGCCTCACTCCTACCTTCAGACGTGCCAAGAAGAAAGGTGGCTAGGGGTGGGGGGAAGGAGCCAGTGCCACTTGGAGAGGACTCTGGGAGTGTTGGCACAAGCGTAAGAGATGGCCACGTGTGGGGCCTGGGCAGGAATGTGAGCAGAGGCTGCAAAGGTGGGGGGGGCTGCCAGCCTGTTAGGCAGGTGCTGGGGGCACAGGGTTCTTTCCTGTGCTCTGTGTGGCTGGGAAGGGGCATGTCTTTTCCTCCCTCCCTCCCTCTCTCCCTCAATCCCTCCCTCCCTCCCTCTCTCTCTCTCTCTCTTTCTTTCTTTTTTGGTACTGGAGATCGAACCCAAGACATTGTACTTGCTAGGCAAGCACTATGCCACTGAGTTACATCCCAGCCCATGGGACATGTCTTTTGAGGCTCTGAGCTGCTTGGCACCTGCCCTAGAGGTTAGGGTCAGAAGGCTGCAGAGGGGCCTCATAATCCTCTCAAACGCCAATGACAGCCCTGTGAAGCAGTCACAGCACAGACAACAGTTATGAGGCAGAACAGCTCAGCACAGGGACCAGAAATAGCTCTGGGCGGAGGTGGAGGGGCCAGAGTCATCCTCACACTGCAGAGGGTCAGGGCACCCCTCCCCATGCCCGCTTCCTATTCCAACCAGCCCCCCAGCACTGACTCATTACCCCCCACCGGCCATCTGTCCCCCTCATCCGCACTCACTTTTCTCTCACACACACACTTCCTACCCTCCATCCACCCTTGGGCACATAGACACGTGCAGGGGTAGCTCAATTCCCCATGCCCTTATGGGGCCCCAGGACTAAGTAAGGGTAGAAGGATACCAGCGGTCCCCTTGAGAGGAAGCCCACCTTGTGTCTCCTAGGGGGAGTGTGGCTGCTGGCCACTGCTGTCTTTGAGCCCCTGGAGGCTCTGTTCTTTATTGATCTTGGCTTTGGGCAGGCAGGCCAGGTCGATAATGGGCAAGGTCACCCACCACAGTGGGAGGGCACCTGGTGTGCTGATATGATTCAGGTCTGGTCATATGCAGTGGGGAAACTGAGTCCCAGTATGTACAGAGGCCTGCCTTAGGTTACTCTGTGCCTGGGGGCAAAGCTGTTGGGATCAACCTTCATATTACAACAGGAAACCTCTCTACTCCTCTGTCCACAGGATACTAAGGCTTGGTAAGGGACAGCCCCAGCCTGAAGGTACATTCAGGAAGGCCACATCCTAATAGGAACTATTCACTCTTTTTCCTTTTATCCATCTCTCATCACTGTGTCTACTGGGAGAACCATGCCCAGGCATGGTGCCAAATGCAACAGATGAGGGACCAGACCCAGCACCTAGACTCTTGACCCTTGTGGTCAGGCTAGCTACAGGAGGTAGCCCTACTTCGTGGTACCCGCCCTGTGAGACAGTTAGGGCCACAATGGCTTGAGCTAGCACATGGCCTGGAAAATTCTTTTTTTTTTTTTTCCTTTGTGCCTATACTGGAGCTTGAACTCAGGGATGTGCACATTCACTTGGCACTTTTGCTTAAGGCTGACAGTCTACCACATCCTCCACTGCTGGCTCTGTCCTGGGGGCTCATAATGCTGAGTACCTGGAGTTTTGCCTAGTCATAGGACAAAGCTAGTCAGCTAGCACAGGATGCCCCAGCTCCAGGAACTTAGTATCCCGTCATCCACACAAGGCTGGTACTCCACCCTGCTTCAGGTGGCTAACCAAAACTGCCACCTAATTACCTGGAGAATTCTGTCTCTAAGAGAGCTCATCGTGGTCCTGCAGCTAATTTGATTCAGAAGCTCTGGACTACAGGGAAACTAATGAGAAACTCAACCAGTGGCTCACATGTCCCTGCTCTGGGGGTCTTAGGAAAGAGGATTCCCCATGCCACCACCTGGGACCCAGCACTCACCTGTCCTTACATGTCTGCCCAGGATGAGTATCTAGTCTGTCGGGATCCACAAGCCTGGGTCCTGCTCTATTATGCCCCATACACATTCCAAGGACTAGCAACCTAACCTGAGCCACAGCCCTCCCCATTCTGCCCCTAGCACTGTTTGTGAGGCACAGAGGATCAGCCTCTCACAGGGCTGCACACTTGGGGTGTACACCAGGAGTACACATGATGGGAGGATAAACTCAGGACCTCAGAAGGGAAAGAAGAGTACAATAAAAGTGTAAGGGGCCGGGCACAAATAAATGCATCATTAGCATAGTCAGTATACAAAAAAGGATCACACACTGAGAAGATACAACAGAAGCTCTGAGTCTTGTACTGCCAGGTATAGGGGCGGGCCAGGGGCAGTAGACGGCTGCTGGCATGGGCTGTGCAGATATGGGAACCTGGCAAAGGGTCTGTTCTCACTGCAGTGGGAGGAACTGAGCAGGCACTTCCCGCATGTTCTTGGGCCCTAGGCACATTGTAAAACATGAGCAATCAGGCAGGTGGATGGCCTCTGCCCAGGTAGGATTTATTCTATGAAGACATGTGTAAGTCTGGAGGCCATTGTCTGCTCGCCCTGTGGTATCGGCCTATACTGCCTCCCTGGCTCTGCTGTCTGTCAGGAGGAGTGCAGTCGGACAGGGTCTTAAATCATGACAGTTATTACCGGGCCCCAAAATATGTTTCTACTAGAGGAAGGAGGCTTCTCTAGCCTCCCAGAGGCCTCTGTAACTAGCAGAAGCCCAGGGCATTTTTGAAAACACAAAGGGACTCAGGGAGGGGTGGTAATTCTGTTTGGCCAGGGACAGGCAGGGAGAGCCAGGGGATCTGGCACTTTCCATGGGATAAGGGACCCTAGAGATATCACACTATCCTCCTCAGCCTGAAATACCACTGCAGTCCTCCTTAGGATGAGGCTGGAGCACTGAGTCCAGGAATAGGGGGTGAAGGGAGTGCTAAGAAAGCCCTAGTCAGAACGGAGGGGCCCTCTTACCTTCTGTTCTACTGGCTGTCAGCAGACTGGCTCAGGAGTTGGCCACTGCTTTGGTAAATAATATGTTATTAGAGCACAGACACACCTATATGTTCACACATTGTCCACAGCTGCTCTCTCAGAGTTGAATTGTTACAACACACCATGTGGCCCACAGTGCTGGAATAATCTAACGCCAGACCTTTATAGAAACAGTTTGTCGATATGGCTTGTGACTGAGCACCTACCACATGTGGGTATTGCCACCATTGTCCTCACAAACAACTCAGCAGAGGCCGCTTCATTTCCGCCTCATGAAAAGGAAATCAGAGGGGTTGGAGGCATGGCTCAAGTGGTAGAATGCCAGCCAATAAGCACAAGCAAGCACTAGTGAGTTCAAGTCTATATCAGACAAAAAAAAGAGAAAGTGTGTGTGTGTGTGAGAGAGAGAGAGAGAGAGAGAAAGAGAGAAAGAGAAAGGAGAGAGAAAAAAACTAGGGGTCAGGCTGTCTGGCTGAGGCCATATGATTGGATGAATAGGGCTCAGTGGCTTCCCACCTTGGGGCACCAAGAAGCCCTCATCAAGGTCAGCATCTTGAAGTACCTAGGGGTGGAGGTGCAAGAGAAATACCGGATACTGAATTCTGGGTAGGTCCGAGGAAAAGCAATAATTTTGTTTAAAGAGGTTGCAATCAAACATGCATAAAAGAGGACAACTTAAAAATACAAAGAGGGAGACTGAGGCAGGAAGATCATGAATTAGAAAACAGCCTGAACTAAAAAACAAACAAACAAAAAACTAAAAAACTGGGCATTGGTGGTTTACATTTGTAATTCTCACTACTTAGGTGGCTGACATCTGAAGATAATGGTTTGAAGCCAGACTGGGTAAAAAAGTCCATGAGACTATTATCTCCAGTTAACTAAAAGTTGGAAGTAGGCATGTAGCTTAAGTGGTTGAATGATAACCTTAAGTGAAAAAGCTAAGGGACAGCATCCAGGATCTGAGTTTAAGTACTAGAAAAGACAAAGAGAGAAAGACAGAGACAGAGAGAGACAGAGAGACAGAGAGAGAGGGACAGAGACAGAGAGAGACAGAGAGAGAGAGACAGAGAGACAGAGAGAGAGACAGAGAATAAAACTTGATGGTAAAGAGCATATGAACAGCTGTTCCCAGAGGCTGGGAGGAAATGCTAAGCGACATCGTTCCCAGTTAGGAGGAAAAGACAATGACTCAAGGATCCATGAAGATCAAATGAACTCTTGGAGAGAGCAGACACAGACAAGTCAGCATTGATGTCCTTCCTAGGATATTAAGATAGGACCAAACACTAGGAATATACAATAGAGACCCTGAGACTTGAGCTGCTGGGCCAGGGGTGGTTTGGGACCTCAAGTGGGTAGGAGAGGGTTGCTGTCATGGGCTACACAGACCTAAGGCCTGGCGAAGCATCTGGTCTTGCTGAAGTGGGAGGAAGCAATTATTCCTGACACCATCTTTGCAACTAAGATCTAGTAAACATTAACAACATGAGAACACAGTCCAGGAAAGGATAAAAGGACTGTCCTGAACCACCTTCAGTGACCTCAGGCCCAGCTACTTCTGCAGACCACTGGCCAGGATCATGAAGGGAAGTAGGCTGTGAAAACATCTTCTGTCCTTATCATAACTATCATCACCACCACCATTGCTGCTGTCACCACCACCACCACTACCACCATCATCATTTGCCACCACCACCATCATCATCTTCATCATTTCTACCACCACTATCACCACCATCATCAACACTGTCATCATCATCACTCACCACTGTCATTATCATCACCACCATCATCATCACCACTGTCATCATCAGTCACCATCACTGTCATCACCATTACCATCATTATCATTACCACTGTTAGTCATCTTTCCTTCTCTGTGTCAAAATATGTGAGATAATTAACATTTAAGGAGAAAAAGCTTATTTTGGTTCATGGTTTCAGGGGTTTCAGCCAATAGTCTTGGCCATATGGCTTTTGGGCCTGTGGCATGATGAGAATTCACAGCAGAAGAAGTTGTTCATCTCATGGCAGCCAGGAAACAAACTGAGAAAGGAGAGGGGCTAGCATCCCCTATTCCCTTAAAGGGTACACCCTCCAGACCTAATGTCCTTCTACCAGTTCCCACCTTTCAAAATTCTGACACTCCTAACAGTGCCTTGGGGCTAGGGACCAAGCCTTCAACACACCAGTCTTTGGAGGACATTCAAGAGGACGTTTCCAAAGATTGGTCTATAGAAATTACCACCACCATCATCACCATTACCAATCATCTACCATAATCAATTCTATCATCATCATTATTACCACCATCATCACCACCATTATCATGCGAGCTGTAAACAGAGAACTTGGATTGAGGGCAGCTGCGGGCAGACCTGGAGCCTATAAGGCAGGCAGTCAGCATCACACAAGGATAGGGAAACAAAGACCAGTGAACAGAGAGCCAATGCTTTGTGAACACCAGACATCTTTGGGCAGGAGCCAAAGGATGTCCCGTTCTAGAATCAGAGCCTTAGGCCATACAGGGACTTCTTTGATGAGTATGTCTCCTAAGGAGGTCCTACAGGGCTCAGTAGCAGAGTGGTGGCAGGGAAGGGGAGAAAGGAGGGGAGCAAGAGTGGCCCTAGCCTCCCTGGGGTAGTCCATTGTGAGGGTGTTGGCTGTTCTTGATATTTTCATGATAGTCCTATGTTTCATCCTCCCATAGCAGTGAGGGGTATGACAATCACCTCCAATTCCTCAGGTAAAAGCCCTGAGATGTACGAAAATCATCGGTAGGGCACCAGTGAGGGGAGGGGACAGGACACATAACTTCATCCGAGGTGACCAGAGCAGACCTTGAGCCCCATGGAGCACACAGAGGGAGGGAAAGCCACTTTGGGCTCCACAATCGTCCCTGGCAGCACCTCACCCTCGGCCCAAGCTTCCATTTATGAGAAGCTGAGGGTGACTCGGGTAGCCTCTGGTGGGGCTTAGAGGCAGGCTCTGCACCCGCTCTGAGGACCTGGAGAAGCTGCCAGCCTCCTCTCAGCCTGTCATCACACTTTCAATGTGAGGATCACAGTGGCCAGCACTCACCTTCCCAGGACTGCAGCAATACCTCTAGCCTGGAAATCTCAATGATTCCCCCAGCCCAGGCCTGGGCTCAATGTATTAACATCCTGCCTCACAGAGGTTACCCAGGGGCCTGGCACTCAAGACCAGTCTGGCCTTGGTCAGCTTCACTTCAAATGAGGAGCTGAGTCGGAAAGTCTGTGTTGCAGTTGCCCAAAGGCCACTCCAGCCTGGCCATCCTGACAGCTGCCCCTGCTTCGTGCAGTAGATTCAGCAAGCCAGGGTCTGGCTGTATCTGGGCTGGACGAGGGCATAGCAGAAGCCAGGATGAGCTGCAAATGTGCCTGGAGCTGCTTCCCTACCACCTCACAGATCTCAGTCTTAGCAGAGAATGAAGGCTTGAAGATAGGCCTGCAGCCTGGTGCAACCTACCTCACCTTTGTCAGAGCCCTATCCACACTCAGCATCAAGTCAATGCTTTCCATACGATTCAGTGGTCTTTCTCTTCTGCCCACCAGCCTCATGTTATACACGGTAATCGGCATCAGACACATCTCCCTCTCAAGATGATTGTGACATGGAACACATCTTGCAAGGGTTAGGGAGCAGGAGACGGGCTACTCCCCTAAGGAGATATCACAAGAAAGGGTCCTAACCATTGGCTATCCAGTCCATTGGGACTATCCAGATGGGGACTTCTGCCTCATGTCCTGAAACCTGACAGTTGACAAGCCCCATCTCAACAGAGCCTCAGTTAGCTTCCTTTCTGAAAGTGACCAAAAGCAGAGTTTGGTGGCTCATGCCTGTAATCCTAGCTATTCAGGGGGTGGAGTGAATTGTGGTCCAAGGCCATTCCAACAAAAAGTTTGTATGGCCCTATTTCAACCAATAAAGCTGGATGTGGTGACATATACCTGTCATTCCAATTATTAAGGTCCAGGCTGGCCAGAGCATAAACATGAGACTATTTTTAAAAGAAAAAAAAATAATTAAAGCTGAGCACTGGTGGTTCCTGCTTATTATCTTAGCTACTTAGAAGCCTGTCATCTGAGGATTGCAGTTCAAAGTCAGCCCAGGCAGGAAAGTTTGTGAGACTCTATCTCTAATTAACCACCAAAAAGCCAGAAGTGGAGCTGTGGCTCAAGTGGTAAGGCCCAGCCTTGAACAAAAAAGCTAAGGAACACCAGGAAAGTGTCCAGACCCTAAGTTCAAGCCCCAGTACTATCACATATACCCACACACACACACATACACACCACACACACACTAAAGCAAAAAGGGTTGCAGGTGTGGCTCAAGTGGCAGAGTACTTGTGAGGCAAATACAAGGCCCTGAGTTCAAGTGCAGTATCATGAAAAAGCAACTAGAAAGCCAATAGCCATTAAGCATATAGAAAAGATATCTATGCAGACGATGAGGAAAAATGACTAAAGGAAGTGTAAGGAAGAGTAAGAAATTAGCAGAAAAATTTAATTAGTTGTCCTCCTATGAATAAAAGGGGGTTTAAAACAAGAACAGGGTGCTGTGACCAAGGAGCCATCAGATAGCAAGAGTGTCTAGAAATTAAAAATAGAATTGCTAAAATTAAAAAAAAAAATCAATAGAAGAGTTGGAAAACAAGGTCAAAGAAATCTTCCAGAGAGAAAAACAAAAAGAGAGAGAGAGAGAAAAAAATGAATGAGATTCAATTGACAAATACAGGTCAAACACTGGTCTTAAGGTAGTTCCACCAAGAGACAATGGAGAAAACAGAGGATTAAAAAAAGTTAACAACTAAATAATACTAGAGAAATTTCCCAGAGCCAAGGACCTGGTCAGTCATTGAGCATCTGCAGCACAATTTCAGGTCCCTGGAGATAAAGAGAAGCTTGAGGTGCCGAGAAGGAAGTCTGATCATGAACAATGCAAGGTGGAACTGGATTTCATAGCACATTGTACACCAGAGGACAGCAAAACTGTAACTGCTTCAAAATTCTGAGGTGATAGCATTTTCATATGGAATTCTGGACCCAGCCTATCCAGCTTGAATAAACTTGTAAACATGGGAGGATTCAGGACTACTTCCAAAGACCATGCCTTCCTTAGAGGTAGTTGGGATTGTGTTTGGGGCTGGGCACAAACAAGAATGTACACCCATGGAAGAAAACACGCATCCCATGAAAGATGGCTGCAATCCTAATGGTGGTTAAAGAGCAGGACAAAGGCCTAGGGAAAATGACAGACCCAACACGACCCTTCACAAAAACTGATCAGCTATAAACTCCAGAAAAAACAAAAGGACACATGTTAGAGGCTATAATAGGACTTTGTAAGCTGAAGATAATCTTAACAAAACCGGGAAACTAAAGAACAACAGCTGCCTACAGGGAAGATTCAGGCAGAAATACTGCAAACTGATTCTCTAGACTAGCCTCCAAGATCTGAAGTCAGGTTAAAACCTTGTGCAGGGGGCTGG
Source organism: Dipodomys ordii (assembly GCF_000151885.1). Taxonomy (NCBI): domain Eukaryota; kingdom Metazoa; phylum Chordata; class Mammalia; order Rodentia; family Heteromyidae; genus Dipodomys; species Dipodomys ordii. The sequence continues at coordinate 476,355 of NW_012267357.1, read as the reverse complement.
GAAGTTGGCTCAGTGGTAGAGCGCTTGCCTTGCATGCATGAGGCCCTGGGTTCGATTCCTCAGCACCACATAAGCACAAAGAAAAAAGCCGGAAGTGGCGATGTGGCTCATGGTAGAGCGCTAGCCTTGAGCTGAAGAGCTGAGGGACAGTGCCCAGGCCCAGAGTTCAGGCCCCACGACCGGACCCAAAAAAAAAAAAAAAAAAACCTTGTGCAGGATATTGAGAACAAAATGAGTGTGTGTGTGTGTTGGTCCTGGGGTTTAAGTGCTGTCCCTGAGCTTTTTTTTATTGAGAACAAAATGAGTGTGTGTGTGTGTGTGTGTGTGTGTGTGTGTGTGTGTGTGTGTGTTGGTCCTGGGGTTTAGGTGCTGTCCCTGAGCTTTTTTGCTCAAGACTAGTGCTCTACCACTTGAGCCATAGCTCGACTTCAAGCTGGGTGGTGGGTTAATTGGGGGATAAGAGTTTCATAGCCTTTCTAACCTTGGCTGGCTTGGAATGATGATCCTCAGATCTCAGCCTCCTGAGTAGCTAGAATTACAGGATGAGCCATTAATCAGGGCTAACAATCTTTTTTTTAAAAACTACATCTTTACAATTGAAATCTTAGAAATACAGTTTTTTTTTAAGTAAAAGAATATACCTTCTAAGGTAAAGATAAATGTGAATTAGAAACAGCTATCCCTGAAATGCAGGAGAATGCAAGCTGGGAGAGCTCTGGAGCATGCAGTCTAGGAGTCCTGCTTAGGAGTCCTGCCCGGAGGACTCGCTCTGCTAAGGGTGGCAGAGAATGCACCTGGGTCTCCAAGGACACTCTGAGTTCTTAGTCACAGAAGCTTTTGCAATCCCAACACTTGAAAGGACAAGCTTTTAGTCTGAAATCGCAACTCTTGTGTTCAGGCCTTCTGCAGATAGCCAGGCAGCTCCACCTGCCTTGATGGCCCTCCACCTCTATCTGGCCCAGTCCCTAATACCCTGGCAAAGCCCCACCTTTGTTCCCTCCACACTTGGGCTTGTTCCTGTCCCCTCACTGTTACAGGTACCAACCACCTCCCTGTTCACCCACTTTTGAGCCTCCATCACAGGACGGTGGGGGAAGGGCACTGACAACCCAGCAGGGCCCACTTTGCTTTGGAGTCAGGTCTGCAATCCCTGGGTCTCAGCCCTGAACCTGGCTGGGCACAAACAGGCTTCTGTCCACCTCTGAGAGCACACCCCTGATGTGTCCCTGCAACTGAGCCTGTGGCGTGCTGGCAGGGGCAATGTGAATAAGTAATTGCTCTTTTATTAACGAGTGATAAATTATTCCTATATGATTGTGTGTGATAACTCCTGCTTATTTGAAATCAATTTGGGATGGAAATCGTTGGCGGCTTCTCACCTGCTCGGGTGGGAGCTCAGGCGCTGCTGCCTCCTGGAAAAGGAGGTCAGTGTATTTTGGCTACATCCTGCAGCTCACGAGGGACTCCCAAAGGCAGCAGGAAAAGGTGGGCTGTTCTAGGCTGTGGCCTCTGGCCTCATCTTCTCATCACCACTGGGCAGGGAGTGGGGAGTAGGGGTGTGCTCGGGAGGGGTCAGCTCAGGTCCCAGCCAGCCTCTTTTACCTGCCACCCATCTGCAGCTCCCAAGATGGCCTGATCTATCTACCCTACTGGGCCAAGGCACAGACTCCCCTGGAGCTGAGTTAGGACCAGGCTGAGAGAAGATCCCCTCAAGGCCAAGGCCCACTGGACACCATCACAGGCACCAGTGACCACAGCAGGGCCAGCAGGAGTCAGTGGCCACCCCTAGGTTTAGCTGTACTCATCTCTTACAAATGATCCCTGGGCAGCATGACCTTTTACTCCAGAGGACATATCCAGTGTCTAGCTTCCCCCTTCCCACAGCTCTCACTCATAAAACCTCAAAAAATATTCGTAGGAAGTAGAGCTATGGCTCAAGGGGTAGGGCACTAGCCTTGAGCAAAAGAAGTTCAGAGACAGCACCCAAGCTTTGAATTCAAGCCCCAGCACTGGGGAAGGGGGGGGGCGGTATGAGGGGGAGGGGGAAGTAACCAGGTGGATATAATCCTATTTACTTAGAAGGTTGATGAGATCTGAGGATCACAGTTCCAATCCAGCCCAGGCAGAAAACTGTGAGACTCTTATTTCCAACTAACCAGCAAAAAGACAGAAATGGTTGTATAGCTCAAGTGGTAGAGCACCAGTCTTGAGTGAAAACACAGTCAAGTGAGAGCATGAAGCCCTGAGTTCAAGCGCCAGTACCAACACATATATACTTTTTTCCCTAGTACTTGTCCTAAACACCTTGCTTCCATCCTCTTCCCCTTCCTCATAGTCCAACACTAGAGGCCTAGGCTGGTTCACATTTACATTTCTGCAACCTACCAGACAGCCCAGCCCACCTGCTCCAGGGCAGCCTTCTGCTGCCTCATTGGCTGCTGCAGGCCAAAGCCCAGCAGAATGGCCCAGCTCAGACCCAGTGAGTGCCTCTGAGGCTTGGGTTCATTATCTATGGACTAGAGCCCAGGGTCTCCCTCATACCATCCCACTCCGCCCATCTACTGTCAGGTGCTCATTCTATCCCACACCTTGGCTGGGTATCTGTGTGGCTTGCTCCTGCCATCTGTCCCTCAGTTGTGGGCCAAATGGAGGCTCCACATCCAGGTGATTGGTATACAGTAGGCACACTATAAACTGTTTGTCCCACAGATGCAATAATTGTCCCCCAGTAGAGACAAGTGACAGGTGTGTGGTTGTGGAGACAGCATTCCCTAAGTATGTTTGGCCCTGGCAGGGCTCTGCTCTGTCTGTGGAGAGACCACTCAGTGCTAAGCAGTTTCACTTCTGTCATTCCTAAATATTCGTGTCCCCTTCAAATGTAATGTGACAGTATGTTTTCACTTTTTTTTTCCTTTGAGACAAGGTCTCTTTGTGTAATCCAAGTTGACTTCAAACTCATAATCCTGCTTCAATCTCCAGAGTGCTGAGATTACAGGTGTATAGCACCATTCTTGGCTTCCAGAATGATATTTGAAGATGGGGACTTTGGGAGGTGATCAAGGTTAGAAGCAGTCATGAGGGTGGGGCCTCATGATGGGATTAGAAGAAGAAACCTTGGAGAGATTACTCTCCCAACCCTCTACGTCAGGATGCTGAGAGATGGCCATCGGTAGGCCAGGAAAAGGATCTTTACCCAAATCCTATGCAAGTTGGCATCTTGATCTTAGATTTACAACTGTGAGAAAATAAATTTCTACTGTTTAAGAGACCCAGTTTTTATTTTGCTATGTCCACTTGAGTTGACTAATAAAACCATTGTTCCTCTCTGTCTCTGTCTCTCTGTCTGTCTCTCACTGTCTTTCTGTCTCTCTGTCTCTGTCTCTGTCTGTCTCTCTCTCTCTCTCACCAGTGTTAGGACTTGAATTCAGGGCCTGGGCATTGTCCTTTAGCATTTTTGCTCAAGGTTGGTGCTCTACCACTTGAGCCATAGCTCCACTTCTGGATTTTTGGTAACTGGAGATGAATCTCATGCATGGGCTTTCCTACCTGGGTTGGCCTTAAACCTTGATCCTAAGGTCTCAGCCTCTTGACTTGCTAGGATTATAGGCAGGAGCCACCAGCAGCTGGCACAAAACTACTTTCTTAAAACTTTGGTGTATTTTTCCATGTTTTTCACTCATAAACTGGTAAAACAAAAAATATATTTTGAATGTTCCATTTGGTCTCATGTATTGATGCCAGATAAGGTGGGAAGGGGTGGGAAGACACCAATTCTGTGCTATAAGGTTCATCCCTAGCTCATCAGCTCAGGATAGGCCCTTTATGCCTGGAACTTTTCCTGGGCAATGACTCATACTGTCCATAGGAGCAACTATCCTCCTGTACAGCAGACAAAGCCCAGGTTCCCAAGTACAATCTGGAAGGGCTCTATTGACACCCATGTACTGGACTCTGAAGAGTCAGCCTTCGCCATGCAGGCCCTGGATTAGTCAGCTCACTCCCAGGCAGGCTTCCCGATTCCCAGCTTTACCGCGCAGGGGCTCTTCTCTGCTGAGCTCCACCCTATCACTCCTAAGGAGTCCAGATCCTTCCAATTTCTGCCTTATTTATACCTTGGCCTCACTCAGGGAGTCTGTCTTCAGACCCACCAGGGACACCATGGGAGCTTCACCCACAAGGTACTCAGGTAGTGGTGGGCTAGATAGCTTAGACACTCAGGCTGGGTTGAGGTAAATGCCAAGCCAAAGCAGGTCCCTACCATGCTCCAGCTGAGAGAGCTGGAGGCTGCAGTAATGATGGTCATGTGACTTCAGGCTCTCTGGGCATGCAATCTCCTGGGGAGACAGTGATGTCCCTCCTGCAGAGGACAGTGATGGCAGGCAGTTTTAAGTGGGGTGGACTGGGTGGCTTCATGGAAGAGGTGTTTTCCCTGTGTGCCAAGGCCAGGAGGTCCTCAGTGCCAGGAGGTCCTGTAGCCAGGAGGGTGCCGGGGTTGGCATCTCTGGCTGTGATGAAGGCCCTGTGGGGCAGAAATAGAATGGGGGCAGGCCCTAGTGCTGGAGAGGACTCCCAAGAGGATTTGACACCCTGTTGTCACCCACCCGCCTCAGGCCACCTGGGGTGGAGGCCAGGCCGAGGCTCCAGCAGCAGTTGAAGAATGGAATCCATTAGGGCCACCATCTGTCTTGGCTGTGATGGGTCTTCCTGGTGACATCCGCAAGGTATGTAGATGGAATATCTTTATGGGGAGAGTTTTTCTTTTGCCAATTTTCGAACAGGAAGCCAGGCACTTGTCACACCTGCCCCCGTGTCAGCCTCTGCCTGACATAAATTGGGGCCGAGGCAGGGAGATAAAAGACAGCCTGGACACGGCCCAGTGTGCAGGGGCCATGTGTCAGGCTGCAAAGCACATAGAGCTGTGGCGGGCTTCCTGCTGGGGCTAGTAAGGGTGAGCTCCTTATCCACCCCCTCGTCCTCTCCCTGTCCAGGGCCCTCCTAGGCACCCCCCTGCTTCCTGTGGAGCAAGAGATCTTCTGTTTTGGGAACTCCAGCAGCTAGCACCCCCTCCCCTTGGGCCAGCAGCTCCAGTTTCCCTTTGAGGGCCTGGTGGGGACAGCACATGGGAGGATAGGTCTCAGGGTCCTCACTACACTCCTAGCAGCACTTCTTTGTTCTGGGGACCTCGTGGATTGGGGAGAGGGTATCTCTTGGAACCTGGAATACCTTGGGGACAGTATACTACAAAGAACTCAGGGTCCCTGCTGCCCAGCACAGGGTTGGCTTGGAACTGAAAGGAGGGAGAAGTCAGTGATCACTGGGGCCTCTCCTGAGGCACTGTGAGAGACCACCAAGGTCCAGGCTTCTTCTTTCTGGTGCATATTAGCCTTGCTGAGGGCTGGGGAGGTCTCCCCGGGGAATGCTGAGGGTTCCCCCTGCCAAGCCACACCCATGGCCACAGCTCTCAAAGCCCCTTCAAGTGGGTCAGGAGACACTCCTGGCCAGGGAGACACCAGAAATAGCATGTACTGCTGAAGCTTCCACCCCACATCCTCAACCCTCAGAGGCCCCAAGGAGTGGGGGGCAGGGACCACCAGCTCAGTGTTCTCTGAGGATGAGGGGGCTGGATGGATCCCAGGAGAACTGGGAAGCCTCAACTAGGGCAGACAGGGGAAGTGGGGGAGTTGAAAACACATGGGAGACACTTGGCTAGGCTGGAGGGACGGGGGATGACTCCCTAGGTTCTTGTCCAATATAGCACAGGGGTGGGGCGGCGGGGGGCGCTAGAGAGCTGAGAGCAGTGGAGCCGCTGCCTTCCCTAAACTGCCATCCTGGTGGCCAGCCAGGCCTGGAGGAGCAGCTACTCCAGTTCTTGCCAACTGGCCTTTCTGCAGAATTCTGCTTCTAGCCACAGTTTCATGAATATAAGGTGCTTCTAAGGTAGAAACCAAACTTGGGGGGACAGGTGGCCCAAACTTCCAATGCCCAGATCTCTTCAAGGACCAGGCGCAGGGAGCCACACCCACAGCATGGCAAACTAAGTGAGTGGAGTAACAAAGGCTCCAAGCGGTGAAGACAAAGGGTCTCCCACATCCTTCTAGGCAGCTCCAAGTTCCCTTCCAACGGAGTATTTCCCAGAAACTCAAATTGGGCTTCTGTTTCCCTGACACAGACCCCAGCCAGTCCTCAGGACTCCTCATCTGAGGCAGATCTCAGACAGAATTTCCTCCTCTGTGTCCTCATGGCTCAGCAGATCTACTACGCTGAGGAACCCATCAGAGCCCACTCCCTGACTACCTAGGTGCTACCTGGATTTCCCCGGGGACCTGAGAGTCTGAGGAGTTGCTGGGTGGTGGGGAGCCCTCATCTCTCCCATCAAGGGCCCCAAACACCTATCAGGAACCTCAATTCCCATGTTTGGGGCATGCACTCTAGGAGTGGCCTGGCCAGGTTGGGAAGGGGTCCCTGGAGTTGGATGACCAAGAGTTGGCCAATGTGTCTGAGTCAATCTCCCAGCATGGGCCCAGCCCAGTGGGCAACATTTCCCTCACTATTACATCATCCACATGCCAACAGGGAGGGAAGGGGGTGAGCTGCAGCCTGCTGGCTCTAGAGCCGTCATCTGTAGGTGGCTTGGCCTACTAAACTGCACCTGCTAGCCAGCCCCCAGGACCCCCTAGCAGGCACAGTGGCAGGCAGGCAACCATGCACTGCTCACACTGGTGGCAAATGCTCGGTGATGTAACCAGGGGTCTAGCTGCCTCCCTCCACAGAGTCCTGCTGGTGTGACTACCATTGCTCATAGTTCCCTCATGCCAGGACTGATCTGTTTGAGGAGCATGAGATGGGGAGCTGGGACCTGGAGACAAAGGGTTCTCCATTGGAGGCCTTCCGGCCTAGGTCCTGAAGAGAGAGAAAAAAAAAAAAAGAAGATGCAAAGGTGTACCTAGGGATGGCTATGGCAGATTTCAGGCTGGCTGGGGTTCTGGATGAAAGACAAGATGTCTGAGGGTGGGGAACATGGCCTGGGAGGAGGCAGATCTGAGACAGGCCTAAAGGGAGGGAGCTAAGTGAGAAAAGCTAGGGAGAGGGTCAGACTCTGGACACTGAATTTATCTTTGGGGGTAGGTAGAGAGGGGAGGCCAGGTCACTGGGTTTGAATGTTGGGTACAAAGCACTATATGTTATACCATCAGGCAGGGCAAATATGGGAATGGAACTCAGCTACATTTCAGGTGTGATGTGGAACTGCTGGGACAGGAGGAGGGCAATTTAGGGAGCTGGAGACCACTGCTAGCTGCACAGGCCCAGTCCAAGGCAAGAGATGGTTATCATTCATTGGCCAACTACCTAGACCTGAGAGCCAGTGCACAGCCCTACGGTAGGCCCGGGTGAGCTAGAGGAGCCCAGAGGAAGGGTGGAGGGCCTACACAAACAATAGGGCTGACCTCAAGTCCTTTCCTGCCTTACCCATGTTCTGCTACCGTCTCCCTCTAACTTCTTCTGCTAGTTACTGGGACTGAACTCAGGGCCTGGGCGCTGTCCTCTAGCTTTTTTTGCTCAAGGCTGGTATTCTACCACTTAAGCCATATTTCCACTCCCAGCTTTTTGGTGGTTAATTGAAGATATGTCTCACAGACTTTCCCGCTTAGGCTGGTCTCAAGCTGCGATCCTCAGATCTCAGCCTCCTTGGTAGCTAGGATAACAGGTGTGAGTCATCACTACCCAGCTCTTTCCTCTTTACTATGCACTTACAGTATGCGGAGACTGCTGCAGCCCCAGTGGCTGCTACAGAATGCCACCCAGACTGCCCGTGAGCCCACCATCTCCCCTAGAGCCCCACAGCTCACGCACTGAGGATACACTATTTTCCACCCATGCAGGCACTGAGCCGGGAACACCACCTCTAGTCAACAGCCATAGATTACAGATGAGGCCTCCGGTGACCAGGGAAGGGCAGTGCTGCTCAAGGTCACACAGCAAGCCGGCACTGCATGAGCTGATCCTATGGCTGCCCAGACTTGGGGGAGGGGGAGACTTCTGGCAGGTCCCTGAGCTGGCCCCATCTGGGCCCTGGCAGGAGGGTGAACAAAGCCAACCTCTTAACAAGGTCACAATGGCTGGGATAAATTGAGGATACAGTGCTGGGGACCAGACAAGCCAGGGGCAATCTGAGAGGGCTTCATGGAGGCAGTGAAGGACTTGAAGCCCCACCCTGGCGTGAGTCTCTGGGCACTACAACCTACTCAACCCCACCCCCTATCATGATGGGCCCCTCACCCAGTTTCAGCCTTGGCCTGACATTTCCCGTGACATTTGCTGCAAAGAAATAGAGTCATAAATCCAAAGGTTAAATTTGCACATTGCCTTGTATAGTCGGGGAAAACCATGGTCTCTCTTACCCACCAGGTGCCCTGTGAGTGGAGGTTTGTGTGGGACAGCCCACCCATCCTGGTGACCCCCCCCCTCTATCCCTCCGAGTGACCTGCCCCTCCCCCCTCCAGTCACAGTTTCCCCAAATGGGTTCCTCAGCACACAGGCCCTGATGTTGGCTGCATAGAGATGCTTGTCAGACACAGCGCTGCTGGTCTGAAACCAAGGCCCCAAGATGCCCTGCAGGAAAGAGGCTCTGTCAGCACCATTTAACCCAGCTGGACCCACGTTTCACTGCAAAACCCTTGTCTGACACCCACAAACTTCAATTACCACAGAGCATGATCCATGACAGCCTGTTGAGAAGGCCAGGGTGCTGACCATAGGACTAGAAAGCACATCCCCCCACCTGCCCTGCACGGGGCAGGCTGCTCTGAGCCACGCTAGGTCAGCTCCTGATCCTCTACATCTCCCAGCAGCCAGCTTCATGTCCTGAGGTGCTGGATGGGGCTCTCTGCCTGCCAGGCCCAGTTGGGCTAACACAGGGACCCTAGTTTCTCTCTGCTCAGCACTACTCCAAGACCACTTTGGAATCAACAACCCTTGCTTCTTGGCTCCAGGGTCTGGCTTCCCTGGAGAGGGTCATCAGGGTCCAAGGGTTCACAGGCCACCTCCGTCAGATGGCACACAGCTGAAGGACAATGTCACCAACTCCTCAGCCTCCATCTTCCCACCGCAGGGGAAGGCAGAGAAAGGAGGCAATCGGGACACGCACAACAGAGAGACTGGAGGCTGTGTGAGGTGGGGGTCAGGAGAGAGATGGCCCGCAAGTAGTGGCTGCACAGATGGCTGTCCTCAAAGCTGCATCCTGGTTCCATGGCAGGAAGCAGATTCAACTCACCACCTTGCCACCTGATGTTTGTAAAAAGGCTCAGAGGGGCTGGGAGCTGGGAATGGGGGGGGGGGCAGAGGGAGCGGGAATCGGGCCTTGGCCTGGGAGTGGGCCCCTCCCCCACACCAGCTGAGGTGGGTGGGTGGGGAGCCAAATCTTCAGGGTCCAGCTACATGACTACAGGCAGTGTGAGAGGCCAAGGCAGGTTTAGATAAATAAATTATGGTGCATTCTCAGGAAGGGATTCCACACACACCAGTAAAGCATGATGCACAAGAATAGTTCTCAATGTGCAAAATGTTTAAAATACAGTGACAAAAGAAGAAGCTGCAACACAAAACACCCGCTGCAGTGGGACATAGAGAGGCCCACGCGCTCAGGGGATGTTGCAGGGAGATTTGGGGGGAGTGGGGAGTTGCTGAGGCGGTGTGTCCATCCACCCCTCTGGCTGGGCTTCCACCGGTGGGCTCTGTCCTCTAAAGCATTTAACCCTAGAAACCATGAGACCCAAATCACTCCCCTTTCTTTGTCTGGCTCAGGGTCTGCAGGCTGGGAATGAATGGGTGGGAGTGAGCACACTCAGCAGTTAAGATTTGGCCACAGGGAGGGCATTGGTGACCTTGGCCAGGGTACAGGGGCAGCTAAGCCACAGGGCAGAGACCCTGAGGGGTATAGCAGGGTGCTGGGCCTTGACAACACACACGGAGCTTGGGGAAACAGGTGGGGCAGCCAGGCTGGCTGGTCTCTGGTTGGTGATAGAAATTGAGCAGCCCTGCCTTGGGCGGGGGGGGGAGGTCACAAGTCAGGGTTCACCAGGTTGGGTGCAGGCTACATGAACTTCACTGACACACCCAAGTGCCAGCAGCTTCCATAACTCTGAGAGGGCCAGTGTGGAAATCTGCTTATATACACCTTCCATTGTGGATACACGCTTGTCCAATTTCCTTCCTTCTCCTGACCCCTTTTCTGGATGCACAGACGGAGGCTCCAGGGAGACTTTCCGGGCCACAGGCCCAGGACCACAGGAGGGCTCCCTCTGCCTCCTTTCCTGTCCCAGCCTTGCCAGCTGGGCCCCTTCTGGTGCTTATCAGCTGCCATAGATGTCCAGTCTGTGGCACAAGGCTAGGAAACAAAGAAGAGGGCAGAGCCAGAGGACTGTTCAGCCCATGGGCAGCAGAGGGAGTGAAGCCAGGACCAGCTTCATGGCCCCACAAGTCCCACCTTTCATGGGCCAAGCCCTCTCCTTCCCCCCATCTGCCAGGCTATAGGATCTCTCCCCACCTTCCAAGGCTTTAGCCCAGCCTGGGGTGTGGGTGTGGGGAGGGCCTCTACAGGCCCTGCAGGCCTCTGGCTTCAGAGGGGCAGAGTGCAGGTGCTGCCCCAGCTGAGGAAATGCCTCCCTCAGTGCCTTCTCTCCCTCCCTGCCTGCCACTTCCTCCACCATCCTGTCACCTGTAGCCTTCAGGGAAGATAATCTTTCACTGCCCCATCTGCAAATGGGGGGGGGGGAGGGTGGCAGTTTCCAAGAGGATACCTGCTGACTGGGAGTTGGGAGTTATTTAGGGAGAATTTTGAAGGCAGAAGCACAGGGGTCAAAATCCTGAGGAAAATGGGCATAGTGGTTCACACCCATAATCCCACCACTCAGGGTGGCTGAGGCAGAAGGATTAAGAATTTAATGGCCAGCTCAGGCTATATTGTATCTGTCCCAAAACAAAAACAAAACTCCTTAGAAAAGTGGAGCTAATCACATTGGGTATCAGCTTCATCCTCCAAACAACTTCTGATTAGTGACTGCCCACGGTTCAGCTGAGGAAGACCAAGGGGCAGAGAAGTGACCTCTCACCCAAGGTCATGCTAGTGATGACTCCACATTAAACCAGATCCCCAATCTAGGCCATTGTTCCCCTGCCATGCCACACCCAGGTGCCAGGCTCATGAGCACCCCTCCCTCTGCCAGTCAACACCTGAGTGCTAACCATCACCCCCTGCATCCCTGTCCTAGGAACTCTACTTTTTCACCTTAGCTGGTGCAAGACAGGAATTGGTACCTGCTTTCTAGAGGGAAATACTGAGGCCTGAAGGGTACTCAGGAGGTTGAGATCTGAGGATCAAGGTTCATTGCCAGCCCGAGCCAAAAAAAAAAAAATTGCATGAATCTCTTATCACCAATTAATCACAGAAAAGGCTGGAAGTGACACTGTGGCTCAAGTGGTAGAATGCTGGCTTCAAACAAAAGGATCTCAGGGATAGGCCCTGAGTTCAAGCCCTAGTTTCCCTCCCTGCCAACATACACACACAAAGGGGATGGGAGTGGCAAACCCACCGCTTACTTCAGTGAGCTTGTTGTACACCCCACACCTATAATAGCACTTTCTCCATTTCACAGATGATGGCAGTGGCTGGCGCTGAGGATAGGCTTAACCTCTGAGCCCCAGCCCAGGGTCCTCTCACTGTCATGTGGGTGGGTCACCAACACCCTTACCTGCCACTTGGCACCAGCCATAGCACCCTACACAATACCCTGGGGCAAGTGATCACCAGGTGGACCCCATCACAACTAGAGGTGCTGAAGGCAGGACCCCCTGGAGGTAACATTGAATTGTTGCCTGTCCTAGCTGGTGAAGCTGAAGCAGGAGCTAAGTGTGCCCAGGATTTGACCTGCTTGTCACGATGTTGACCTCAAATTCTGAAGTGGGTTCTCCCTGCCCAGGGGGATCTCAGCCTACCACTGGCCACCATTGCATTGGTGGTTTTAGTAGGAGACTCTGCACCTCACAGCTGAGTTGGGGGGAGCATTAAACAAGCCCCCCCCAACACATTCCCAGGGCTTCTGTTCCAGATTTGGGCAGAATGCGGACACAAGCCTTCTGGACACACAGGGGGGCCATCCACACCCGGAAACAATTGACACACGCGGCTATGCTCACAAGCACACAGTCATGTGTACAGACACATGTGCAGACACATATAGTGTGGTACACGTGCACGCATGCGCACATGCATGCACACACACACACGCACACGCACTCTTTCTCTCTCTCTCACGGGGTTGTGAAAGGCACACTCCCAGGACACACAGAGGGAGGGATGGCCCAGGGTTTCTCATCCTTCTTTCTGTCTGTGGGTCCAGTCTGCCCAGAGACAGCCTTCTCCCGCAAAACATGAGCATGTGGAAGTGGGAATGGGTCCCGCCAAAGGGGCCCCAGCATGTGCCAAGCATGGAGATCACAGCAGGCATGTGTGCATGCATGTGTGGACGTAGGCGTGCAGAGGGGGTGAGGACACGGATGTGCACTCTCAGAGTGTGTGCACCCGTAGTGTTCACGCATATGCACACTGGGACATCTTTGGCGTGCCTATGCATGCAAGGTGTGCAAGTGTGCAGCCCACGTAACACGTGCACGTGCAAGGAAACGTGTGTGCAGGCTGCAGCACGGTGGACATCAGCAGGGCAGCTGGGTGGGCACCTGGGACAGGCAATGTACTCACCCCAGATTCTCCAGGCAGGGCATGCTCAACCCACATGAAGACCACCCTCCCCTGTCCTCACTGCGGGGGGGGGGACTTCACACCGTGGGGGGAAGGGTTTCCCAGGACTGCCAGGAAGGGGGTGCTGCGAACCCCAGCACCCCTCACTCCCTTTAACTGAGCCCCGCAGGGACCCTCAGGTTGCAGATGCAGGTAAGCTTTTGCTGTCTGTTCTCAATGCTTGACCTATGGGGGTCGCACTTGGGGCTGCCCCGTCCCCCACGCCCTCTACTGTCGCCAACGCCCCCATTCGTCCCGACCCCTGAGAAATGGAAGATTGTGAGCTGAGACTGCTCCGTACCCACGTTCCAGCAAACCCCGTTCATTAACCCTTTCGCGGCTCGGGCGCTCCGAGGCCGGACCCCGCCCTTCCAGCTTGCAGATTCCACCCAGGACCTGGTCAACATCTGGGACCCCCTCCGACCCGCCGCCCTTAGCCCTGCTGTCGCCTTCAACTTTCCCCGGAAAGCGGCAACTTTTTCTGCTGCCGCCGGCTCCGCCCTCCCGGGGCCGGGGCGCCGGCGGCCCGAGTCCGGCGTGGCACTGCGGTGGCCCCTCCCGGCGGCCTGGCGACCCTTCCCCCGGCGCCGGCAGCCCCGGACGTGTCCTGCACCTCCGGGGGAGGGGCGAGGAGTCCCCGCACGGTGACCCCACTTGCAGCCCGGCCGGGGCGCTGCGCGGACACTCACCTCCGGCGGACGCCCTCTTCATCTTAGGGGTCGGGCGGGGCGCGTCGGGGACCGAAAGTCGCTTCGGGGCGGG
>NW_012267357.1:440974-462400 GCF_000151885.1 Dipodomys ordii | reverse complement strand
CCCGGCTAGGACGCCCAGGCCGGACCGCAGGAGGCGCTCAGTCACCCGGTGCTCCCGCACCGCGCGGCCCCAGACAAAGGCGGCGCATTCCTGAAGAGGCGGCGGCCCCTGCAGGCGGCCACGGGCATGGCGGCCCGCAACCTGTCGTGGGCGCGGGCTGGAGGGCGTGGCGGCCCCGGCTGGCCCGGTCCCCATCCGGCCAGACCTTTGTTCGGAATTCTGGAGTATGAGGGTGTGCGCTAGGCCTCTGCAGCCCCACCCCTGCCTTGTTCCCACTAAATTTTGGATCACTGCTCCCAAGAAACTCTTTGCTGCAAGACTGCCACCCCGATTCAATAAGAAACGAGGCGTATCGCTTAGCGCCTGAGTCCCTCCGCCGGCATTTGCACCGTCCTAGGCAGGGGACTCAGTCCTGGGCCTGCTCCTGACTCGGCAGGTGCCCCTCATCTCTCCTCTCCTTGGAATGAGGTCTCCATAAGGTCTGAAGGCTTCCTCCAAACCCACCTGCTTCGTTTCTTCCACTCTCCACTAAGCTCGCCCCAAATGTGGAGCCAGAAAACTAGTGATATCCTCCCCCAGATATATGCACAGGTGTCTCAGGTCTGGATCCTGCTTGGGGGATTTAGCTGGACACACACTCCTGAGAGTGTCCTATGACTGTTTGCCTGCACACAGAGAAGCTTAAGAAGATGGGTCAGCTAGGCCTAGATCCTCTCCAGCCCCCTGGGTCTGGATCTCCTGGAGCCAACCTGATAGGTGAGGGGATGATCTGGATAGAGTCCTTGCCAGCCAAGCCAGTCTGCCAGACTCTTTGCCCAAGCTAGGACCCAGTCTTTCCCTGCAGCTGGAGAATCCTGGCTGAGGGGATGCAGGGAGCGGCTGGGAGTCTGGTCTGTGGTATCTGGTGCTGTGAAGCAGAGCGACTTAGGGGATGGATAGCCAGTGCACTGTATCTCCCCTCGGCCCAGCCCTATCACCTGAGGTGGCCCTGGGGGAGATAGGCACATTGCCTTTTTCACCAGGAAAAGGAGAGACCTTTCAGAGGCTCCCACCAGCTGGTAGGGAGCGTCATGGGCTAGGGACTAATGACAGTGCCTAGGATGGCCTGGTCCTCTCATCCGCTGTGCACTCTGCACTGGCTCCTGCTCTGTGGCCCTCACCACACCTTGGCTTACTTTGTCCCTGTTATCCTTAGGTTAGCCTTGGATTTCCAGGTCACTGTGGAGTGTATGTAACTCCCAACCACATAGGAGATAAGGTGGATCCCAGATATCCCCAAGTTTCTGTTCATGGTCCCCACAAGGGCCAAATGGGCATTCATAGCCACCTCTCCAGTGAGTGCTGGTCATCAGTGCTACCAGACTAGCCCCTACAGTGGTTTAGTGAATTCTCTCCCTACCACATGGAGGGTTGTCAGGTTTTATAGACAGAGAACCCAAGGTCTAACTTGGAACCTGCATAGTGGCTTTAATTTTGTATGCCCAGACTACCTACCATGGCCTAAGATGGTGATTTCACCCACATAGGTTCAAAACCCCACCCCATTAACTATAGGAGCTGGGGCAGCCATTTTGGGCATGGAGTGGACACGGGAAATAAAAGCAAGTGCCATTATGGATGTTGTGGCAAAGGGTCACTCTCTAGTCACCAAGCCTGGATGCTCCTAGCAGTTCTGGGCTAGGGCCTGCGCCCTCCCCCTCCGCACCCCCCCCCAACAACTGCCCATAGGTGTGGGAACAGGTCTGAGGCTTGCACCTGCAATGGGCTGCAGGCAGTTTTCCCAGTTCTCACTCTACTGAACACCTTGGCCAGAGCCCTCTCCTCTGGAGGCTCAGCCCTTGAGCCAACTCCTGAGGTGGGCTGAGGTGGGTGGGGGCTGAGATAGGTGAGTGGGGCCAGCACTGAAGGGAGATGGGGGCGGGGGAAGGGGCAAAGGGAATGCTGAATAGGGCTGAGTATCTGAACAGTCTGCCTGCAGGACACAATTCACTTCTAGGACTGAGGATGTGGGAGGGTTTGTTGAAGCATATTTATCAGGTGGGCAGGTGCTGGGCATCAAGGAGAATGGAGGCCCCCCCTCCCAGCAGCTATATCGCCATCCCTACTCCTAGAAACAGGGAGGGGAAGGCAGCTGACAGCTAGTGTGGGCCAGTAGAGAGGGCTTGACAGCAGCTCAGCCAGCCCTAGGAGGCAATTCCTAGGGGAACACACCAGAAACTTAGTCAGGGGAGTCTGGCCATGAACTGACCCTTTGACAAAATCTACACGATCCGTGTCTAGGAAGCCCAGCAGGGTTACTGAAATGACAGACCATTTGGACTGTGCAGGTCTGATTCTCCAAGCTCTCTGGACACGTGGCCCTAGGGATCAGGAGAGGGCATGCTCTGGAGCCTGGAGACAGCTTTGCCTTTAGAGTTGAGGACGCTTGTCATACCCTGCCAGGGCTGGGCCTGTGGGGCCACACTGGCACCTATCTGAATCACTCCCCACTCCCACAGAGCATGGCCTCTGGCCAGTTTACCCAGCCCCTTTCCCCATTTCCCCTGTAGTGAAGGGCTCCCTCACCTCCCATCTCTGTCCCAGGATCCAGCCCAGAAGCCAGCATATTAAGAATAACTGGACCTCTGGGCGCTGGTGGCTCACACCTGTAATCCTAGCTACTCAGGAGGTTGAGATCTGGGGATCATGGTTCAAAGCCAGCCTGGGCAGGAAAGTCCCTATGACTCTTATCTTCAGTTAACCACCAGAAAACTGGAAGTGGCGCTGTAGCTCAAGTGGCAGAGCACTCGCCTTGAGCTGAAGATCTCAAGGACAGTGCCCAGGCCCAGAGTTCAAGCTCCACAATGGACAAAAATTAAAAAATTAAAAAGAAAGAAAAGGAAGCACTCTGCCTGGCTATGTGATCTCAGTCCAGCCCTTTGGCCTCTCTGAGCTCAATAAAGCTTGGGGCCAGAATTTAAGACCTCAAGGCATGGCCAACAGATCTCTTCTTTATCCATTTTGTTTTTCCCTTGTGAGGATTAGGTGGGACATTGACAGGGATCACAGAGTTTAACTCACACCTCTAGGTCCACTTAGAATCCAGCTTGGCATAAGAAAAGCTTTCAGTGTGGCCACTTGAGCTGACAGCAGCATGAGTTGATCTTTCTGGGAGGTTGCCTCTCTTAAGGGTCCAGGGGAGACAAGCCTGCTCTAGTGCCATGGTTTTTGTTTTTTGTTCTTGGATATTCCCTCCTCTTTTGCAGAAGCAAAAGAGCTTGATCTTGGCCGACACACTATCTGGGCCACTGTGGGAGAGCACAAGAGAACCCAGGAAGGAAGCTGGAAAGCCAATCAGCAAAGCCGTGCCTGCTGCCCAGTGTGCCAATGTGACCTCCCTGAGTGGGTGGCTGGGGATGTGGTCTCAGTGCCAGAGAGCTGGGGGGCGCCAGCCGCCATCTGTTCTCACCATGGAAGGTGGCTGTGTGCCCGAGACCTGAGAAGACTCTGTGCCAGGCCTGCTAAGTGTGTGGTCCCATTGGTCCTGTGATGGAGACATCTCTACTACCACCCATTTTACAGACAAGACACAGAGGTCTAGGGGAGTTTAGACAGGGGAACATTCTAGAAGCCCCACTCTGGCCACTTACAGACTTTATTCCCTCCAGTAACCTCTTACCATCACCCCCACCTTGGGGCTGTAGAGGGTCCTGGCCTTCAGCCATCATTGGCTTTGTACCCCCTAAGGAATCCCATCCTGATGAGTGCCTTTGTCCAACTTTGGTGCATATGAAGCCATAATTAATCAGCATCTTCATTTCTTATTCATCAAAGCTACACACACAGCATCAACTGGGACTAGTGCAGGGAAGGGGCTGTCTGCCTGACTTCTAGCAGCATACCCTAGAATCCCTTTGGGTCTACCCATTCTAAATGCTCTGACGTTTTCACTAAGCAAGGGCCTTCTCCCATAGGGTGGGTTCTGCAGTGCTGGGAGTGCCTCTGCCAGGCCACACGCCTCTGGGAATCACGGATGATAAGTGTACCTTGCACAAGTGTCAGTCCTCACCTGTAGCCCCTACGGCCTGTCTCTGGAATAAGCAGAGAGCGATAGGGAATGGAGGCCAAGTAGGACAACACTGCTGGACTCTGAGGCTGGGTCTGCCCCCCTTCTGCTTCCAGAGTCCCCTGGATTTCCACACTTTGGGATAAGATTGGCCCACACCAGTGGTCACAGGCAGGTTGGTTCAGGGTCCTCTCCTAGAGAGAGGGCAGCTGTGTCGCTGGCCTCGGAGGGGCTAGCAAGTCCGGACTGAGCTTGGAGATAAATTGAATACTTCTAGTCCCTGAGCACCCAAAGTCTGAAACAGGAGCAATACTCTAGAAAGCAGTGTACCTAGACTGTGCTAGGCATCACTGTGGCTTTGGGCCTCTCCTCCTGCCCCCTCCCCCCCTTGCAGGGAATGTGGATGCTTCCAGAACCACCCACCTGGCAGTAGCAGCTAAATTAGGAGCCTCCGTTCACACCAGGAGCCCAGTGGGCAGTGAAAACTGGGTGGGGGGTACATCTCTTGAGGGGACCCATGAGCTCCTGGTAGGGTGTGGGAGGCCTGCTTAGGAGTGGGCATGGCTTTGAACTTGACAGGAGTGAAGGGCTTCACAAAGCCTTCCTGGGCCCTCCGAGAAGGGTTTCTGTTGGGGCAACAAAACTCATCCTTGGCCTACAGGCACCACTGACTAGTATACAGCATTATTCTTCCCCAGCTCCCCTGGGTCCTAGCGCTCCCTACCTGGGCTACCACCACCCATGGAGCATGGAGACTGTTGCCCTTTTCCACTGGAGAGGCCAAAGCTTGTCCTTAGTGTATACTGATGGCTAATGACACAGAAGGGACAGCATAATGCAGAGGATGCCCATGGAAGACACGTGTTCCCTTCTTCCTCCCATCACCTTTATCTGCCCTTTCCCTCAGTCATTTAGTCAGTCAACAAACACTGAGGCCAGTAAACCTCTGCTGGATCTTGATTCCCCTCATCCCTCTGGGATATAAATGGGGAAATTGAGTCTGAGTCAACATTGTCTCTATGCTTTGTAATGTACAGAGTAGAGTCAGAATGGCCTTTTTACCTCCTGCCCAAGTGGATCCCTGCCCTGGTCACAAGTAGGAGCCAGACCTAACCTTGGGGTGATGCAGAGCTCTCTGGGGCTAGTCCTGGGCTTGGGCTCTGGAGCTAAGATGCACTAAGCACAGGGCCTGAGTTTTCTCATGTCTGTTGTGCCCTGTTCTCAGCCTGCCAAGGGAGTCTGATGGGCATATGGACGATGCTTTGTGTGAGGAGGGGTTCTGAGGAGGCTGCTGCAGCATGCAGGCCTCTGAGTCGGGGGTATTTTTAGCCATGACTCCTGCTGACAACCCAGAGTGGCTGAGGTTTGCTGCCAGTCTCAGAGGTGCTTTGCCCAGCAAGTTGGGACATCCACAGCCTGCCCACCCTGCCCAACCTTCTGCTACTTGTCTGCATCCTACAAGCTTTCTAGCCCTAGTTCTTCCTACCCAGGTGGCAGGCTTAGCTCAGACAATTCTCTCCCAAGACATTAGACACTGTAGGAACTGAGCCTGGGCCCTGAGGAATAGCTAAGAAGAGGTGAAGGGAATCCTGGGCACAGAGCTATGGCCTGTCCATGTCCTGAGTCCTGAGATCCTAGATGAAATTCTCAACCAGCCTGGATGAGGGCTGGGTTTCTAGGAGGCTCTGGTTGATGCTCAGGCTCCAGACTCTAAGGGTCCATAGGCCCTTCCCACCTGCCAGGAGCCCTGATCTAGGGTCAGCAGGTACAGCCATCTTCTTAGCAGGTGTCTCCCAGGAGAGGTACAACAGAGAACCTTCAGAGAGAAGGTCTTTCTCTACATGCATTTCCTTGGACTCCTTTATCCTAAGGGCAGGCACAGAATCAGAATCCAGAATCTTGGACAATAGCACATCTGTGTGCTCTACATCCCGGACCCAGGTGAGAGAGGTCAGTGCTGGAACCAATATGACTGCTTGGTCTTTAAATGAATGACAAATCCTGCCCAAAACAATTCTGAAGCTCACATCAAACAATAAGCATAAGGAGAGAGATTGACCATATTGGATCTTATATTCCAAGACAGTCAGATGATGGGAAAGAAAATCTAGAAGGTGTCTCTAACACAAATATGAGTGGGGGTCAGGTCAAATCTAGGAAGAAGATATGGAGTATTCAATAAATAATTCTAAATACACAATCAATTTAGAGACAATTAAGTTGTTAGGAGAAACTTTTGGATTCCTCCTCAGTCCTTGTCATTAAAAATAAGTTCAAAATGAAGCTATAAAATTAGCAGAATCAAGGATAGAATAAAAAAGCACAATCTTGAGTCAGTCTAAGACTTATACAAAACTGAGAAGCCATGAAATGAAAGATGGATATATTCAACCTCATAAAAATAAAACGTAGATACATGGAGGGAAAAACAAGCTAAAAAAGATAAACGATAAAACATGAAAATATAGGCAATTCATTTCACAAAGGGCCTTTGGGGTTATACAGAGAGATCAGTAAGAGAAAGAACAACAATCCAAAAGAAAAATGGGCAAAGACACAAAATGACTCCCATAATAGGTGCTGAACCTCACTCAAAATAAGAAAGGTGCACATTTATAATGAGATGCAGCACATCTCACCAAGTGCTTTCACATGAGAGACAGACAGGTGTGTGTGGGGGGGGGCGGTGAGAGAGAGAGAGAGAGAGAGAGCCCTCAAGTGGAAGCCTAAGTCCAAGATTAACAGGTCTCATCATGGTGGGGGCTCCCTCTAGTGGCTGGTTGGGAGGCCCTTGGAGGTTCCAACGGAGAAGAGGAAGCAAGCGAACACCTGCAGGTATCCAGACCATAAACTGGTGAAGGAGCAGCACCCACAGGTACAACTGGGGGTAGGGAGGAGGGGACCTCCGTAGGTACTGCTAGGGATGTCCTGTAGCTGGAGATGGATGTGGAGACAGTAATTATTTAAACCAGGAAATGAGCTTTCATTTTAAAATGAAACGCAAAATGATGGCTCAGGGCTGTAATCCTAGCTACTTAGGAGGCCTAGATCTGAATATTAAAGTTCAAAGCCAGCCCAGGCAGACAAATCAAAGAGACTCTTATCTCTAGTTAACTAGCAAAAAGCCAAAAGTGGAAGTGCTACTCTTGTGGTAGAGTGCTAGCCTTGAGCAAAAAAGTCAATCAAGAGCACAAGGCCCTGAGTTCAAGCTCCAATACCGGCTCTCTCTCCACCCCCCCTTTCTCTCTCTCTCTCTCTCTCACACACACACACACACACACAATTAAAATAAAAACTGGCACTGATGCTCATGGCTATAATCCTCAGGACACTGCAATTTGAAGATTATGATTTGAAGACAACCTAGGCAGAAAAGTTCATGAGACCCTGATCTCCAGTTAAACACCAAGAAGAAGAAGAATGCAAAAAGCTGAAAGGAGAGCTATGGCTCAAGTGGTAGACCACTAGCCTTGAGCAAAAGAACTCAGGGACAGTGCCAGGGCCCTGAGTTTAAGCCCCAAGACTGGCACAGAAAGAAAGAAAAGAAGAAAGGAAAAAAGGAGGAAGGAAGGAAAGAAGGAAGGAAGGAAGGAGGGAGGGAAGGAAGGGAAGGAGGGACGGAGGGAGGGACGGAGGGAGGGTACCCCTTGTTGTTTCATCTGCTCAGGAGCCCACACCAAGTGCTCACAGTAGCCTGCTCACCCTCTGTCTTCATTAGAGCCCAGTTAGCAGAGGCCTGCTTTAATTAATTAGTCCCTTAATCTCTTGCTTGCTTCTCATTGCCAAGTTCAGCAGGGGGTGTGTGGAGGCCTCCCTGCCCTGCTCCCCCCACCCCAGCCCCAGCGTCTGACTGTCAGCTTCCCTCCTCTCCTCAAGGTTCCAGTCAACCAGTTCTGCTTCACCCCCCCCCACTCTCTCTCTCTCTCTCACACACACACACACACACACACACACACTTGCCCCCACCCCTCTTCCCTAGGCCTCTCAGGCAGGGATTAGGGGCGGAACTCAGGGCCTTACACTTGATAGTCAACTGTCCTACACTTGAGCAACACCTCCAGTCCTTGTTAGCTTTAGGTGTTTTTTGTTTTGTTTTGCTTATGTTAGAGTCTTGCCTTTCTGCCTGGTGCCAGACTCAGACTGCAATCCTCCTACCTAGGCCTCCCACGTAGCTGGAATCGCAGGTGTGAGCCACTGCTCCCAGCTGGCCCTGAAAGATGCATCTGTTTGTAAAACTCTGGGATAGGCAGCACCCAGCTGTAGAACCTACCTCTAGACTCTTCTCAGAGCAGACCTGGGCCTACCCCCACCCTTCCATACCCTGCCTCCCCACACACACACATTTTCCTCTGCTTATGCCCAGTCCTGTTCTCTTCATCTTAAGGACTGGATCCTGGCCTTGAACACTCTGAAGTGTTCTTAGTGGTAAGAGGACTAGTGGACTTAATCCCTCAGTTGAACTTGTGTTGGGCAGGAGTTCTAAGTTAGGCTGGCTCCCACCCTGGGAGCCTCATGTGCAGCCAGCAGATCTACAGAGATGTTCTCATCTGGGCTCCCAAGAGACACAAGAGACTGCAGATAGAACCTCAGGTTCAAGCCTCACACCTGACTAGCCCTTTCCAACGTAATGGTGCCATAACCCCTTGCCCTCTGGCTTTATTCCATTTTATTTTTCACAGATCACCATGTGGTGGGATCTTTAAGGTCAGATAGACCAGATTCACACCCCTTCCATAACCAGAGTCCTTTCTGGCTTCTTTGCTTTTTGCTGGGGGCAAGAAGATACTGACCATCCAATTCCCTTGCAGGCCAGGGGGGACATAGCCAAGTGGGCAAGGGTGCCTAGCCAGTTGCTCCTGTCTGAAGAGGGGTTGGCAGGGCTCTGTCTGTTATAGGGGTGCTTCTATTAGGCCTGGTCCCCAAATGATCCGTGGGAACTCATCTCCAGGAGTACAGAGATAGGAGAGCAGGAAGGGTCGCCTGCTCTGCTGCATAGCTAAGCTATGTGTGAGGGCCTGCAATGCAGCCTGCCAAAACTTCATAGTCAGTTCCTGCCTTCCAGCTTCCAGATGTGTTCCAGGTCTGGGGCAGGCCTGCTGGAGGCTTATGTAGCAGAGAAGAGACCCGGAAGGACTCTGCTGAGGCTGCCAATGTGTATCATTTCCCCGTGCCAGGGGAGCCCTGAGGCCCACACATCCACTAAAACTTCCTGAGTTTTACAGCCCAGCCTGGAGTCTCACAGCACTGCCTAGTGATAGATGTCCTCCTGCGAAAAAGAGACCCTCAATCTGTCCCCAGCCCCTTTCCAGAAGTGAGGAAACTGGAAACTCTATGTAAAATGACAAACCTGTGCTGTGTACAGCCCACACCCTACTATTGTCTGCTGGCTCCAGGTGTATTTCCATGTCTGTTTGAGGTCTTGGTGTTCCTCACTCCAGTGACCACTGTGCAAAGGGTGACAGTGAAGGCCGCCCTGGGCCTGGCTGCTGACATGGGCAGGACTCAGGCCCTAGGAACCCAGTCTGGGACATAGCCAGCTCTACCACCTGGCTCCCTTTCCTCCACCCTGTGAACTCCCAGGGAAGGTCCCAGATGGACCCATGGGACCAGGGAGCCACCTTCACCAGAGTTTCTGGGTTGAAGCAAGAAAAAGCAAGGTCTCCCTTAACAAATGTCTTACTCCTGGGCCCAGGATGGAGTTCAGCTTCCCAGATAGCTGTGGGCATTGATTAAGAGTGAACAGTAAATTGGGCCACCGATGGCTCATACCTGTAATCCTAGCTACTCAAGAAGCTGAGAATACAGGTTCAAAGCTAGTCAGATCAGAAAAGCCTGTGAGATTTTTTTTGGTGGGGGGGTCAGTTGTGGGGCCTGAACTCTGGGCTGAGGCTCTGTCCCTCAGCTCTTCAGCTCAAGGCTACCACTTGAGCCACAGTGCCACTTCCGGCTTTTTCTGATTATGTGGTGCTAAGGAATCGAACCCAGCGCCTTATATGTGCAAGGCAAGCACTCTACCACTGAGCCACCTTCCCAGCCTGTCTGTGAGATTCTTATCTCTGATTAACCACAAAAAACTAGACTAGAAGTAGAGGTATGGATCAAGTAGTAGAGTGCCAGTCTTAAGTGAAAAAGCTAAACGACAGAGCCTAGGCCCTGTGTTCAAGCCCCAGGATAGACACGCGCGGGCGCATACACACACACACACACACACACACACACACACACACGCACAGAGCATTGCTTTCATTGTATAAGGGAGCTGGTCCTGAACCTGCCCTGAGGGCCTCCATGAGTGGGCAGCCTCGTGGGTGACACATCCCAAGTGCCTGCCGCTTCTCCTCCTATCTTGGAGAAGATGAGAGGGGGCTGGCTGTAACCAAGAAATTCTGCTGTGGATTTTTCTAGTTATGTGAGTTGAGGCGATGATTAAAGCTAGGTTGTGGGGAGATAAAAAGTGTGAGTGGCGCACAGGAAGAAGAGAAAGCAGAAGAGCCTCAAAGACCCCAGTAGGCTTTAGACAGGTGACTCAGGCAGCTCCAGCCTTTTGGGCACATGGAGCGGGGGAGGTGGCGGGCTTTGTTGCTTGATTAGGTACACCTTGCAAATGCAGCTCACCCCAGATCTCCCTGCCTCCCCTGGCTATCCCATACAGGGACCCCGAAAGAAGGGTGGAATAGCCCAGGGCCACATCCTGGAGCTCAGGTACCAGCAGGAAGCTGACCTGTGTAGACATGGCACATTGGGCTCTGGACTCTCCAGAGTCAGCTGGACACTTGATGGCCACCCATTAATGACCTCTGTGTGCTCTCCTGCAAGATAACCCAAGGATCCAGTCTTCCTGCATGTTCTGAATGCTTCCTGTTTTTCCTTATTACCTTCACTTTTGAGTAAGAGATTTGTAAATGCTCATCTGTCCTCAGGCCAGGACCCAAAAGCAGCCATCCACACCAGAGTCAGAATTAGTGAGTACATTACACTAGCCCTGGCAGGGATTGGCATTTTAACTGGATGGAGAGAGGAGGCAATGCCTGCCCGGGCTCTGGCAATCAGCCCAGCTACTCCTGCCCTGGCCTGCAAGGAGAGGAGGGAAGCCTTGAAGTACCAAGCCTTTGAATGGCTCATCTCCATGACAACGTGTGGGTATAAAGGGCTGGGCCAGTAAACTGTGTGAACAAGGCTGGAAGGAGGGAAGGAGCTTTTATTTATGGGGAGGGATCAACTGGGAAGCAGGGCTGAACCCACATCCATGGCCAGCAAGGTCTTGACTATGTGCCCCCTCCCCATCCTGTAGCCTAGCCCCCCTCCCTGAGCAGATACCCACCAGTCCCACCTAGACAGAACATAGGCAAGTAAATGGAAGGGTTGGGTGAGTTCAACATGTACCCAGACTGATCAGTGGCCAGGTTCCAAGTTCAAACCCCATGACCAACAAGAAGAAAATGTACAACCACCTCTGTTTCCCAGAGATGGAAAAAAAATGAAGTTTGGGGTCCAACATCTGGGAGGTGCATAGGGACGGGCAGAACTCAGATCAGGCTGCCTTGACTGTAAATGTGTCAGTACCACGGCTGATGCTCAGCTTCTGCTCATCCACAAATATAGTCAGAGTGATGGGAATCTGCTTCGTTCTCTTGACTCTACGTTGCTCCCCTGCAGCCATGATGAAAGCCTATCCTGGCCTGCTGAGGTCTCCGCCTTCTTTCTTTCCTTTCATCCCTTGATCTTTCTAACACTCATGACTCAGTTTCCTAACACAGAGGCACTCTCTAAGCCACCTAGGGCCTGCCATGCCCCATTAGCCTTTGTGTAGATAGACTGTCCCCTGGTACAAGTGTGGTCCCCGAGGTACTACATCCCGTAGGAACCCTTGAAAGTTGTCTCCCTGAGCTGATGCTGATAGCAGCAGTGGTTCAGTGTCTGCTCTGAGTCTCTTCCCCCAAACTCCCTGTAGACTCTCTGCCTAGGACATTCCCAATAGTTGGAGATAGGAGTGGCCCCAATAGGAAGGGGACAAGAAAGCCTCAATCGTCTCTTGTACTCCAAATAGAGAGTGTGGTAGAGGCTTCTCCCCAGGTCAGGGGAGGTCAGGAGGGCCAGAGCAGCCTGTGGTTGTGGGTGGTGGGAGAGGTTAGTAGGTTTTTGTTTACAGGCATGTGGTGGTGGCTCTAACTTTTTGAAAATGATAGGAAAATGCTTCTTTTTATCATCTATTAGAAAAATGCCTTGTCCTTGAAAACATTGCACCTGGAAGAAACAAGAAGAATTCACTGAGATGGTCCCTGCAGAGTCTGTTTGCGATGTTATCCTGGCCAGCCCTCACCCTTCTGGGGCTGGTCCTGGAGAGGGTGCCGGGAATCAACCCAGGAATGCCAGGGCCTGGGCTGGCTGCCTGTGGTTCATGCCTGTCATCCTAGCTTTTCAGGAGGCTGAGATCTGAGGATCACAGTTTGAAGCTAGCCCAAGCAGAAAAATCTGTGATATCCTTATCTCTGGTGAGCTCGCAAAAAGCCAGAAGTGGAGGTATGGTTCAAGTGGTAGAGCACCAGCCTTGAGCAAACAAAGCTAAGGAACAGGCCCTGAGTTCAAGTCATAGTAACACACACACACACACACACACACACACACACACACACACACACACACACAAAATGCTGAAATGACCAAGGAACTCAGGGAAGTGCAGGCTGCTTTCTGAGTCAGGCTGATATTCACTGGATGGGCAATAGATGTGGGCACCCCGGCTAGGGTGAGTGCTGTAGCCCTGAGAAGGGAGGTAAGCTACAAAATGGATGCTGCTTTCTAGAAGGAAGCAAGCTGGTATGTCTTGGCAGCTTCTGAGACATTTAAGACTCATCCCAGTGCCTTGCCTCTTGTGGGGCATGTCAGGGCCTGCCCTACCTTCCTGGAGGAGCATCTCAGGCTGCAGATGGTTGGTGTGGGGTATGAAACCTGGTGAAGCTGTGGGCATGGCTGGTGCCTCCAGGAGCCCCCTGTGCAAAGGGACCTAAGGGGACACGATGCTTGGTCAGGGGGATGGATTGGGGAGGGTCTCAGGGGTCTCTAGCTCATTTCTCTCTAGAGTCCTGATCTGGGATTAGATTTGAGAACAGGTTATTCTGGGGGGCACAGTGACCTCCAGGGAGCACCTCAAGGGTGGGGGTATTCTCCCACATCTGCCCCTCTCGATGTGTTCCCTTGTGAGCCAGCACAGGGACTTTGGTGCCACTGGGCAGGTCTGGGTTTATCACTCACTGCCCAGCCCTATGTCTACCATCTTTCTCGAAATCTTTCTCTGAGCTGCAGGAAGCCAATTATTCCGAAGGCAGGGCGATTGCACATAATTGGGAAGATAGGCTTTCAGTGTGGAGCTGAGCACTGAGGTGCATTCACCACGCCAGGAGTTGGAGACTTGGTGGTCCACGGAATCTGTGCCTCATTGACAGCGCCTCGTGCTGCTGTCTGCCTGGGCTGGTGGCGTGTTCCCCAGCAACAGGGTGAGGGAGCCAGGCACTGAGGGGCAGCCTCGTCTGTGCCTCAAGACCACTGGAAGTGAGGTCTGTGCTCTAATCTCAGGAGTCTCTTCTCTCTTCTTTCTCAGAAAACCACTCAGGCGTAAACTTGGGTTCACTCTGGCCTAACAGCCCTTTCCTCAATAGGGATATTTGCAGTCTATTCTATAGGCATGGGGCAGCAACCACACCAAATCTCTTTCCTCCTAATTGGGCAGAGGAAAAGGAAAAGAAAAAAAGAAAGTCTTTTTCTATTCAAAAGGAAGAATTCTCCAGTGCTAGTCACAACACACTCCACACCCAAGATAAAGGAGAGAGAGTCCATCACCAGTGGCTCATGCCTGGAATCCTAGCTACTCAAGATGCTGAGATCTGAGGATCGTGGTTCAGAGTCAGCCTAGGCAGAAAAATCTGTGAGACTTTTATCTGCAATTAACCACCAAAAGTAGAGCTGTGGCTCGAGTGGCAGAGCGCCAGCCTTGAGAGAAAAAACCAAGTAAGAGAATGAGGCCTTGTGTTTAAACTCCAGCCCAAAAAAGTGGGGAGAGAGGGACTTATAACCAGGGGGTTCTGCCATATTTGGGCTGGTGGACTGGCATGGGTGGGGATGGGATACATGGGAACCTCTGAGTTCAAACTTTGGGGGCTCCAGCTCAGGGGAGCCACGCCCCAGGTGGCTGGCCCTTCCTCTGGGGAGAGTATGGCTCGCTGAATCAGCTCAGATTCCTTGCACAAGGCCCTCTGAGGTGGGGTGTCCAGAGGAGACAGGGTATGGGTCAGGAAGGTTGGCTGGGCCCCTCACCAAAGGAAGGTAAGTATTGTCTGCCCTTAGAAGTGAGGCAGATGCGAGGGGTAAATAACGAATGATCAGTGCTAGCAAAGATCCTGGCTGTTTGGGGCAGGGAAGAATGAGGGTGACCCAGGCCAGGTGGGATCTGGGAGTACATTTCAGGCTGAGTTAGAACTGCAGAGGCACTGGGCTGGTGCTTGCTCATTACCCTATGGGAACAGGAAACTTTGAGATTGAGCAAGAATCAGAGGAGAGGTGGGCATGACACATAGTGAATCCATGGCTCTGAGGTAGAAGACCACCACACACTGAGCGAGATAGTAAAGGAGACTCACTAGAAGAATCCCAGGGTAGACTTTGCATGGGGCTCAGCTCTGCTTCTTGGGGATCCCTTGTCCACACAGCCCTGTGGGCCAACCTAATGCTCTGAGCAGCCTCAACTACCTTCTCACCCCAGCTGTTCATCAGCCACTCTAGGCTTCAGTCTCATTTTACCAGCTTGGAGGGATTACCATGAAGCTCGAGCCAAGCCATAGCAACCTGGACAGTTTGGCTTCTATTGATTCCATCTAGCCTGTGGCAGGAAGCAGTCTGTGCTGATAGCAAGAGTTGCCTAGGCTCCAGGCCTTAGTGGGGTTCAGTCACACCAGACAGAGCTACCAGATGTCAGAGACAGCTGTGAGTGGGGGCAGGGCTGGTTCTCAGTGTGGCAGGTATTCTAGAGGGTTTCTCAGAAGTGAATGAGGAATGGAAGGGAAGGGAAGGAGGTAGGGAGTGAGGGAGAGAGAAACCCTTCTCCCTCCCTTCCCTTCTCTTCCTTCCTTCCTTCCTTGCTTGCTTGCTTCCTTCCTTCCTTCCTTCCCCCCCTCTCCTTTTCTTTGTTGTGCCAGTACTGGGGTTTGAATTCTAGGCTGTTGTCTTTGAGCTTCTTTTGATCAAGGCTAGTACGCTACCACTTCATAGCTCCACTTCTGGCTTTTTGGTGGTTAGTTGGAGATAAGAGTCTCATGGACTTTTCTGCTTCATGATGCCTTCGAACTGTGGTCCTCAAATGTCAGCCTCCTGGGTAGCTAGGATTACAGATGTCAGCCACCAGTGCCTGGGTTTCTGCACAGGAAGCTGGGGCCCAGTGGATGGGTGGGGAGGCTGAGAAAGGGCAGGAGCAGGGCCAATGAAGGAAGATAGGCAGTTATATCCTGAGATAGGTGAAGAGCAGAAGGCACTAGTTCTAGACAGGCCAGGTGCAGAGTCTGGTGGAGTGTCTGGGAATAGGGCATGTCTGGGGACTGGCTGATCTGGAAAAGAACTGGGGGGGCCTCACTAGGGACAGGTGTGGGTCTTAGTTACAGCTGAGACATGGGATGTGCTCACCAGAGAAAGAAAGGCAATGGCTTTGGGAAAGTCTCAAAGACAGATTCTGGGGGGTAAAACACCTCATCTGGTGGCGGGGCGGGGGGCGGGGGAAGGAGGAGGGAATTGACAGAGCAGAGCCTGGGTTGATGGGAAGAAATTAGAACTAGAACTTAGAGATATGAATTCCCAATCACTTGACAATACCAAGGGACCAAACTGATCACTAGTTGATGCCATGAGATCCTGTAGCCCTAATGGCTGGGCTCAAGGCAGTTTCACGCGGGCCCCACCCCAGCCTTGACTACCTTTGAGGGGAAACCCCTCCAGGGAGATATTGGCTCCTGGTTAATGGTTACAGGCTTGCACAGGACACCACCCTGCAGGGACTGTGTTGTGCATATCTATGGATGTCACAAGTGATCTTGCTGGCCCATGTGCCAAATGGGGGTCTCCACACTGCATGCTGTGGGAGGTGCTTTGAGGAAACGTGGGGTTAGTGGACATATGCTCTAGAACTCACATGTGGCCCTGTCTGAAAATGCAGAGGGAGATCCATACTGGGCTCTGGGCTGGCCAGGACAGGGACAGGCAGTAGAGTGTGTATAGATGGTCTTTTGCTGAATTGGTGGGACATATTCTCAGAGACGGGAGACATTGCTGATCAGTGTGTGTGTGTGTGTGTGTGTGTGTGTGTGTGTGTGTGTGTGTGTGTGTGTGTGTGTGTGTGTACAGGCATGCTGCAGCTGGTACCTAACAAAACCTGGTTCTTCAGGTCCCAGGTTCCATAGCTCTCTGCTGCCCTCTGCCAGCTGCCTCTGTTACCGCATGCCTGGCCCTCTGTGTAGCTAACCCTACACAAGAAGCCAGCCTAGGCAGAAAAGTCTGTGAGATGCTTTATCTCCAATGAACCATCAAAGAGCTAGAGCTGGAAGTGCAGTTCAAGTGATAGAGCACCAGCCTTGAGTGGAAAATGCCAAGTGAGAATATGAAACATTGAGTGCAGGCCCCAGTACTGGCTCTCCATCCCTCCCAAAAAAGAAGAAAAAGAAAAAGAAGAGAAATCAGTATCTGGCATAGGCCTGAATTGCCCCTGACCCTGCCTGTCCTGCTACTGGCCTTGCTGGGTGTGGGTGAGCTCTCTGGACTGCCTGAGCTTGCTCCTGCTCCATAGAGGGATAACTGAGGCTCTGGTGACTTTCATGGTGCTGACCCAGATATTACCCTGCAAATACTCAGTGCATGGTGGCCATGATCTCAATCCATGTCTGTGGGGCTTGATGCCTCTTGTAGGTTGCTCCATCCTCACTGTATGTCCATAAAAGGGATTGACACCTGCCTCTGGCCATCCCAGTGCCAAATGGAGACCTGCTGTGTGCAGAGAACACGGGCTGGAGTGGAGGGCTGGGCCCCTACCTATGGGCCCCTCCTCACCAGAAAGCCATGAAAGAATCTGGAGACAAACACTGTGGACACTGGGTTGGAAGAGAAACCCCTGGGCTGAGCCTCCTCCATCCCTCCCTCTCTCTTCTCACACCCCCACCACCAGCTCTCACCCTTCTAGAACATCACCCAGAGTGTCCTCTGCTTTTTTAGACAGATGTCATGGCACCAGGTGCTAATGGTCCTACCTACACTAGGCATTTGGCAGGGACAAGAGCAGAAGCCTCCCTTCCAGTTGGCCCAGGTCCTGTGAGCCCTTCGAGCTGTTCCTGGTGTGCTCTGCCACTTGGAACTGCACTGTACCATCCCACGGCTTATTCTTGGATGCTCAGGCACCTGCAAGGCCACAGGTGGATGCTAGGAGGGAGTGCCAGGAACATGGAACTAAGGACAGTGAGAATTTCCAGGAAAAGAGATGACATCGAAGGTGACAGGAGGCAAGGTCCTGTTCAGGTACTCCAGGAAAAGGTCTGTCTTCCTTCTTTCCTGTTTTCCTTCCTTCCTTCCTTCCTTCCTTCCTTCCTTCCTTCCTTCCTTCCTTCCCTTCCCTTCCTTCTTTCCCTTCTTTCTGTGTATATGTGTGTGTGTACACGCACATGCATATTCTGATCCTGGGGCTTGAACTCAGGGCCGGGTGCTATTCTGAGCTTCTTTTACTTAGCACTCTGCCATTTGAGCCACAGAGGATTTCCTGCTTTTCTGTAGTTAATTGGAAATAAGAGTCTCACAGACTTTCCTACCCAGGCTGGCTTTGAACCATGATCTTCAGATTACAGGTGTGAGCCGCCACCACCCAGCTTCAAGGAGAGCTTTAAAAAAAAATTATTGTAAAGGTGATGTATAGAGGGGGTTACACCTACATTAGTCAGATATTAAGTACATTTCTTTTTGAACAGTGTCACCCTCTCGCTCATTTTCTCCCAGGTTTTTTCCTTCCCAACTCCTTTTCCCCCAAGTTGTACAGTTCATTTCTAACAGTGTCTAGTGAGTATCACTGCTGCATTTGTTCACCCTTTGTCTTACCATTTCTGTGCTTCTCAGGAAGAGTTTTTAATGAAATATATGGCACTGCCCACACAGTGGCAATGACACAGTGACCTCAGGTGGGGACCCTTGTGTAAAAGTGGGCACACTTGCGCATGTCTTCCATGCTTGGCAGTTAATATGGACAGATCACATATATACACATGAAGCAGGCAAAATGCCCCAAACATGTATGAGCTTGTGGTCCATATGAGCATGTGTGTAATTGTGTGGACATAAAACATGTATGCAAATATGCATACATGGGCTGGGAAGGTGGCTCAGTGGTTGAGCGCTTGCCTTGCATGCATGAGGCCCTGGGTTCGATTCCTCAGCACCACATAAGCAAAAAGAAAAAAAGCCAAAAGTGGTGCTGTGGCTCAAGTGGTAGAGCGCTCGCCTTGAGCTGAAGAGCTGAGGGACAGCGCCCAGGCCAAGTTCAGGCCCCACAACCGGACCAAAAAAAAAAAATCTCATGGAGGAGGGGTAACAATGTTCAACAAGAAATATATTCATTACCTTACTCATGTAACTGTAACCCTTCTGTACAACATCTTTACAATAATTTTTTTTTAATTTCATGGACTTGGGCTTCAAAGTGTAATCCCAGCCTCCCAAGTAGCTAGGATTACAGGTATGAGCCACCAGTTGCGTGGCTTACTTTAGTTTTAACTGACACATACTAATTGTACATACTTATGAGGTATAATGCGCTGTTTTGATATATGTCTACTTTGTGTAATGATCAAGTCAGGGTAATTAGTGCTATTTATCACCTCATTTATCATTTTATTCAGATACACACTATTATATTAACCATAGTCACCCTAGTGGGCAATAGAACAACAAAACTTACTCCTCTTATCTAACTATAACTAATATCTGTTGATCAACTTCTCTCCAACCCCAGTCTCTGTTCCTGCCCTCTTCTGATAACTAGTAGTCTACTCTCTGATTATAGGAGAGCATTTTTTTCCCTAGACTTCCACATGGGAGTGAGACCATGTGGTGTTTGTCTCTTTGTGTCTGTCTCTGGTGTCATCTAAATTGTTGCTAATGACAGGATTACATTCTTTTTGATGGTTGAACAGTACTCCATTGTGTATATATAGCACATTTTCTTTATTCATTCATCTGTTAATGGACACCTAGGTTGGCTCTATAGCTTGGCTGTTGTGAGTAGTGTCGTTATGGTAGTAGTAGTGCTATTATGGTAGTGCAGATGTTTTGTGACATACTGATTTCATACCTTTTAGGTATAGGCTCAATAGTAAGACTGCAGCATCTAAAATTCCTATGGAATCATGAAAGATCTAAACTAGCTAAAGCAATCTTGAAGAAAAGGGACAAAGCCCTGAATTCAAGCCTCTCACACACAAAGCTGGAGCCATCACACTGTTTGATTTCAAAATAAACTACAAAGCTATGATAGCCAAAACAGCACAGTGCTGGCATAAACACAGACATATAGATCAACAGAACAGAATTGAGAGCCCAAAAATAAACCTACACCTCTACAGCCAAGCAAGTTTTGACAAAGTTGCCAAGAACATGTGTTGGGAAAAAGGAAAACCTCTTCAATAAATGTGCTGGAAGACGGGGGGGGGGGGGGGGGGGGGGGTGTTCCCAGGCCTCCATTCTAAAACTGCATGTTTGTATGTGATGCATCTCCACAGACACTGTTCAGCTCTTGGGTGAACCCTGTCTCCCCAGCCCCTCCTGGCTCACTTCCTTAGGGCTTTGAAGATGGAACCTGTGGGCTTTGCTCTGCTCTCTCACACCCACAATGCATCTCTCAACTCACCACCGTCCCCAGACTCTCAGGAGCTCACCTGGGGGGGGGGGAGGCATCCCTTTCTCCATGATCTAGACTCAGATTCCCAGAGAGAGCAGTGCACCCTCCCAATGCCATTCTCTCTCCTCTCACCACACACATGCACAGCGAGCAGCATCTCCCATCTTCCTGCCACCAAGCCTGCTGTCCCATTCTGTTTCCAGGTGCAGGAACAGAATGTAGTCTCTTGGCTACCTCCTTGATTCCCATGGCAGGTGCACATTGGTCTGTCCCTTCAAAAGGGAGTGGCCTGCAGGTAAGCTTCCCTAGATCCTCACTTTCCTTGCGTATGCACCTGAGCTTAAACATTAAATGTCAATCCACAGTGGAGGAGCCCCCTATGTGATGGGGGGGGGGAGGGGAGTATACATGTACACAATCTTGTGCATGCTTGCACACTCATCTTGGGGCTTGAATACAAGGCACTGTCCCTTAGCTTTTAAGGTTGCATTTTACCATCTGAACCACAATCCCACTTCCAGCTTTTTTGGAGGTTAATTGGAGATGAGTCACATGGACATTCCTGCCCAGGTTGGCTTTGAACTGTAATCCTCAGATTTCAGCCTTCCTGAGTAGCTAGGCTTACAGGCATGAGCCACTGGCACCTGGCTCCTTAAGTGCTTT
The DNA here is from genome assembly GCF_000151885.1 of Dipodomys ordii. NCBI lineage: Eukaryota > Metazoa > Chordata > Mammalia > Rodentia > Heteromyidae > Dipodomys > Dipodomys ordii. The sequence goes on along the minus strand of NW_012267357.1, from coordinate 441,782 downwards.
GAAAATAGTCTGCCACAGCCCAATGCCCATTTCTTAGCACTAGCTCTGCAAAGGACTCATCTCAGTAGCTGCAGAGCTAGTGCAGGGGCAGCAGGACGGATCCTTCAGAGGACGGCAGCCTCTTGAGTCTCAGAGGGCTTAGGATGTCAAGGTCAGCATTTCCTAGCACATGGTGGTACAACACATCCTGGCCACAGTGAGGAAGGAAGGTCAATGCTGGGCATTGCACAGAGATTCTGGGACCAGGCCTACCCTGGACTCTATAAGTCAGGAACACATTCCCTGCCATATCAGAACTTGTAGAGGGGTAAGCAGTGCACAGGAGCCTGTCCACCTGGGTTCTGGATATCCCTGGGTTGCAAGTGGACAGGTCCCTTACTCCACTCATCCAGAACTCTTCCAAAGGAGACACTTCTGGCCAGGCCCAGCTAAATTGATTGCCAGTAAATACCACAGCATTTAGCTTGATGGGCACCAGCTGTGGAATTGTTGGGGCAAACCAACAAATTTCTGACCAGCTCTGATTATTATGTATTACAGAATAAGCTATGGGTCATCTCCTGGTATTACCTTTTTGTAAAATATTGATACTCTTTATAAAGAACAATCAACAAGCTGGGTACCAGTAGTTCACACCTGTAAACCCAGTTACTCAGGAGGCTGAGATCTGAGGATTGAGGTTCCAAGCCAGCCCAGGGAGGAAAGTCCATGAGATTTTTATCTCCAGTTAACCAGCCAAAAGCTGGAATGGAGATGTAGCTTAAACGGTAGCATGACAGCTTTGAGAGGGAAAAATGCTAAAGGACAG
>NW_012267357.1:399617-440800 GCF_000151885.1 Dipodomys ordii | reverse complement strand
AGAAGAAGAAGAAGAAGAAGAAGAAGAAGAAGAAGAAGAAGAAGAAGAAGAAGAAGAAGAAGAAGAAGAAGAAGAAGAAGAAGAAGGACGACGACGATGACAACACAAAATTATCTTGGTGTACCTGCTTCAATTCCCACATCATCAGCCAAACCCCTTCTTCATGGTGAGCAGCTCTGCCTAGGAGGTAGGGGGAGGATGGGAGGAAGGGCAACAGCCCTGTAATATCATGTTGAACTCTCCATTCCAGCCCAAGGGACGAGGCAGGCCAGCTTCTGACTGTGCCTCTGGTGCCAACCACAGGAGCGGCCCTCAAGAGACAGGACCCTTCAAGGTGCTGCATGTGGCCCCCACCGGTTGCCTTCCTCAGGAACCTGGTTTTGATGACCCTAATGAGACACTGGTTCTCTGTTCAGACATACCTGGGAAAAGCTAGGCAGGGATCCCCTGACCTTTCCTCAATACCTAGAAGGCTACAGTTTGGCACCCTGATTTGGAACTGAGATTTGTGGTATCCAGGGTGGCCTGCTTCTCACACTGCTGGAGGGAGTGGAGGGAAGGAAGCACAGGCTGCCAGCTAGGTCGATCCCGTTGGTGGAGCAAAGGTGCTGCCTTTGTCTCCCTCCACCCCCAATGTGATGGCAGTACTGAGCTTGAACTCAGGGCCTAGGTGTTGTCCCCTTAGCTTTTTTTTTTTTTTGGGTCGGTGTGGGGCTTGAACTCTGGGCCTGGGCGCTGTCCCTCAGCTCTTCAGCTCAAGGCGAGCGCTCTACCACTTGAGCCACAGCGCCACTTCTGGTTTTCTGGTGGTTTATTGGAGATAGGAGTCTCACAGTTTCTCCTGCCCAGACTGGCTTTGAACCGCGATCCTCAGATGTCAGTCTCCTGAGTAGCTAGGATTACAGTCATGAGCCACCAGCGCCTGGCCCTTAGCTTTTTTGCTTAAAGCTGATGCTCTGCCACTTCAGCCACAGCTTCACTTTTGGGTTTTTGCTGTTTAATTGGAAAGTAAGAGTCTTCTAGACTTTTCTGCCTGATGTGGCTTCAAGCAGCAATCCTTAGATCTCAGCCTCCTGAGTAGCTGGGATTACAGGCGTGAGCCTCTAGCACCTTGCTTATCCTTGTCCTCTTGAGCTAAAGTCTCACTGTAACTCTCCATCTCTGTGGGTTTCTGGGGATCCAGCTCTCCCTTATGTTGTCAGGGTCCCCCACGATGTCAGCTCAGCTGTCCCCTCCTCTGGGAAGCCCCCAATGGGTTCACTGGAGGTCCAGCCAGGGCTGAGACTTCTGGGGACAGTGAATGAGCATATCACTGTATATCATGAGTCACCCAGCTATGGCCAGGGAGTTGGGCAGGCCCTGCTTATGCAGCAGGGTCAGGGTCATGTCTAATGGTATCCAGAGCCAGAGAAGACCTAGTCTTGTAGCCCCAACTTACTGGCTTTCCACAAGTATCCAGGTCCCCCCACCCAAAGCCATAAATGGCCTTTTTTCCTAAGATCACTTAAAAAGTCCTCTGCTAGTCTAATGCCAATGGCTCCTGTTTGTTTGTAATCCTAGCTACTTGGGAGGCTAAAATCAGGAGGATTGTGTTTTGAGGCTAGTGCAGAGAACTTCATGAGAAAAACGAGGGAGGGATAACACTGTTCAAAAAGAAATGTATTCATTACCTGGCTTAGGTAACTATAACCCCTCTGTATATTACCTTTACAATAAAATTTAAATTAAAAAAAAAAACTTCACGAGACTGCCTAGGTACAGTGGCACGTGCCTGTCATCCTGTGATATGTGGGAGGCTGAGATTGGAAGGCTCACAGTGTCAGGCCAGCCTGGGCAGAAAATTCCATAAGTACCTATCTCCATGGAGTAGAATTGGAATCGGTGACACAGGCCTGTGATCTCAGTAAAGATGAGAAGCCTAAATGTAGGCAGATGGCTGTGGGTGAACAAAGAAAAGGTTTTGAGAATTTTTCTCTCTGGGTTGGCTTCAAACTGAGATCCTTCCATTCTCAGTGGCTTGTGAATGTCATACTTAGTAGCAGACAGAGTGCTCCCTGATTTTATAAGGAAAGAATCCGGGCAAAGAGGAGGGGAAGGGGGATACTTTTCCTAGTAACATGCATCAAGAGCGATCATATATAAAGTGGCAAAGTGTGATTGCATTCATGGAAACCTAGGGGTGTGTGCTGTGATCTAGCAGACAATCTTCACCTAAGGAAATGTAATCGTATTTTACTAGATCTGTTAAAAAAAAAACAAGAATAAAATGACACAGCTAAATAGAACTGGAGGAGGATCTATGAAAGCCAGCACCGAGCAGATAAGGAGATAATGTGCCGATGAAGGAATTTACTTGCAGCTGGGAAAACAAACCCCAGCTGAGCTTGGTGCAGGCTGATAACTAGAAGACAGGTCCCAAATGAAACAAACACAAGTGCATTCTTCTACCTGCAGACAGAGCACATAGATCAGGAGAAGTGGGTACAGACAGACTAGCAAAATGCCACAAATCAGAGTGAGCAGGGAGAGCCACCACTCCAACAGACAAGCTGATATTTCAAGAACTATGGAGAGGAGGCATGTGGCAAAATGATTGACTTTGCTAGAGCCCCAATATCAAGGCTGAAGGAGAACCGTATTTCAGTACAAGATGGTGGAAAAGGAGGAACTCTGGGAAGGAATGCCCGTCTTCACCAGAAGGGGTCTCTGTATGTGTCCTGAGGGGGCCAGGCTGGCAGCACTGTAGTCTTCTGCTCAGTTCTGTCTCCTGGAGCTTTCTCCTCAGGAAATCTGGTCCTGGTGACTGGTCTAACTTCCAGCTATACCTTCAAGTCTGGCATGGCACTCACATGTCCATCTTGGGAACTAGAGGACCAAAGCCCATGGCTCCACTCAGACAGGACCCTCTTTTCCACTTCTGCCAGGGCTCTCAGCAGCTGGCATGCGGGGAGGGGTAGGGGCAGAATCAGCTTCTTGGTGTTTAACGAGTGTCTGCAAAGCTCAGTGGCTTTCTTATCCTGTTCAGCTGATGCATCCTGGCTAGGGACAACCTTGAAGTAATTCTGAGCACTCTGCTTTAAAAAAGAATACACGTATAAGTCAGCTTTATTGAGATACAATGCACATACTATACAAGTTACCCATTTCAAGGGCATAGTGGAACAGCTTTTATTATACAGCAGGCCCTCTGTATCCATGGTTTCTGCATCTGTGGATTCAAAATGGGATCAAATCTACTTGAAAACAAATTGAATCTGTACTGACTGAACATGTGCAGACTTCTTTCTTGTCTTCATTTGCTAAACAATGCAGAGTAACAATCACTGTGCTATAGTATAACAACAGAGCATTTATATTGTATAAGGTGTTTAATAGCCATCAGAGGTGAGTTAAAGTTTAAGGGTGCAGGCATGCATAGGTTATAGGCAAATTGGACATTATTCTAAATGAGAGATCTGAGCATCTATCAATTTAGGTTATCGTGGAGAGTACTAGAATCAATACCTGGAAGATACTGAGAGAGGACTACTCATAAGGAGCAAACCTCACTGCTATCTAGTTCCAGAGTATTTTCAGACCCTAAAGAAATTCCAGCTGGGTGCTGGTAGCTCACAGCTGAACATCGTAGCTACTCAGGAGGCTGAGATCTGAGAACTGTAGTTTGAAGCCAACCTGGGCAGGAAAGTCCACGAGACTCATCTCTAATTAATCACTATAAAGCCAAACGTTCAAGCCCTACTACTGTACCCCTAAAAAATTTGGATGAAAACTAAAGTCTATTAGTGAAACCCAAATGTTATACCATTTTCCATACGGAACTTGAGTATACATGGATTTTTGTACCCCTCAGATACCAAGACACTTCAGAAGTACTTCTGAAATCTGGACTCTAGTAGATCACTTCTAACATCCAGAGAGCAGCTTGAAGACGTTGGTCAACTTTAATTACTTCTTGTCAATTTCTACCTGTCCAGGAGCATATGTTATCACCTATTTCCCAGCCCAGAGCAGGGGAAACCATGCTTGTTCTTGTTCTTGATTCAGAGCAGCATTATTCATAGTAGGCAAGAGTTGGAAACAACTCAAATGTTCATCAACAGGTAAATGAATAAATGAAATGTAGCTGAATATTATTCGGTCATGAAAAAGGAATAAACTATTAATATATCATACAATTCCCTGAATGAATTTTTTGGGGGGGTCTGGTCATGGGGCCTGAACTCTGTCCCTCAGCTCTTCAGTTCAAGCCTAGTGCTCTACCACTTGAGCCACAGCACCACTTCCGGCTTTTATCTTTTTTGCTTATGTGGTGCTGAGGAATCGAACCCAGAGCCGCATGCATGCAAGGTAAGCACTCTACCACTGAGCCACCTTCCCAGCCCATCCCTGCATGAATTTTAAGGAAAAATGCTGATTAAAAGAAACCAGACACAGAGACCACATGTTACATGAGCCTACACATATGAAGAGTTTAGAATAAGGAAACCCATAAATGTAAAATCTCATAAAATAGATTAGTGGAAGTGGAGGATGGAAGGAATGAGAATGTGGTGAATGAGCCTGTCCCTTAGCGTTTTTCCCTCAAGGCTAACACTCTACCACTTGAGCCACAACTCCACTTCCAGCCTTTTGCTGGTTAATTAGAGATAAGAGTCTCTTGGATTTTTTTTTGCCTGGGATGACTTCAAACCACAATCCTCAGCTTCCTGAGTAGTTAGGATTACAGGCATGAACCACTGGCTCCCAGCTTTTATCCAAGTTTTAATTAGCATACACTAGCTATAAAAGAGGGGATTTTGCTGTGACACTTCCACTCTTGTATGCAACATATTCTAATCAATCTTCTTCCCCATCCCTGCCATTACTCTCTCTTACCTCTCTCTTGGAGTCATTTCAACAGGTTTCTTTGTTCTATTTGTATCATGTGGTCAATTGATTTCAACTGTATTCATCTACTTTCACCCTACTTAGCTCAACTCCCTGCAGCTAGTACCCCCAATAGACCCTGTTTCTCTTTCCCCTCCCCCAAGCCCCTACGGACCAATAGCCTTATATAGCTGCAATGTAAATTATTATCAAAATTACTCAACATCTATCTATCTTTACCCCTTTTCCCTTCACCCTCTTAAGTAGTCCCTTATTTAGACGCGTGCTTATCCATATGGATGTCCATGATCATTCATATATACCTTGCTTCCAAATATGAGAAAAAATACAGTATCTTGGTTTTTGTACTTGTTTCAATATCAGGTCAACCACTTCCATTCACTTTCCTGCAAATGACATGATTTAATTTTACTTTATGGTTGTGTTATATATATATATATATATATATATATATATATATATATATACAGTCATATACATATACACACATTATACACATACACACACCTATATCATTTTTATCCATTTATCTGCTGTTGGGCCCCTCAGCTGATTCTATTACCTGTAGACTTTAAACCATCTGTAGGTTATCATACCTGACACAGTATAAGTGTCATGTGAATAGTTAAAAAAAAAACACCTGATTAGTTAGGGAATAATGACAAGGAAACAAGTCTATACATGTTCAGTACTGACACAATTGTTTGCCTGCATAGATTTGGTTCTTGGTTGGTTAAATGTGAGGATGCAGACATTGAGGATATGGACGGCTGTCTGTAGCTGCTTGAGACAGCTCATTTTACCACTATTGTCATAGGCTCCTAAGCTCCCTCCTAAGCTGCCTTCTTTCTCAGTGTCATCTCTAGCTCATGGCTTAGGAGCTGAATGGACAAGTGAGGGCCTTACAGTAAGACTGGAGGTGAGGCACTCACTTGTGTGGGGAGGGCTAAGATTACCTGGGGATCCCAAGTGGCTAGAACACTGGAGCCAAGGTAGGACCTCACTGCTAAGTACTATGTGACAAACATACACCTTGTCTGTGACATTTGCTTTGACTTTCACTTGACTAAGGTCAGATCTAGTTGGGTGCTTCCTTTGTTCCTTTGTTCATTTTGTGCCCCTACTTGGGCTTGAACTCAGGGCCTCTTGCTCTCAGCTTTTTCACCACTTAAGCCATGCCTCCACTGTTAGTATGTCCTCTTCCATTGGGGCTTTACAGTCTCCAGCCTAGGCCCTCAGCATGTAGTCCCCAGCTACAGTAGCAGAATGCCCTCCATCCAGACCTGAACTCCACCCTGCCCTTCACAAAGAAAAGAGAACTCTTCCTGTGCCAGGCGCCAGGCTTGGGGTTTCTCAGTCCTCATTCCCCCTCTCTGCCCAGACCTAAACTCTGCTCTGCCTAAGCGCTATCTTCAGTGACCAGCTGTGTAAATGGATACCTCTTGCTTCTAGTCCTGGGAGGGTATAAAGATGCCCCTGAATACGGACAGCTCCATTTCTGTCTCTCCTATGAGGGAGGTGGCCTTGTCAGTCTCAGCTGGCAATAAGCTCCTTTTCCTGTATGTGACTGTGGTCTTCTGGGATGCGTACTTTCATCCACTGTGACTCTTTGCTGGTTAATTGGAGACAAGATACTCACTGATTTGTCTGTTTGGGTGGCTCCAAACTAAGTTGAACTGTGATCTTCAGATTTCAGTATCCTGAATGGCTAGGATTAGAGATGTGAGTCACACACATAATCAACTATGCTGGTATTTTCTCTCTCTCTCTCTCTGTGTGTGTGTGTGTGTGTGTGTGTGTGTACTAGGGCTTGGACTCAGGTTCATTAGCTTTTTCATTCAAGACTGGTATTCTACCACTTAAGTTAAAGCTCCACTTCTAGCTCTTTCCTAGTTAATTGAAGATAAGAGTCTCATGGACTTTTCTGCTTGGGCTGGCCTTGAACTGGGATCCTCAGATCCCAGCCTCCTGAGCAGCTAGGATTACAGGCATAAGCCATCAGTGCCTGGCCACCCTAGTGCTTTCTGAGTCAAATAGGGATGGAATAGTCTAGGCCCCTGCCTGGTGGTTGTTGTGAATGTCAATGACCTAGAGGAAGAGGCTATGTGAGACAATGGCTGAACTAGTATCACTTTAAGACAGGGAGAAACCACCACAAGGAGACAAAAGACAAACAAACACTCAGTCCTTAACTAGTTACCTGTTAAGAGCATGGTATAAAGGAGGGTGAATATGGTCAAATCCTTTACACATTAAAACAGAACACTGAAACTTGTTGAGATTGTTTTAAGAAGAGGGAGGAAGGATAAGCTAGAGTAATGGAGGGTTTCAGTCCTATTGAAATAAGGATACTGAGTCTAACTGGGACCATCTTTGTTTCTTGGTAGATGAAGGAGACCACCCATCCCATTCAGGCATGCCTGAATTCCTAGAGCAGGGACCAGAACTTGGGCAATAGGTTACTGGACTGACCAGATCTATACCATGAACTTGGGAGACTCTTGAGCTCCTTGTGACCCTGCCTCCTGACCATGGCCCTAATTAGGCCTGGACTAGTTCAGCCTCCATGTTGCAGTATGCCTCATGTCTCCTGACTCTCCTCAAGTCACTGTGGTGTCCCCCTTCAGCTCTCCATTAGATTTGATCTGGTTTGTTGAGATTGTTTTTCTGCTCTTTCTTTACTCTGCTACCCTCATGGCTCAGTTTCCTAACAGTATTAAGTGTATTCAAGGCTGCAAGTTTTGGGGGGACATGTGTCTGCATGCAATCACTGGCTTTCTAATAAAGACTCCCAATTCGACCTGTCAAAATGCAGCTTCTCTGTATCTCATGATCAGATTCCTGTATAATACTATCAAGGTACATTGAATGCATATTTGGACATGTCAGGATGAAACCTTTTTGTACAACTAATTGAAGTGGGAGGAGAGGCAAAAAAAGCATGTTTCATTATAAACACCAGATTAGTCTGGTCCTAACAAGGGCAGACTATTTACACACCAAAAGGCCCTGTTCTAAAGAGCTACTAAGTTATAAGGATATGACTAGACCAACCTAAAACCAGTGGAGTTCAAGACAGTCACACAAGTGATAAATGAAGACAAGGGGGAATTCTCACTGAAGAAAAACCCAAATAAGCCCTTTAGCTTTACTTAGTCTTTCCTTTTTATTTGTGCTGGCACCGAGACTTAAACTCAGAGCCTGGGTACTGTCTGTTAGTTCACACAAGGCTAGTGTTCTACGACTTGAGCCACATCTCTGCTTCTGGCTTTTTGGTGGTTAATTAGAAATAAGAGTCTCATGGACTTTCCTGCTCCATCTGGCTTTTTAACCTGAATCCTCAGATCTCACCTTCCTGAATAGCTAGGGTTACAGGCCTGAGCCCACAAGCATCAGGCTTTCAGTTGCTCTTGACTTAAAAAAAACCCACATTTTAGGGCTGGGATGTAGCTCAGTAACAAAGCACTTGTCTAGCAAGTGCAATGTCCTGGGTTTGATCCCCAGTATCAGAAAAGAAAAGACAAAAAAATTCACAAATTTTGGAGATGACACAGCTGAGTAATCCATTACTAGCCTCTCATTAGCTTTGCTGTAGGTAACAGTGTTGCATGTGGGCTATGACAACAGTTGCCTAGGTTACTTTGCTGAAACTTGAAGACCACTTTTGCTTAAAACATTGACTCTTGAGTTGGGTGCAATGTCTCAAGCTTGTAATCTTAGCTGCTTGGGAGGTGGAGGAACCACTGCTCAAGGTCAGCCCAGGCATGAAAGTTCTTAAGTTCTTACTCAAATGCTGGGTACAGTGAGACAAGCCAGTGAGCCTAGTTACAGGGGAAGCACAATGGCTGGGTGCGGTGGTTTGTGCCTGTCATCCCCAATGACATGGGGACATATATGTAAGAGAATCTGAGCTCAGACTCGCTGGGGCAACAATTGATATGTTACCTAAAAGACAACTATACTGGACTGGGAAGGTGGCTCAGTGGTAGAGTGCTTGCCTTGCATGCATGAGGCCCTGGGTTCGATTCCTTAGCACCACATAAGAAGAAAAAAGCTGGAGGTGGTGCTGTGGCTCAAGTGGTAGGGTGCTCACCTTGAGCTGAAGAGCTGAGGGACAGTGCCCAGACCCACAGTTCAGGCCCCACGACCAACAAACAAAACAAAACAACAACAACAACAAAGACAACTATACAAACTAGGTGCCAGTGGTTCATGCCTATAAATCTTAGTGACTCAGGAGCCTGAGATCTGAGGATCACAGTTTGGAGCCAGCATAGTCAGGCAAATCCAAGAGACTCTTTTCTCTAAGTAGCCACCAGAAAACCAGAAGTGGCATTGTGGCTCCAAGTGGTAGAGCCTTAGCCTTGCAGGAAAAAGCTCAGGGGACATCCCAGGCCCTAAGTTCAAGTCCCACAACCAACAACAACAAGAAGAAAAAAAAAAGAAAGGAAGAAAGAAAGAAAAGATGATTGATTACCTCAATAATCAGAGTAACTCAGCAGTTCTCAGGGGAAGATAACAACCCATCCGCCCACCAAGCACAAAGCCAAGATGATGATGCATATAAAGGACAGCTTTTGAAAGTGTGCTATGAATAATGGACAATCATCAAACTTTTAGCCCATTCTAGAAAAATCAATACACCTCCTTTTGGTAAATGAGTAGCCTGGTCTCTGCTGGTCAGTGCCAGCTTGCTTTGGCTGAAGTTGGCCAGCTCAGTATAGGATCCAATGAAGGTGTTCTGCTTGTTTGTAACATGTGATTTGCTCATTTCTCTTCCTTCTGTCTGGTATCAACTTCACATGCTCCTTCACAAGCCTCCTTCATTCTGACTCAATGAGAGGTGGCATTTCTGATGGGAAGAAGGATCCCCTGACACATTTGAAGTTGGCACTGGTGTCTTAATGCCTGTAATCCTAGCTACTCAGGAGACTGAGAACTTAGAATTGAGGTTTGAAGCTACCCCTAGACGGCAAATCCCAAAGACCCTTACATCCAAAGAACAAGCAAAAAGCCAGAAGTGGAAGTGTAGCTCAAGTGGCAAAGCATCAACCTTGAGTGAAAAAGTGAAGAGAGAGCTTGCTGACCCTGAATACAAGCCTTAGTAACAGTGAGATGTTGGTGGCTCACTCTTACTCAGGAGGCTGAGATCATAGTTTGAAGCTAGTTGGGACAGGAAAGTCCACTACACTCTTATCTCTAATTAACCACCGAAAAGCTGGAAGTAGAGGTGTGGCTTAAATGGTAGATTGGCAGTCTTGAGGGGAAAAAAGCTAAGGGACAGTGCTCAGGCCTTGAGTTTAAGTGCCAGTACCAACACACACAGACACACAGACCCCAGGGGGGTTTGCTTAGCCACTCAAGGGTGGGAGGAGATGGGATTATCAAAGATCAAGTAGTAGCAAAGTGGGAAGGAGGACCCCTGGGAGCTACAAAGTCGGGGGGGGGGATTGGGGGTTCCATGCTTGCCCTATAGGAGGTTAGTAGCCATAGGAGTTAGTAGATTAGCAGAAGGTTCGGGAATTTTGGCCTGTAAAACTTGCATAAGGAAGGGTAAGGTGATAAACCAAAACCTGCTGACAAAGACAAGAGGCAGGGGCTACAAAAGAATGAGGAAGTAAGGACAGGACAGTAAATCTCCGGTGCCACAACGTAACAGGAACCAGTTAGGAAACCCGCCAATCAGAAAGCCGTCTTCAAGAACTCCAATTCTCCCTGTTTAACCTAATGCCAAGATATGCTCATCTTGGCCACCGGATGGAGTGGGGTGGTGGTCCTAGGGGGAGAGGATGGCGTCTCAAATGTCCCTTAAAAAACAGAGAACAAGCTGCCACATTTCAGGGCGGGATTTTCTGTGGGCCTGGCTCCCGCTTCGCGTTCGCGCTGCTAAACAACCAGGTCCAGGTGTGTGGTGTGTGTCCGAAGGCACTGACCTGCGGGTTTCGGAACCCACCGGAGTCCCCCCCTCCACCAAGTGTGGCCCGGTTCTCAAGGGCGGGGTCTCCGATGGGGAAGGTCAAGCTCCGCAGGGCAGTCAAGGTAACTGGGTCTCTGGCTGGACTGTGACCCCTGACTGGAGAGTCTGGCCATGCGCTCAGGTAGCCGCTCGGTGGGCGGGGCCTTCCGCACGCGTCGCACGCCCATTCGTATACGCGTGGAGTGGGGGCCTCCTCCCGAGCAGGGCTAGGGGGCGTGGCTTTGGCATGGGGGCATGGCCACCGGGCCGGAGGGGGCGGGGCGACGGAGAGTACTTAAGCGGCCGTGCGGAGGGTAAATGGTCCGCCATGGCTCTAAGGCGCGCCTGGTCGCTGCGCGCCACCGCCCCATGCCTCGCCTCGCTCTCCTCGGTCCCGGCCGCCCACGAGCAGCCCTCCGCGGGCCCGGGCGACGTGCCGGGATGTAGGGCTGCAGAGACTGTGCGGCCGCCGATGCCCGCCGTGGACTTTGGCAACGCGCAGGAGGCATACCGCAGCCGGCATAGCTGGGAGCTGGCGCGCAACTTGCTGGTGCTGCGTCTGTGCGCTTGGCCGGCGCTGCTAGCGCACCACGAGCAGGTGGGCAGATGGGCAGGGGCCGCGCGGACTTCTGCCTGTCCCAGGAGGCAGTGTGGGGTTTCCAAGTGTAAAACGGGAGCCACTGAAAGCATTGCCTGCAGCGAGGGAAGACAGGAAGGCAGGCATTTCCTGCATGCACTTTCTCAGACCTCGTGGATTACTTGTTAATCGCTATCAACTAGATACTAATTATTTTAAGGTATACACCATTTGCCAGGATACAATGTTACGGTTTGGGTTTTAAACTAAAGAGCAACGTGAAGTTCACTCCTTGGGAAGTCGGATAGTATTGTAGGACCTGGGACCCTTAGCATTCCACAGCCTGTGACCAGCCACTCTCGTTGATGGCTACTTTGAAGTGCTGGGGAAGTTGGGGGAAGCTTCCAGACACTCGACTTTTAACAGGGTAACTAAGAAGTATGAGAGCTTTGGGAAAGCTAAAAAACAAAACAAAAATATGCTTTTGTCAGCCATTAGAGATGACAAACTTTCTTAACTTCCTTTCTCTTTTTCTATTTCCCTTCCCCTTCCCTTTCCTTTTCCCTTTCCCATCCCCTTCCACTTCCCCTAAGCTTCTCTTTTCTTTCCCTTCTTGGTGCTGGTACTGGGGCTTGAACTGTCCCTGGGATGTGTGTGTGTGTGTGTGTGTGTGTGTGTGTGTGTGTGTTCAAGGCTCACACTGTATGATTTGAGCCACAGCTCCACTTCCGGCTTTTTTGGTAGGTAATTGGAGATTCGTGTCATAGATTTTCCTTCCTGGGCTGGTTTTGAATTATGATTCTCAGATCTCATCATCATCCAGAGTAGCTAGGATTAACTGGTGTGAGCTACCATGCTCTGCAATGACAGCTATTTCAAGGTGACTTGGGAACAGGTTCAAGAGTCCGGTTATTGGCCCCGAGTGTCTAAAAGACTCTTGGTGTAGGTAGATAGGTTGGTTTTCCAGGTGAGATTTCACTGAGGGCTCCATTGCTGATCCTCTGCTCATGGGCACAGAGACACAGAGTAAGAGTCCACAGCAAGTGAGAGGTGAGGGTAGACACCCATAAATTCAGGAGTGTGATGGTTGGACACAGTTGCCCCAAATCCCTTGGGGGACTTCACCCTCAGCTTTGGAGCCTGGGGCTGATGGCAGCAATGGGGAGAAGAGAGATGCCTAACTGTTGTTTGGGGGGGGGGCTAGGAAGCTGTGTTTGAACAGAAGATGAGTGTTGCCAGGAAGGAGGAGGGTGAAAAGAGACATGTGAGGCAAAGGAACACAGAGGGGCCAAAGGCAGGTGAAATGGATGAGGTGGGAACCCTTTGGGGTGCATCAGCCTCCAAGGAGCAAGTAGAAAGTGCTATTGCAGTGGGGTTAGGAGAGCTTCCAGCAGAGGCTGTAATGAATGGACAGTGGCCCCTTACAGGGTCTCTATGGGGGGCAGCAACTGGGATCATCCTCAGGGATGAGCAGTACAAAATCCAGACCTATCTGTAGCTGACAGGGAGGGAGAGATGACTTAAAACCATTCAGAAATTTCTGTCAGCACAGCACTATTGCTTTTCCTCCCAAATCTAAAACCAGCCATCCTTCAGAGAAGCCAGTAGAGTTGGGGGCAGAGGATGGGGCATGGGGTTTGGTTCTGAGGTGAGTGGGCCATAGCAGCCCCATGCTGACCAGGGCGCTGTGGGGGTAGCTAGAGGAGAGAAGCACCCCTGTTCCTTAGGGAGCCTGCCCAGGGCAAATGCTGGAGCTCAGAATGGTGCCATGGGGACCTGGAGGAGGCAGGACACCAGAGGTGATTTCTCTCAGCCTGGCCTCCTGTTCAGCCTGGGAAGCCCTTCTATAGTGTGTGTATAGCTGTCACTGGCTGATTCCACATGTATCCCTGTTCTCAGTGCCCCAGGCCAGAGGAAATGGAGCAGAAGCTGGACCCTAGCCTGGGTTTGGTCCAATCCAGCCTGGTTAGCCAGTCTCCTCACATTCTCTGGCTTGTGTGGCTGTCAGCCTTGCTCTGAGGAATGTCAGGCCACAGGAGCTGGAGCTAATGCTTCGGATCAGAACTCAGTGTGGGCCACACTTGCCTGAAAGCAGCTTGGTTGGTGAATTCAGTGTCCTATGAGAGACTCTGAAGCTCCCATGCTTGGCTGTGAGCCAGCTTAGGAGAGGGGACAGGATGGATGGTGACAGTGAAGGAGAGAGAACTGACTTTGTTGTCATTGCCTTCCTAGTATAATTTGAAACGTGTTTTGAGGCAGGGTCTTGCTATGTAGCCTGGGGTGTCCTTGAACTTCCGATCTTTCTGCCTTACCTTCTTCCTAAGTGCCAGGATTCCATACCTGGCTTGTCTGACTTTATCTTTTTTTGTTGCTGTTGGGTTTATGACTTCAGGGCCTCCCTCTTGCTAGTCAGGAGCTCTACCACTTGAGTCATGCCACTAGCACTTTTTCACTTTAGTTATTTTTTTCAGTTAGGATGCTTAGTTTTTGCCCAGGGTTAACCTTAAGCTGCTATCCGCCTACCTATGTCTCCAGAGTTGCTGGGGTTGTAGTTACATACCAATACAAACAGCTTATTTGTTGAAATGATGGCTTTGAGCCAGTGTCCTGATTTCTACAACCAGGTAGCTGAGACTACAAGTGGGAAAGCCACTGAGCCCCATCTCTAGCTTGTTTGTCTTTTACAGTAAAAGCAAATATATATATATATATAATGTTACTAGTGCAAGTTTGTAAAATCCCAAAGGATCTCCCTACTGAGAGAAGAGGTGAGGCGGGACTCAGGTGACACCATCCCAAGACATAACACCAAGATGGTTTTTAAGCAAGTGGCCGCATGGCTGTAGAGTCTGGCTGAAACTTGCCAGCCCTGCCTGCTCGTGTACTCTTCCAGCCCTCCGTGGCAGCCACCCTCCCCTTGGCCAGAGTGCAAGGCACGTAACTAGCTCCAGCGGTCATTCCCTCCAAGCCTGCCTCCTTGGGGGAAAATGGAAGGTGAGCCTGCAGGGTGTCCTGGGAATTTCAGCCATTCCCTGTCAGTGTAAATAAAGCACTACTGATGCAAGTATGGCCTGGCACCAGGTCTTTCACTTGGTGTTGGCTGTGGCAGGGCAGAGTACTTGGCTAGATGCAGTGTGTAGCCTTGTTGAGGGTCTGCCACAGACATTTGTTAGCCTTGTTGAGGGTCTGCCACAGACATTTGTCTATCCTTACCCTTGGCATGCCCCTGACCGGTTTCTCAGAGTTAATGTAAATGAGATAAGAGAATTTTTCTAGTACTGAATGATGGTTTTCAGGTCCCTGACTCAACTCCTGCCTTCCATTGGGTGATCTCTGATTTGGGAAAAATCTGTCTGTTCCTCCAGCTATCCCTGGGCTCTGCCCTGACAGGATCATGGCTGCTTGTGTTTCACAGGTTTCCTGACTCTGGCTTGGGCATGATAAGACAGAGGTCCATCCTCAGCTCTGATGTTGGCACACTCACTTTCTAGTTTCAAATCCTTATAAGAGCAAAACATAGAAATGTCAGCTGGTTCATGAAGGCTACAGGCAAGGGTGATTTCCAAGCAGCCCTGGGCTTCAAGGTCACAAGTGCGGGTGTTGGTCCAGAGAAGCCTCCTTGAGACTGCTCAGGAGTGGTATAGGAGTGGAGGTATTTGACATGTTAATACCTTTGCTTAGCCTAGAGATATTGCCCCTGCATGAGGGACTTTGTTATTCACAGGGTTATAGAAACCCCAGCATTTTCCTGAGAGCTGAGTCATGGAGACAGAGGCTTCCCTCAGGGTGGCAGATGTGCTTCTGAGCATGCAAGAGACTCTAGTGACCCCCATTTCCTCCCAGCCTGGCTCTCCCCACTCTGTCCCTAGGAACTGCTTCTATCTCCCTGTCCTAAACCACGGGTTGCCTTGCTCCTTTCCTTGTGGGCTCTCCTTTCTGTTCCAACATCATTGCTGTCTGTGTCCTTAAATTGTTTACCATTCCTGCAGTGGTGCCCGATATATACCAAAGCTCAGGAGATTTGAAGAATGATGGTAGAAATTTTAATTTTATTAGTATAGGTTTTCTTTTTGTGTGTGTGCTGGTACTAGGACTTGAACTCAGGGCATGGGGCTATCTCTTATCTCAAGGCTGGCACTCTACTATTTGAGCCATAGCTCGACCTCCTGATTTTTGGTGGTTAATTGGAGATAAGAGTCTCATGGACTTTCTTGCCTGGGCTGGCTGCAAACTGTGATCCTCAGATCTCAGCCTCCTGAGTAGCTAGGATTACAGGCATGAGCTACCAGTGCCTGGCTGATAACTCATTTTAAAGATAGTTTTAAACTGGTTTCATTGTTCCAGTTTTATAAATGAAAAATTAAAGTACTTAGATCATATTCACTCTCCTTTACTCTCTCCATTCACCTTGTCCTTTCCTCTAATACACAACCCCCAACAGAGCCTATTTTATTCTTTTGTCATTCTGTATGTATATGAGAGAAAGAGAAAATATGTGTGTGTTCTTCATAGGACTTGATTTCAGGGTCTGGGCAGTATCCCTGAGCTTTTTCACTCAAGGCTAGCATTTTTATCACTTTTGCTACAGCTCCACTTCTAGCTTTTGGAGATAAGAGTCTAATGGGCTAGCTTTGAATCAAGATCCTCAGATCTCAGCGCCCCCCCCCCCGAGTAATTAGGATTACAGGTGTGAGCTGCACAGCTGCCTGGCTTTGTCTTTTTTTTTTTTTCTTTTTGCCAATCCTGGGACTTGAACTCTGTCCTTGAGCTTTTGTGTTCGAGGCTAGTGCTCTACCACTTGAACTGCAACTGTACTTTAGGTTTGGCATTCATTTCTTTAGAGTGTATTATACCTAGAGTTTCATCATGATATTTTGCATATGCATATATTATATTTTAATCAAAACAATCTCTTTTCCTGTATCCT
This sequence comes from Dipodomys ordii, assembly GCF_000151885.1. Taxonomy (NCBI): domain Eukaryota; kingdom Metazoa; phylum Chordata; class Mammalia; order Rodentia; family Heteromyidae; genus Dipodomys; species Dipodomys ordii. The sequence continues at coordinate 424,453 of NW_012267357.1, read as the reverse complement.
TATCACATTATTGTTTAACTTCTAGTGAGATTTCTCCTCCTCCTCCTCCTCCTCTTCTTCTTCTTCTTCTTCTTCTTTTTCTTTTTCTTCTTCTTGCTATTACTTGGGCTTCAACTCAGGCACTCTCATTCACTTTTTCACTGATGGCTGGCATTCTACTACTTGAGCCAGGACCCCACTTCTGTATTTTTCCTGGATAATTAGAAATAAAAAAGATCTTGGGAGTTGTCTTTAGAATGGTTTGCCTGAACTGGCTCTAAACCGAGATTCTCAGATCTCAACCTCCTGAATAGCTAGGATTATAGGTATGAGCAATTGGTCCCTGTGAGTATCCTTATGTCAATGATAGAAATTTGAGAGTGTGAGAGGAAGTTAGGAGAAAAAGCTGAATGGTTTCTAGGCAACTGTCTTCCTCTGGGATACAGCCAATAGGCATCTGGTCAGTGCTAGACCACACCCTGCTGGCTCCAGGGTAGGCCTTCCTGGCACAGACCCTCATAAATGGACAAACTTCACTCTAGCTGAGCTCAGGCTTGGGCTGAGTTTTGTTACATGATCATCATTTGGCAACCACTTCCTCCCCAGCAGAACTAGGTGTTATAAGAATGGCTACTGCTGTCCCCTAGGAGCTAGCTGTGGTCCCCACCAGGAAGTGGTCAGGCACCCCTGTGTGGCCTGCTTGACTCAAGAGCCAGCCTCTAGCACAAGGGCTCTTGGAGGAAATATGGTGCTCATGGCTGAAAAGATCCAGAAAAGATGGGGGAGAGGTCACAAGGGTGGCACTTGGGTCCTGCTGTTCTGCCCTGCATAATGGTAGGCTCATGGTTGCTATAAGTAGATAAGCAAGCTGCTTTAGCTGGTCTTCTCCAGAAAACAAAGTGGGCCAAATTTGGCCCCAGGGAAGACCATATCAAGGCTCTGGCTGGAATCAAGTAGGTAGAGAGATGTCAGCAAGGGTTCCCAGCTGGGGAAGGTAAACCAGGTGGCCTCCGTCAGCTGCTTCTCTTGCCTTTCAGCTGCTCCATATTGCCAGGAAATTTTTGGGGCAGAGGATGTTCGACAGGCTAATGAAGATGACCTTCTACGGGCAGTTTGTGGCTGGTGAGGACCAGGAATCCATTCGGCCCCTGATCCATCGCAACAAGGCCTTTGGTGTTGGCTCCATCCTGGACTACGGTGTAGAAGACGATCTGAGCCCCGAGGAAGCGGAACGCAAAGAGATGGAGTAAGCCCTCTCTCTCCAGAGCTACATGGGCATCTAGTGGTAACCCCAAAGTGTACTGGGACTATTGGGAGCCAAGGCTAGGAGAGCTATCAGTGTAACTACCAGCAGCTCAGTTGGGTTGTGCTTCAAGTTCTTGTATGTTTGTTTCAAGCAGATGACAGCTATGAGCTCTCACAGAAAGCCTGATGTGTTCTTGGGGCAAACAGAGGGTGGAGACTACGATCCTCAACCCTATCCAACCTACTATCTGGTCTTGCACAGGTTTGCTAGCTCAGAATGGTTTTTGCACTGTTGAATAGTTGGAAAAAAAAAATCAAGCCAGGCGCCAGTGGTTCATGCCTGTAATCCTAGCTATTCAGGAGGCTGAGATCAGAGGATCACGATTTAAAGCCAGCCCGGGCAGGAAAGTCTGTGAGACTCTTATCACAAATTGACTATCAAAAAGCCACAAGTGGAACTGTGGCTCCAGTGGTAGCCTAGAGCAGAAAGAAAAGATAGGGGACAGTGTCTAAGCACTAAAAACTTGCTTTTACCCAACAGGAGCAGAGCTGTGACACATGTGGCTTCCAAGGCTGAGAATGCTTGCTAGCTGACCAGTTACAGGAAGCTGCCTTGACTTCCCACTCTGCCATAGTCTCTCTTCCCAAGGGCTCCTAACTGGCTGGCTGAGCTGGCCAGCTGGCCCTCACCTGACCCCAGTCCTTCTTGAAATAATTTCTTAATCTACAGGAGACTCTGCCTGGAGCATATGGGGCCTCCCAGGCTGGGCTTCTGCCTGGGTAGCCATGGCAAAGGGAATTGAACAAAGAGCTATGTGGTAGGCCAGCCTGCCGTCTTTTCCTGGTATCACTGACCCATTCCCTGGGCAGTGAGTGTAGGGGACTGGTGTCCCTGATGTATCCTTTTGGGCAACTGGACAGAATATCCTATTGTGCTTCCTGGGATACACATTCACAGGAGGTCTATGGAAGACTATTCTTTGTGAAGTACTGGTGCCTGAAGCTCCTCCAGGCAAATCCAGGTCTTCTTATGAATATGGGCTCTTTGGCTCTGAATGCAGCAGAATCTGAATCAGAGGAGGGTTTGGTACTGGCAAGCTCTGAACCCTGTCAGGCGCCAGGGTTTGCTCTGCCCCTCCCCAGGTGGCTACCAGGAGGGGATTTAGAAAGGCAGTCACATGACACCTTCAGTCCTGGGAACAGAATGTCCAGTTCTTGTCTCAACCTGCTGGCCTGCACCTGATTGGCCTGCAGAGCCCGGCCCCTGCCTTGTGACTGGCTGTTTTGAAGGTGGGGGTGCCCCCGCCCCAGCTCCCCTTTTGCCCCGGGACTTGGCTGCAACCATTACTGAAGCTGCCTATTGAATTACTAATGGGCTCTGGGGCCTCAGTCCCAGAGCTGGTGAGGGACTTGTAGTTTCATAACAAGAATTTCTCTCTTAGGTGCCTGTGCTTTGAAAAATGGGAGATGGAAGCTGGGTGTGGTGGTGGTTCACACTTGGAATCCCAGCACTAGGGAAGCTGAGACAGGAGAATCCAGAGTTCAAGGCTTGTGTGCGTTATATGTGAGACAACCCACACACATACCACCCCTAAAAAATGTAGAGGTGGACCTGCTGCACCTGGTCCTGGGGCTCACCCCAGCCTACCCTGCTCTTAGAAGTCTATGGCCTTTGCCCTGCAAAGACTGGGTCTCAGCTGGGCTTCTTGTCTTGTACTCTGGGGACATGAGCCTTAGTCTCTTCCTGGGTGACTGCTTGTCAAGGACAGATGACAACGATTCATACCTATCTTTGCTGCTGGTGGCTCTGACTTTGAAGGTGCCCAGGCTGTAGGGCAGAGCTGGACTTGCAGAACTCCTTTGGTACCAACCCTGTCTTGTGGCCTGCAGAGTTCCCTGGTGTACCTGCAGCCTGCCCCCACAGACCCTTGTGTGGGTTGCTGCTTCAGCCTCTCTTAGGAGAGGGAAGTGGGGGAACAGGGACAAGATGAGGTTTTTCCCCATCCTCCACTCAGAAGCTCATAGAATGATGCAAAGGTCAAATGCTGAGGCCACTACCTTGAATTAAGACCATTGAGAGTAGGCCTCAGCCTGCGCCTAGCTATTGGAAAGAAGCACAGAAGGATGGAGGCCAAACCTAGCAGTTGTGTTTGCTTGGTTGTGTAGTTACCTAAAGTGTGGGTTATACAGGCAGACCTTTCCCTGGGGTCATTGAAGCCCAATGTTTCCTTCCTCATCATGAGGGATTCTGCCCAGGACAACACAGAGCTGCCTCCTCTCTCTGCCTGAGTGGGCACAGGGGACAGCTTTTGTTAGTTGTTCCTGAGCCCAGGCCTGCTCTCTCTAGAGCTCATACCAGTGTCCTTTGAGGGTAGGAAGGTTGTGTGTGGGGCCTGCCTGCTTACTCATTACAGAGTCAGATCACTGTTAGATGGTGATTTTTCTTTTTACCCTCTTCTGTTGCATCTTGTCAGCACAAGGTGGCTGGAGCTACGTTGTTCCTGTCCCCAGGCTGTGGCTTTGTGGGCTGCGGTGCCACGTGGAGAGTCCCAGGCCCCTAGGAGTCTGATCCAACCATGATTTCTGGATTCTGAGTTAGAGTTTCTAGATCAGGGTTCCTCAGATAAGGGTCCTGGGACAGGAACCAGGCTGAGGGGAGGGCTTCTTGGACATGGCTCTGTGAGCCAGGACTTGCTCTAGGAACAGTGACTTCATTAAAACACTAGTAGCAAGGCCCCTGCTACCTGAGTTAACTGTAACCTGTCATCACTTCCCTGGCTCTGCCTATGCCTGGAGGGATGGTAGGGGGAAAGTTGCTGCCCTTTTCTGTGACGGCCATCATACAGCCCATAGTGTCCTGTTCTGAGGAGGATTTAGGATATTCTTAAGGTATGAGGTAAACCTAGGAGGCCTTTTAACATGGACTTAGCCAGGGGATTATGTACCCTAATTGGGAGGAATGTGAAGAGCAGGCACATGAATAGCTGAGAGTGGGATAAGATCTGGTTTTCATTTTGAAAGAAAACAATCTGAAAATAAGACCCAAGGGTCAAGCATGAAGCAGCGGAGAGCTGGGTGGGTACACGCCTGTGATCTCAGCACTCTGGAGGCCCCGGCTCCAACAATCAGGCTGGGCCCATTGGGTGGGACTGTAGTCTTCATTGGAGCCTGGAAATCCTAGCTAGATATAGAGAAGTTGCTGCTGGACTTAGAGGACACTGCTTCCCACCTCCAGCCCTGTCATCCTCACCTGTCTGCGCCACCATCTTTTCTGGGCAGAAGTAATGCTATCCTCACTAGTTTTTCTCAAGAATTATCTGTACATCCTGGGTTGTTCTGAGAATCTCATGATCGTTTTCCTTGCTTCTGACCAACAGAGAGGGGCTCCACCCATCAGAAATCAGAGGTTCTTGGTGCTGAAGGGCCTCTGATACAGCTGTCCCTCCCTAGCTCAGGTAGTCATGCCTGAGGCTTGGGGAGAGGCTGGGCCGTGTTCTGTAGCCAGCTTGGTCAAGTTCATGGTTAGGTCTATGGCTCACCCTTGGTTGCCTCTCCCTGGCCTGCTTCCTTGTGAATTGTAGCTCAGGTGATATGGTAACCGGTGACCTTTGCTTCTTCCTCCTTTCTGCAGGTCATGCACCTCTGCAGCAGAGAAGGATGGCAGTGGTAAGAGGCCTCTATTCAGGGTCAGGTGTTCTCCCCACGTGCACCCCTGGTGGCCAGACATCTGTGTTTGGGCTGGAGCAAGTCTTGGGGCGAGGAATAAGACCTTGTGTCAGCCTGGCTCTGTGTGCTCTCAAGCATTTGAGAGCCCCTGGTGAGGGGAGGGGCAGGCTCCTGCTTAGTTTTCACGACCCTCCCAGATGGACTCAGTTCCCCTGGCCCTCAGCAGGCAACAACTAACCAGGCCTTTGTGACAGAGATGCAGACTTCCTGGCCTCGTTTGCCCTGGGATGAGGCTTAGCTGGGGGATATGTATGCCCAGGTAGAAGAGGCAGCCAGGGCAGCAGCCCTGAGGGGAGGGCAGCTTTGCGGGGAGGCAGGGAGCATGGCACAGGTACAGCTAGGGTGGGGCTAGAGCCCTGGGATGTCAGTTTGTTTGGGGGTTGCAGCTGTAGCTCAAGCAGAGCTTGTGTCTGTGCTTAAGCTGTGTGTTCGTCTTTCTAGGCACAAATAAAAGGGAGAAGCAATACCAGGCCCACCGTGCCTTTGGAGACCGCAGGGATGGTGTCATTAGTGCCCGCACCTACTTCTATGCCAATGAAGCCAAGTGTGACAGCCACATGGAGACTTTCCTGCGCTGCATTGAGGCATCAGGTGGGGCCTCTCTGCTGGCTGCACTTGCCAGGCCCCAATCTGGACTTGCCAGTGGGTACAGAAGGCTAGGGGTGAAAGGGCTGGGCTCAGGTCATGTTGGGTTTATGCTGTGTCCAGCTCCTTCCTAAGGGTCCTGGCTGCCTCCTGGAAAGACTCTTCCCTCTCTTCCTTCTCCTCACTCTGTTCCTGTTCTTCTGGGCATGGTGCCCAGATGTGAAGCACTGGAATCCCCAACTCTAGGAGCCAGACCCAGTCCAGATAGCTGGTACCATATCCTTTGTGTCAGGGGATCCCTCCCTGTTATAGCCTGTGTGGGCTGGGGTGAGGTTAGCCATGGGATCACTGAGCTCCAGACAAGATCCCAGCACAGCCCCCGTGCTGTCCTCAGCAGCTTTGCTATTAGTGGCAGTAGGTCCCACACCTTCTGAATATTTTAAAAGGGCATGTGTGGTGCTTAAAAGAAGCTGCCTAATGAGCTAGAAGGGTCCCTAATACTAAGCCAGTCCTTTTGGTGAGGGGCATCTGTTTGTCCCCTGCCCACCCTGGGAGAAAACAGAAGGGGAAGGGCCCATTAGCATAGATGAAAACCGACTGTGTCCACACTCTGTTCTTGGACTCTCAGTATCCTGTAACCCACGCACAGAAAGCCTGCAGTGCTAACTCCTAGAGAGGAAGACAGGGAGGCTGCCAGGGCTGTGCAGGTCTCACTGGCTGCTTCTCTTGCTGTCTTCCTGCACCAGGCAAACACAAACTTTGCCTAGTCACCACTTTCTACCTCTATGGCAAAGTCTCAGGAAGAGCCATAGGTAAGGGTGGCTAGGCACCTGGCTGCAGGACCAGCTTTAGAGAGCAGGGAATGGAAGAAAGCAAGTTATCTCTCTTTCCCACTTAAGCATCCACCTCATCAGGGACCCCCATGGCTCATCCTTTGGCTTCTGACAGGTGGAGCCAGTGATGACGGCTTTGCAGCCATTAAGCTAACTGCACTGGGGAGACCCCAATTTCTGGTAAGTATTGGCACCTTCCATCTGTAGAGGCTTTGTAAGACCTTGGTTTTCTGTAGAGGCTTTGTAAGACCTTGGTTTTCTGTGAGTCTTGATGACAGTAGATGTGCCCAGACACAGGGTTTGTCCCCAGGGTCTCTGGAGGCAATATGGTCTCTGTGGGTACTGGGAATGCTCTACAGACAGTGGCCTCAGGCCTGTGTTTCCAGCTGCAGTTCTCTGATGTGCTGACCAAGTGGAGACGGTTCTTTCACCAAATGGCTGCTGAGCAAGGTCAGGCAGGGCGTGCTGCCATGGACACGAAGCTGGAGGTGGTGGCACTGCAGGTATGGCAGCTCTTTCCCCTTCCCTGGGGGTGTGAGGAGCCAGGGTGGTTGGGAATTGATTGGACAGTGGTCCAGAGTGGCTCCTGGAGCCTTTCCTGGGATGTGGCCTATTGCTGCTTCTGGGATCAGCTGAAGAGGAGGAGGGAAGAAAGATGGTCCTGTTGGTAGAAGGGCTCTGGATGGGCTCCACTCCTCAACTGTGTTAGTTTCTTGTTGCTGTGACAAAATCCATGATAAAATTAAAAGGAGGAAAAATGGTTTCTGAGGGCGCAGTCCATCATGGCAGGGAGGGCACGGTGGAGAAGCATGGCAGACAGGAAGCAGAGAGCAAGTAAGGATGGGGCAGGTTATCACCTTTAAAAGCCTGCTCTCGGTGACCAACTTCCTCCAGCTAAGCCCCACCTCCTAAAGTTTTTACAGCCTCCAAAAATAGTGCCACCAACTAGGAACCAAGTATTCAATCCATGAGCCTGTGGGGTGATATTTCCTATTCAAACTCTAACAATAACAAGGACAGGAAATGCCAGCAGGAGGTAGGGAAGCTGCAGGGCAGAAATAGGTTTATCTATGAAGCAGGGACACTAATGATGTAATAAAAGTAAAACAGCAGCCAGGCTCTGGTGGCTCAAGCCTGTAATCTTACCTACTCAGGAGGCTGAGATCTGAGGATCATGGTTCATAGCCAGCCCAAGCAGGAATGTCTGAGAGACTCTTATCTCCCATATACCACCAGAAAACTGGCAGTGGCTCTGTGGCTCAAGTGGTAGAGTGCTCCCCGTGAGCTGAAGAGCTCAGGGACGGTGCCCAGGCCTAGGTCAAACCCCACAACCAACAACAAAAACAAAACAAAAACTAAAGCAGCACCACAAACTTAGGGTGCACTGAACCCAGCCTGAAGACAACACTGACTCAACCTTTTCACTTCTCAAGGAAAGTGTGGCAAAGATGGGCATCGCATCCAGGGCTGAGATTGAAGACTGGTTCACGCCAGAGACCTTGGGAGTGTCTGGGTAAGAGCTGAGCTCCAGATGTAGCCATGATTCCAGCCGAGCTCCAGTGGCTTCTCCTAATCCTAGTCTCCTCCCTGGAGAAAATGGGTTTGGGGATGGTTGCGGTGGTGCCTTGAGAGATACTGAGCAGGGGCTGATGGTATCTGGGAGGTACTGGGTCTCAGCAGCATGGACACAGGGCTTCTTACAGAATTATTTGGTCTGAGAGTGAGGACATACACAGCCCTCCTGAGAGAAAGCCTCTGTTGTATGAAGCACCAGAGCCACATGCTTCATCCTCAGGATTAGGGATCATTAAGTCAGGGAGATGGCTTAAGGTGGAGTCACTGACAGTGACAAGCATCCCTGGGCTGCAGTTTTCCCAGCCCTTCTGTGGCTGTCCCCACCTCTTACCTCATCTCCTACCTTTGTTTGGCTCAATCTGATCCAGTCTTGGCGTTCACACTCATATTTTTATAGCTGCCACTCCAGCTCAAGAATGTTCATGTTTTAGTATTAATTTTTTATATGGAGAACAATATTTTTTTCTTTTTTTTTTCCTATGTGCCATTAATGGGGCTCAGCCTCACATCTCAGCCTCCTTAGTAGTTAGGATTACAGGGGGAGCCACCAGCATCCAGCAGCATTTTATTTTTTAAAGTGAAAGGTTTGTGGTGGCTGAGTTGGGAAGCATTCTTTTGAGGAGTGGGCTGGCTTGTGTCTGGGACACCTTAAGCAACCTTAGCCCCTGAGAGTAAAGCTACCTGGTGGGACCAGGAAGTTCCTCGTTGCCAACTCTGTTTATTCACTTTGTTCCTTAGCACCATGGATCTGCTGGATTGGAATTCCCTCATCGACAGCAAAACCCAGCTCTCCAAGCACCTGGTGGTCCCGAACACACAGGTAGCATCCCCTTCCTCGGGCCCTGGCTCAGCATGGCACAGGGCTGGGAAGAGAATTCAGCTCATGATGTGTCTCTTAGGACCTAGGTGCAGTCCTTTAGCTTTTTCAGTCAAGGCTGGTGCTCTGTTGTTGTAAGCTGAATCATCCCAGAAGCCACATTTTAAAATATAGAATATTGGAGTCTTTATTATACAGTTAACAGGCCACAGGCCGCCAGTTGTTACAAAGGCCTGCAGCACACAAATACACATAACACATCTAGGAAACATGCTAAAGAGGAAAGAAATAAAAAAAAGCAATGCCAACAAGCAATTCAGCTCCAGTGGGACGCCATGATGACTGGAGACAGCCAGGAGACAGGACACAGGACATGATCACAGAGACACACATGGCATGGTGTCTGGCGTTTAGGCTGGTCCGGGCCTAAATAGGTTGGCACAGGGGGCAGATCCTCAGGAAATTCCCAGTCCCAGGCACTGGACTGACAGATTCAGTCCGTCAAGTGCCTGCCCCTGCCTCCAGGGGTCTGGGCAGGCCCATTACCTGGGAGGCAGGTGATGGGGGGCGGGAGGGAGGGGGGTTCCTTCCCACAGCATGAAGGCAAGATGCTAGACCCTACAATCCACCCATGTGGCCAATATGGCACCGGCCAGACCAGACCTCCTTACTTCACTTGAGCCACAGGTCTAATTCCAGCTTTTTAATTGGAGATGAATCTCATGGATGTCCTTGCCCAGGCTGGCTTAGAACCTTGATCCTCAAATCTCCTGAGAAACCAGGATTACAAGCATAGGCCACTGGTGCCTGACTGGCAAGGGTCATTCAATTTCTTGTTGTGGTTCTATCGACAGGGCTTAGCTAGGTGGCTTTCTTTTGGGTCCTCTGTGCATTTTTATTTAAGATAGTTGGCTAGGTGGTCACAGAGGTCCTAGCTGCTGGCTGTATTTCCTCACAACATGAATGCTATTCTAAGGGCGAGTGCTCCCTTAAGTGAGGGCCAGGCAGCTTGGCCTCTAAAGTCACAGTGTTAATTCTAGCATGTTCAGTTGGTTGATTCAAAGTGAGTTGCCAAGGGATGAGGAATGAGACTTTTTTTTGTCAGTGTGAGGCTTGAACTCACGGCATGGACGCTGTCCCTGAGCTCTTTTTCTCAAAGTTAGTGCTCTACCACTTGAGCCATAACACCACTTCCTTTTTTTTTTTTTTTGGAGTAGTTAATTGGAATGAGTCTCATGGGGACTTTTCTGCCCTTGCTGGCTTTGAATCATGACCCTCAGATCTCAACCTCCTGAGTAGCTAGGATTACCGGCGTGAGCCACTGATGCCCTGCTAGGAATAGGAATCTTGATGTCACACTGTAGTAGGATATAAGTCCTGCATACTAGTCTTCCATGAAATTTCCTGCCCCAGTCGATGCAGGGCCCAGCTCCCAACACTTTGAGCCACTAACCTGTATATAATACGTGAGGGCAGCTCTGCTTCAAGGTGGCCAGGAATAATGCAGTATTTGTGTCCTGTGGGACAAGGCTTTTGGGGGGACAGGCTCATCTTGGCACGCCAGGAGCATCCTGAGCCATGCCATCAGGTATGTGAGAGGCGGTAGCACTTTATGGGCCCTCCTGACACCATAAAGTTTCTGCTCTCTCCAGGCACAAGTCCAACTGCCCACCTACCCAACTGCCTGGCCCACCATCTTGGCTATCAGTCTGTAGTGGCAGCCACCCCACAGCTCTCCCTCAGAGACCCACCCCTGTTCTCATCTGAGCCCTTCTAAGACTCCCTAAGGGATGCTGTGGAAGCAAACACCTTGGGATCGATCAGGCCCAGCTCAGGCCTGGGGCTGCTGGCATGAGCACTAAGCTCCCTTCTGCTGCTGTCAGGCCCTGCAGTAGGACAGGGAGATGAATGACCTCAGTGTTACAGGGCATCGTGTCATTGTGTCTAGATAACACTGGCCCTAGAAGGGAAGAGACTTTGGTCCTGGGATACTGGCAGAGTATCACCAGTGGGCTAAGTGTAGCCTTACCATGTGGGACCTAACTACATGCTGTGCTTTCAGACAGGGCAGTTGGAGCCCCTGCTGTCAGGGCTCACCGAGGAGGAGGAGCAGCAGATGACGAGGATGTTGCAGAGGATGGATATGCTGGCTAAGGTAGGAACTGTCCTGTTTTGGGTGGGGGCCATGTGGCAAGGACCCTGGGACTTGCTAAGAGGGAGGATTCTTATGTCATTGGAGCCACAAACCCTCTCCTCCTCCTTTCAGAAAGCCACAGAGGTGGGTGTGCGGCTCATGGTGGATGCTGAACAGTCCTACTTCCAGCCAGCCATCAGCCGCCTGGCCCTGGAAATGCAGCGCAGGTTCAACATGGACAAGCCGCTCATCTTTAACACGTATCAATGCTACCTCAAGGTACGGCCTCCTCACTGGCCTCTAGGCTAGACTGCAGGCCATCTGCTGGGCAGTGGGGGTAGAGGGCCTCTTCTGTGCCCTGCAGCATCCACCTGACCCTGCCCTGAGAAGAGACTAGGTGGATAGGACAGGAAGAAGGAGCAGGCCACTAATCTCAGATTAGGCCTACTGTCCAGGAAAGAGGCCCTGACTCAGCAGCCACGGCTTGTCTTACAGGGAGGCCAAGGCAAGGGTGACTGGCTCAGAGTAGGAAGCAAGGCCTCATGGGACCCTTATCACCAAGCCCCTCTTTTGAGCCATGGGTTTTAGACAAGTGTGAGGGCAAGAAGAAAACAGCTTTCTTGGAGGCTACCTGACTTGCCTTCAGCTTGAAGAATGGCCATTTCTTTCTGTCCACATCCCCTGCAGGATGCCTATGACAATGTAACCCTAGATGTAGAGCTGGCTCGCCGTGAGGGCTGGTGTTTTGGGGCCAAGCTGGTACGTGGTGCATATATGGCCCAGGAACGTGCTCGTGCAGCAGAGATCGGCTATGAGGATCCCATCAATCCCACATATGAAGCCACCAATGACATGTATCACAGGTGAGCTGGCCAGCCTATGTCTGTGTTTGTAGATTGGGAACAAGATTTCATGAAGACACTGGTATTGTGCTGACCCCATTCTGCTGAAGCTCGGTGGCAGGGAGTGGGAGATGTAGGCATCAGTCATATTTCCTCTTAATTTTATGTCACTTTTTCAAAAAGGATTATAACTTTCAAGAATAGAATTGGCTTCAGTTTCCCCTGGCCGGCTCCTTTGATGTGCACTAAGCACCTGGCCTCTCCCATGCCCCCAACTGGGGCCCACACAGTGGATGAGCAGCAGCTGTGCCCCGACTGTGTTTGCTGTTTAGCTCAGGGATCTTTGGAGCAGCACAAGCAGTCCAATGTCATGCTTTTCCTCTCAGAGGTTATGTCTGCTTGTGGTGAATTCAAAGGGATCCTGGTGTCTCCTTGCTGGCTCCATATCCTTTTCCTGGCAACACCCATTTTAGGAGCCTGCTGGGCACATGTGTGGTACCATGCACATCAGCCCCACGAGTATTTACATTGTACACCCTGTTCTTTGCCCCTTGCTTTTCTCATTCAACCTTCTATCTCCTATGTCAGCATAGAGAGTGACACTGTTTCCAGCATGGGACACCCAAGGTTATGCGTCCAGGCTCTATGGTCTTTCCTGTTATTACAGTAGGAATTTGGTGAACATCCTGTCCCTCATTAGCCACTCAGGCCATCAGGTTCTGTGTGTGAGCCAAGAAATGCAATTGCTGGTTCAGAATTGGTACTGTCAAGCCTGCTGTCCTGAATGTATGATAGTGACACTGCTTCTCCTTGGTGTACAGGGGTCCCCAACCCACCTAAAGCTTCCAGGGACCCTCTTTATTTCCTCAGAGTCAGGACAGGATTGTAGGGTCCCTTTCCAGAAGCAAAGCTGCAGATCCAGGCAGCTAGCAAGGGGGGGAGGTGAGAAGAGGGGGTGCCCACCTCACCCTTGTGGAGTGATGGATTGTCTGATGAGGGAACATTGTGCCCCAGCTTGTTCTCTGTGTACAGTCTCATCCCAGCTATTGTTCCTTTTCCTGGTTGCTAGTACTTTGTATTCATAAGGTCTTGAGGAGGGCTAAGTGCTGTTCTTGTTTCTCCTGATTGTGGGGGCCATCCTGAATAGTTCTGGGCCTGCAGGGCCTCCTTTCCTAGCAGGGCCACAATGAGAGATAAGAGTGGGCAGTTCAGATGTGGGGGCCAGGCTCATGTGGCACTCTCCCCAGGTGCCTCAACTATGTCCTGGAAGAGCTGAAGCACAATGGCAAGGCTGAGGTGATGGTGGCATCACACAATGAGGACACAGTGCGCTTCACCCTACAGAGGTAAGCACTGCCTGCCCCCGCTGGCAGGGTCTCTGTGGTTGGGATGAGTTGGTAGTGGCCCAGGGCTCAAGTAACTCATGGAGATCCGCCAGGTGTCATTGGAATGAACAGTACAGCTCATAGCACCCCCTGGGCTCCAGGCCCAAGTTGCATTCTTAATGCTGCTCTGCAGCATTAAGGTAATTTGTAGTAACTTTAGTTTTTAAAATGAATACCCAATTTCCAGGCACCAGTGGCTCATCTGTAATCCTAGCTACTCAGGAGGGTGAGATATGAGGATCATGGTTTGAAGCTAGCCCAGGCAGGAAAGTCCTTGAGACTCTCATCTCCAGTTAACCACCAGAAAACTGGAAGTGGTGGTGTTACTCAAAGCGGTAGATCGCTAGCCTTGAGCAAAAAAGCTCAAGGACAGTACCCAGGCCCTGAGTTCAGGCCCCATGACTGACAAAAGCAAACAAACAACCCCCCAACTTATTAAAGTTTTGAAATTCTATTCAAAAAAATAAATTTTGCAAGGTGATTTAAATAGCTCATTGAAACGTCCAGCCTGTTAGATCTCAGTACCCCTCGCTCAGAAGGTTCTCTAGTGGGCCACCTATAGACAGCTTTCTTGAACATTTTAAACTGTACTTGAAATTTAATATAGTCTGTTTTCTCTTTGTTATCCCATGGAGCACAACTTGTAGAATTCGAATAAGTAGAGAAATAGGTGGAGTAAATTTCTTCACACTCCAGTATTTTCGTTACTTTCCCATAGTTCACACCTCAGCCCCAACAGCGCCTGTACCAGGGCTCTCATTTCCCCTTCTTTTCTTGGTCCCCATCTTCCCAGAGTTTGGAATCATCAAATGCCTGGTGGAGCCTGGGCAGAAACCTGCTGGCTCTCACCCTCCTAAGAGGCAGGCGGGGGATCCAGCCCACAGTGGAACAGTCCCAAGTTCATGTCTAACATCCAGATACTTGGTAGGGCCTCCTGAAGGAGCGTGGAACTGCGGGGCTGGCCAGGGGAGGTGTTTTCACGGCTTGACATCACGGGAGTGCCCCTTTTGACCCTGACTGTAATTAACTGGAGGAAAGCAACTCCAGCAGGGGAAGGGCAGGAGCCCTCCCTACACAATCGCCTGAGACTTCACATTGGAACCCAGCCCAGGGAGAGAAGGACCTGTGGTACAAACTAGCTGAGCAGACCTGGGTTCTCTGGGGACCCTGGGTGATTGGGAATGAGGTAGGGAGAGAAGGTCTTAGCTGGCCAGACCCCAAGGGGTGCCTGGAGTGCAGGTACTAAGTCTGGACCCCTGGACACAGGGGAAAGCATAGCAGTCATCAACACACCTGGAAGTGTGAATAGGTCCCATAAGTGGTATCATGAAGACAGGAAAGGCTACCAGACCCCTCCCACCTTCTAAACAATGCTAATAGAAATAGAATGTGAGCCACTGCTGTACTTTTAAGTTTTCCAGTTTTCTAGCCAGGTTAAAAAACAAAGAATGTATGGGAAAGGCAGTAATAAAGGGTAAGGAAAAGTGGAACGAGGGAGGTCTGTAGGCCATGAGTACAGGCCTAAGAGAACAGACAAGTCCTGCTGTAGGAGAGCTGGTTGTCCCATCCCTCAGGAGACACAGCTGGAGTGTAGGGCCGTGGGATCCGGCTGTAGCACAGGATGTCAGAGCTAAGATGGGGGCTGTGAAGTGCCTTGGGGAGAGTGTCCTGAGATCAGCGCTCACCTGCCTGGCTCCTCCTTTCACAGGATGGAGGAACTAGGCCTGCATCCTGCTGACCACCAGGTGTATTTCGGACAGCTTCTGGGCATGTGTGACCAAATCAGCTTCCCACTGGGTGAGCCAGGTCTCCTGGGTGGGGTGGGGTAGGAATGCCTTGGTGGGGGGTGGGAGGACTTAGTTGCATGCATCTTGTGTGCAGGCCAGGCAGGCTTCTCTGTGTACAAGTACGTGCCCTATGGCCCTGTGATGGAGGTACTACCTTACCTGTCTCGCCGAGCCCTGGAGAACAGCGGCATCATGAAGGGTGCCCAGCGGGAGCGGCAGCTGCTCTGGCAGGAGCTGAAGCGGCGACTCTTTACTGGCAGCCTCTTGTACCGCCCAGCCTAGCTGCCGCTGCCTTCTGAGCTACTACCACCCCTTCTGCTATTACCCCCCAAGGACCTAAGCCCTAGGAAGGGTTTTAGTAGCCCTGGGGGATCCTCAGGCCACTGCCACAGGTGCCACCCACCCAGCCTCACAGGATTCATCTTTTTACATCTGTCTTTGAGACCTACTGAAGATAGTGCCTGGTGCCCTTGGTGCCCACCCCCTGCCAGGAAGCCGGCCATGAGGCATGGGTGGAATCTGATTCCTGCTAGGACTGTTAGGAACTGTCAAGGAGCTGCCTTTTCATAGTCAACTCTGGGCCCCACCTCTGCTGCCTGTGATGGCCTTGGACCTGCAGGACTCGCCTTCTGCCAAGGTCCAACCCAGGCACTCTGTGCCCCACAGGTGGGCAGTGGCCCAACTGGAAAGTCTGTCTGATCAATAAATCACTACGGTGCAGCTAAGAGCCTCAACTCTAGCTGGTGTCCTCACTTGCTGTTTGCTTGAGCAGCAAAGAGGGAGTGGCATGGATGGAGAAGCCCCACCTGAAATCCAGGCAGGCAACACCTCTAACTGGCTGCATGATACCCAGCCACCTATGGATGACTCTACAACCAGTACAGAAAGCTGGCAGATGCTGGAGTCCAGCAAACAGGGTGGGGCTGGGCTACCTCCCTCCCTCAGTCCCACCTGCTATGCTGTGACCTTCACCCGGTAGTCCTAGTGACCTAGCCAGCTCCTGCTGCTCCAACAGGCCACCAACTGGGTCAGTGGCAGGTGCTCCCACTCATTCCACCCCTGCTGCCTCCTGTACAGACATAGTAATGACAGTGCCTGGGGACAGGGCAAGTGCTGGGAAGGCCAGGAAGCTCACATAGACTATGCAGGGGAAAAGGTGGGAGACTAGGCATCTTAGGAGCAAGGGAGCCCCAGCTGAGGTCTCCCACCACGTGGCTGCATCAGGTAGGGAGCCAGTCTGCTGGCTCCAACAGAGTGGAGAAGGCCCTATGGGGAAAGGGTCTTATGTGAGCTCTAGTTAGAACAGAAACCAGACACGTGTGGTACAAGTAGTTATCTTTATTTCTCAGGGACACACAAGACCTGAACCTTGCAGCCTCTCCCACTTGGGGGCCACAATTCTCAAGACAGGGGCCAAGATCAGAAGCAGCCCAGGACCTGGAGCTTCGGGGAGGTTGGGAGATGCCCAGAGTACAGGGTGCTAGCCAACAGTCCAGCTTTCCACCTGGCCTTTGAGCAGTCAGTCAGCTGCTAGGCTGGGCCTCACTTTTCTTTATGGTATGGTCCCAGTGCTTAAGCAAAACAAAACAAAACTTAAAACCAGAGGCCACCTGGCCTCTCCTCAGGTGCCTACTGCTGGGTGCTGAGAAGTCAGTGACTGAAATTCAGGAAGACAAGCTCTGCTTGGCTTTCTGGTGACAGTGGGCAAGGCTGTATTCCTAGCCATACTGGCAATGGTGGCCAGCAGGGACTCTACCTGCTCACAGAACTGCCTTCCCCGTCTGACAACCCCTCTGCTGCAGTTTCCGGATGAGTTCCAACAGGTTCATCTGCAGTGTCAGCTCCTGGGGAACAAATTGGACCCATGGGGATCAGGCTGCCACCTGGTGTCCTTTTATAAGTGGTTAAAAAAAATTCCAGTAGGTTCTAGAGGTGCCCAGCAAAGTCAGGCTTCACTTCTCAGTGGAGGCTGGCCATGGCCTCTTTCCTCAACAGGACTGAGTCTCAGAATGGCACACTCAAGTGTGGTGTGCAGGAAGGGAGCAGATGAAGGCCTTGTGGAACCAGCAGGACTAGGGAAGGTGGCTGGTGGGACTGGCCTCTATCCTCCCTGGAGCCATCCTTCCATCTCACACTTATCTACCACTGACTCTGAGCCTCATTCATCAGTGATCAGTGGTAAAAACAGACAGACTGCCAGGTTGCTAGGCATGATGGTGACACATGCCTGTAATTCCAGCAATAGGGAGGCTGAGGTAGGAAGATAGAAAGCCTGGGCTACAAATCAAGACCATACCTTTAGGAAACAATCTGCAACAAACCAGCAACTCCAAACTATAGACAGGCTGTAAGCAGAACAGGCCTGAGCACTGACCTGAGGGTTGGTGGTCACATAGAAGCCAGCTACTCCTGCCTTCTCCAATGTGCTCTGCTGATCAGCTACTTTCCGGTCCAGCTCCAGGACAATCTTCCGGTCCATGGCCTGCTGCTCCTCTCGGATCCGATGCTCCACTGCCTGCAGCAGGCAAGAAGTAAGGATGGCTGCAAGCTCAGCTTCCTGCCTGCCTCAAACTCCTGGTTACCTTGCCTATCAATAGCAATGGCTCCAGGACCACTCCCAGGCCTCTTCCTTTTCTGCCTGCGTAAGGCCTCAAGAGGTTTTACAACAACCCAATTTGGGGGCTACCTTGGGGCCTGCCACACATCTCTAGCCATTCTCACTCCCACTCCCGTGGTTTGTTGATTGTATGTGGGTCTCCAGCTGACTGAGCAACTTGGAAGGAAACTGGGCCCCTTCTTGGCTAGCACTACCATTCCACCTTTGCACTCTTATGTGCTTGAAGCCACCAGGGCACAGTGACTCCCTCCTCCTCACCCATTCAGCACCTGCTGTGTAGACCTCAGCTCACAATGAGCCACTGGGGCTCATGGAGGGCCTATCATTTCACAGAGAAGTGACACCCCAGCCCTAGAGCAAGGTTGAGGCTGGGAACAGCCAGCGGCTTCAGAGCTACCCCAAGTCCTTTTCACAGTCAGGAGGTACCCACAGGAAAGAGCCAGACCCAGCCATCATGCCCTAGCCCTCCTACCTCCAGTTCTCGCTGCTGAGCTGCCTGGAGCACAGGCAGGTTGTGCGGCCGGCAGGACTGCTGGGCTTCCAGATGTTTCTGTCGCATTGCCTGCCTGAGCACTGGGAAAGGACGGGAGCCATTATCAATAGCAGGCATTGGGGCAAATGGAGCAGCCTCAAAGCAAGATGAAGAGGAGACTCAGGATATTACTGCCCCCCCCCCCGAGGTAAATGTGAAGACCCACTTAAAGATTCTACTCTGGCCGGGCGCTGGTGGCTCACGCCTGTAATCCTAGCTACTCAGGAGGCTGAGATCTGAGGATCGCAGTTCAATGCCAGCCCGGGGAGGAGAGACCGCGAGACTCCTATCTCCAATAAACCACCAGAAAACCGGAAGTGGCGCTGTAGCTCAAGTGGTAGAGCGCTTGCCTTGAGCTGAAGAGCTGAGGGACAGCGCCCAGGCCCAGAGTTCAAGCCCCATGACCGACAAAAAAAAAAAAAAAATTCTACTCTGCCTAAGCCCTGTACTGGGAAGGTGGGGGTGGGGGGAGCTTTGGGTATCCCAGTTCTGCCCTTAATCAGGGCAGGGTGTCCAGCATCTTCCTGCATCTCCATCTCTAGGACTCCAGAGGTAGAGGGTACTAAGGAAAGAGAATCAAGGAAGGCTAGCATGGGAGTGAGTCCAGAGCTGCAGCCCAGGCTCAGAAGATCACAGGCAGGTAGGGGTGGTAGCTGGTGATTGAGTCCTTGGGGCTTCTGGGCTTAGTCCCAGGAACACCAGAATCTGTGGCACACCCACTGGTGTTCAAGAGGCAGAGGCCTAGAAAAGGAGGGGATGAGGACAAGTCACTGATGGCTTGGCAGCAGTGTGGCTGTGTCACTCCATCCTTAGAGGCAGAGCTGCCCCCTCCCTTTTGACCATGTCCAGTCCCCACACAGCAGGCAGGGGAAGGAGATGGTGAGAGGCCTCAGGGTTAAGCCTAATTGAACCTATGAGCCATCGTAGATTCTATGCTAGGGAGTCTATGTTGCTCCAGAAAGGGTACAGATCACCACAGACCTGTGCAAATTGTCCACTCTGAGAGTAAGCATAGGCTAGAAAGAAACTATCATGTAGTCAGTAAATGCCTACACCTTACTGGTTTAGGTATCAACTACATGTTCCTCAAAAGTTTTAAGAAAACTCAAAACTTAACACTGTACTTCTGGGAAGAGACTCACATAAGGGCTATACATACCTCCATGATGGCATTTATCACATCTAATACATATGAAATCTAGAGCCAAGAAGACATCATCATGAACACTGGGGTAAGAAGTAGACTCTCTAGTTAAGTGTCTAAAGTGCACAGGAAGTAGAGCAAGAGTTGAGGTAGAGAGATGTCATCAGCACTCCATTGATCAAACACTGCCACAAATCCAGATCAACTCTCAAACTCACTAAGGAGAGAGCAACACTAAGTGCCTGCTCAGAAGGGGCATAGCCTTAATGCCCAAAGCAAGCAAAGGTGGCCAGTTACAATTACTGCCTGCTAACTCTGCTGAAGGACAGATAGAATACCAGCACAGGCCTACACTGCCAGCCTACCAAAGCTTGACTTGACCTGAGCCTTTTACTTTGCCCTTTTTGTTTTTGGAGGAGGGTGTGTGTGTGTGTGTGGTGTTGGGCTTGGACTCAGCCTTGTGCTTGCTAGGCAGGTGCTCTATGCTGGATCCATACCGACAGCCCTTTTTAACTATAGTAATTTCCTGGGGCAAGCTTTGGACCATCATCGTCCTACCTATTCCTCCTGGGTACCTGGGATCACACCTCGCTCCTGGCCCAATAACTTCCAAAGGACCAACAGCAAGGGGTCCAAACAGTTACTTCAAAACTTCCCTGCTCAAAGGACTGCGTGGAGAAATAGCCAATTTGGAACTGAGACAGAGAAAGAAGGAAAATGAATCCAAACACATTTCTGCACCAGAAAACAAGACTGCTGGAAGAACACTGGGATGTACCAGCAGCCAGCCTGAAGTTCCCCACTGGCTCAATAGAGCAGTTTGAGCACTAGGAAGAATGAGCCAAGTCAGGTATGGTGGTATATGCATGCATCCTTAGGACTCTGCAGGTTGGGGAATTGTGAGTTTGAGGTCAGACTAGGGTATTCAGATTAAAGAAAAATAAGGCATGTACTTTAGATTTGTGAACAACATGCATCTTACACCTCGATCAAAATGTTTTTACAAAACACAACTGCCGCCGGGTGCCGGTGGCTCACGCCTGTAATCCTAGCTACTCAGGAGGCTGAGATCTGAGGATCACGGTTCAAAGCCAGCCCGGGCAGGATAGCGCCCAAGCCCAGAGTTCAAGCCCCACGACAAAACACAACTGCCCAGGTGGGTGCTGGTGGCTCACACCTCTAAGCCTAGTTACTCTGCAGGCTGAGATTTGAGAATCACAGTTGGGAGCCAGTGAGGGCAGACCAATCCCTGAGACTCTTATCTCTAATCAGCAAAATGCTTGAAGAGGAGGTGTGGCTCAGGTGGTAGAGCAGCAGCAGTAAGCAAAAAGCTAAGCAGGAGCATGAGGTTCTGAGATCTACCCTCAGCACTGGCAAAACAAACCACAATTTCCTAAATATCTAGGGAGGAAGTAATATCAATTCCTCCAGAAAAACTATATACCCATACAAGCCAAAAATATTACAATAAAATGATAAACCAATGTCATAATGAACAGAGGCAAAGATTCTTATGATTTTCATAAATCATATCATATATATAAATGAAAATACACTGTTACTAAGCAGGATTTATCCCCACCACACGGTTCATTTCAGGAATTCAGAAATCAATGCAATTCATTCTAGTAACAAACCACCTGGTTTATCTCAACAGATGCACAAAAAGGATTCAAGAAAATCCATTTCTGATTGAAAACACCAAGTTCAAGTTGGACATCACCTGCCCTCATAAGGAAGGGACCTTGCAACTTTAGGAGAAATTTTGTCCCATTCACTAGGCATCTAATCAAGCCTCCACCTGCCATCCAATTTACAGGAAACAGTGGTGTGGAGAAACATGTTAAATGACAGCCTAGTGTGCTGACAGATCTTAAACTACGACAAACTCACAGGTAGAATACACGGGATTCTCCAGAAAGCCAGTGCATGCAACTAGGTATCATGATGCATAACTATAATCTCGCTACATGAGAGACAGAGATCAAGGATCAAAGTCTTCAGCTGAAAGGTTAGTTTGAGGCAGTGACCACCATGTGTTGCTTGTTTCTGTCTAGCAAAGCAACACGTGGTGGTAATCAAAACACCTGGTTGATTGTGTGCCTATATAACACCTGCAAATCCTTAGCTCGGGGCTCTCCTCCTAGGCTCCGCTGTGTCGGAGTGTAGGACAAGGCCCGAGCCCGTTTAAATAAAACAGCTGTAGAGTCTGACTCTCGGTGGTCTTCTTGCGGGGGGGGGGGGTGGTCCTGTGACCTTGACATAACACAGCCTGGGCAAGAACACAAGACCCTATGGCAAAACAAAGAAAAAAGGGACTGGGGTGTGACTCAAGTGGTAGAGCACCTACTCTGCAAACTGAATTCAAACCACAATACTGGGAGTGGGGAGGGGAAGGTCAATGCCACTCTTAGAGAATTCTAGAAGCAGAGAACAATGATCAATTGAGCAGAGAACAATGATCAAATGCAGTGCTTGAACTTGGCTGGATTCTTAATTATAAAATAACAATTTCAAACATCTTAGGCAATGTGACTATGAAAGTCAGGAATGCTTCTCCATGGTTACATAGTGGAGCATTTTTATTCTAGAGCACTTGCACTTAACCTAAACCAAGGTTGATGCACAAGGGTTGTCTGGAGCATGTTTGACTGTCACCACTAGGGAATGTGCCACTGTCACCCTGTGATGCACAAGACAATGTTTCACCATAAACACTATCCAGGTCAAAATGCCAACTGTGCTGGGATGAAAATCCTGGTTTTGAGAAATGCTGAAGGCAAATGATTAATTGCTGAATCTAGGTGGAGCGCACAAGAGTATTCACTATACTGTTGAACTTTCTAAGCTCATGCACTAAGGGTTTGGAGGAAATAAAATAAGCAGAAAGGGGAAATCTTGATGGTGCACAGGTAGTTGCCTAGTACAACTTGAAGGGGCTTCCAAGCCCAGAGGAGCCATGGGAGGGGCTAAGTCTGTGTCTCAAGTAGGAAGCTGGCAGAGTTGCTAAGGGTGTTGGAAGGAAGTGTTGGGAAATTACAAGCGCAGTAGGTGTGGTGCCCACGACTAACATAACGTAACGGGTGCTGCAGAGCTGTCAATAGTCGTTCAACCAACGAGAAGGACCTGTGGTCCACAGCTACCAAAGGGGTCTGTGGCGGACAAGAACAAAAAACCGAGCAGGAAGTTTTCTGGATGAAAAAGCAAGGGGGCCCACGGGTCACTGAAATCACTACAGAAGGCTCGGCACCCTTGATCTGGTCCACCTGCGGCGCCTCTGGCCAGGGATACCCAGCAGCATAGAGACGGAGCGTTCCCTGGGGCGGGTTGACACCGACCGACCCACCGAGCGCGGAGGCGCGTGTGTCGCCCCGCCGCCCCCCTCCCCTGCGCACCTCGGTGCTCGTTCTGCAGTCGCAGGCGCTGGTTGTACAGGCTCTTCTCCGTGAGGTGCTGGATTTCCAGCAGCCCCTGCACGATCTCGAACACGGTCCCGTCAAGGAGCGCCAGGGCCAGGTCGCTGAGCGTGGTGTAGGACAGGCGCTGCTGAAATGAACTGCGGGCGGAGAGAGGGGCGCGGTGAGCGAGGGCCGGGAGCCGTTCCCCGGTGCTCTCCCCGGCCCGCGACCGCGCACCTGGGCAGTTCCTTGACCAGGCTCTGCAGTGCCGACAGCAGCTGGTAGTGCCGCTCCTGCTGCCGGGTTCCGTCCGTGGACTCCTCTAAGGCGCTGGCGTAGCGCTCCATGGCGCCGGCGTCGGGCCGGCCGCTCCCGACGGAGGCGCGGGCCCAGCCCCCTCACGTCAGGGTTGGACGCGGCGCGGCGCTCAGCGTCACTCCCCCTTTACGTCACTCCCGAGCGCGCTGCGCTCGTGGCGCCCCGCCTCCTGCGTCCTTCGAGGGGCTTGTGCCCCCACCCCGGAGGTTCCCTGGAGAGTATCGTAGCCACGCCCCCTGATCCTGCAGTCCGGCCCTCGAGACTGGCCCGAGACGAGAATAACATCGTTTAGATATCGTGATATTTTGAGGATTCGTCCCTTCCGTTATAGAGTCTGCGCGGACCACGCCCCGCCCCCCGTGCGCCTGGACACCTTGTGTGCGCTGGTCGCGGTTCCCAGGGTCCCAGGAGCAGCCGGCAGCCGCGGGCGCCGCGCGCGCCATCTGGGACCTGGACACGTGGCGGCTCTGGGGTTGTGTTTGCAGCTGCATTTTCCCCAGATCCCTGGTGATTTTACGCTGTGACAGTCCCAGTGGAGCTGCGCAAACACAGTTCTGGCCAGGCGCCAGTGGCTCACGCCTGCCATCCTAGCTACCCTAGAGGCTGAGGTCGGAGGATCCTGGTTCGAAGCCAGCCCTGGCAGGAAAGTGTGAGACTACGTCTCCAAAGTAGCAAAAAGCCTGGCAGAAAAGGGTGGCTGAAGTGGTAGAGCAGCAGCTTAGCCAACAATGAGAGCAGGCTTGAGGCTCTGAGTTCAAATCCCAGTGTAACCAAAAGAAACCACAGTGAAGCCAGGTCTGCTCCAAGTGAAACAAGAGCAAGTAAGAATGACCATTGAAAGAGAAGGATCCCACACATCCATCCCAGGGGTCCATGCAGAGGCAAGCAGGTACAGGAGAAAGATTATTATAGGGTTTATTACAGGAGCCATATTTCCCCCAAGAGGGAGCACATGACCTCTGTCCCCATCCAGGTAGCAGGAGGGTCTGAGGGGAAAGGAAGTGAGGTAAATGGGAGTTCAGGTGGGTCTGGGCAGAGAGAGAGAGAGAGGGGCCAGTTATATGGCTGGAACTCCAGGAATGGGAGGGGGCCCAGGTGTGGGTGGAGCTGAGGACCAAAGGTGGGCATAATACTAACAGCCTTGTCCCCGGAAATGTGGATTTGGGTTATCCTGGATCCCTCCTTCCCTTGTGGAAGAGATGACACGAACTTTTACACAGAACAAAAGTAAGCTATAAATCAATGCCCCAATGGCCATCAAAACTGCTCACCCACACTTGCCTTCCTAACCCAGGCACTTTTATCAAGGGCCTTTATCAGGCTTCTGGAGCTAAGACATCTTTAATAGAGAAGGAAGTCAAAAGACTTGAAGACTACACTCTTAAGACTCAGCCCTGCAGTGTAAGCCTGCCTTATCTCTATTCTGCCTTATCTATCAGCAAGGCTTGGTCCAAAGTCTCCTACGAGTGAGCAGACTCCATGAGGTTGAAAGCTGTTAACCAATAGAGGGATTGTAAAGAGAGACAGAGAGCCTTGTTAAAGGATGGATATTATTCAGAGGGAGTTGGGCTACCAAGGAGGATGAAGTAGGCTAAATATGGGTTGAAACAATTTTTTTTCCCTGTGGAGTTTGAACTCAGAACCTGGGTGCTGTCCCTGAGCTTTTGCTCAAGGCTACTGCCCTACCACTGGGAGCCACAGGGCCACTTCTGCTTATTGAATGGTAAATTGGAGATAAGAGTCACCAGGACGGGCTGGGAAGTTGGCTCAGTGGTAGAGCACTTGCCTTGTATGCATGAGGCCCTGGGTTCGATTCCTCAGCAACACATAAGCAAAAAGAAAAAAGCCGGAAGTGGTGCTGTGGCTCAAGTGGTAGAGCGCTAGCCTTGAGCTGAAGAGCTGAGGGACAGCGCCCAGGC